>NC_040905.2:111990401-112302049 GCF_004126475.2 Phyllostomus discolor | reverse complement strand
TAAAATATTAAAAAAATAAAAATAAAAATAAAATGTATAAAACCTGATGAGTAGCATGTGGAGTGGCCCCTCTCTCACTGAGGGTCCAACACAATATTGATGGTTCAACTACACAAATGGTGTAGTTGTTTCTGAATGTTTCTAATCTGTTGCTCTTTCTTGAGACTAAGCAATCCATAACACCATAAACACACAAAAAAATGCTAGTGGGTGACAGAATATACTAAGGAGCCACTGCTTTAAAATGCCAATATGGAGTCCTGAGCAGATAGCTCAGTTGCTTAGAGCACCAACCTGCTACGCCAAGGGTGCAGGTTCCATCTCTGGGCAGGGCACACACAAGAAGCAACCAGTGAATGCATAAATACATGGAATGATAAACTGATGTTCCTCGCTCTCTCAAATCAGTTAAAACAATGTCATTATAGAAAGGGATGTCACTGTGGGACCCCAGGTATCTTGAACTTCCCTTTAGTTTACTGGTAGAATTCATAATGTTAGAGCTCTCATGGAAAACAGTTTCTAATCATAGCTGTTCCTCAAATATTCTCAAGTATTACAGCAAATTTAACAACCCAAATAAAGGGAGTTTGGGTATTATTTGGCACATAGTAGGTTGCTAGTTACTTCTCTGTTGGAAAGAATTTGGCTATATTTATACAGGGCACAGCAGAAGTAATGCCTGCTTGAGTGTGGTTGGTAGGGTAATAATACGGGTGTAATAATTTATAGTTTTAATTTGAACATTTTACCTAAAATGTCATATGGTGTGCTTGAGTGTGATATTGTTATGTTACAGAATTACATGCTTATGATTTTGTAATAAAAGATTTTGTAATAAAATAGGGCATTATTTGTGCTGGATCCTGAATATTGAAAAGCTCTTTGAGTGGCACTTCAAATATATTTAGGTAACTCAGACATAAAATGCTGAAATATAATTTTGATTGGAAATGCATATATAAATAAGCAGCATTAACATTTTAATCAAATTCCCAAGAGAGCCCAGAAATGCTTGGAAATTGAATCTGCAGGTAGTTATAATTTAAAATCATCATTTCTCTAGTTATTGCAAATCAGGGGTATTTTATTTGGAAACTCCTGAAATTGTATATAACATTAAGATGGTTTATTTTTATGTGCATTTTTTCTGGAACTCTTGAAATTGTATGCAGCATTAAAGAACTTCTGAAATTGTATGCAACATTAAAAGGGTTTATTTTTATGTGCATTTTTTCTGGACAAAAGAGCCACAACTTTCATCAAATTATAAAAGGCTTTATGAGCCAGAAAAAGGTTAAGAATAGATGCTGTTGATGACAGATTTCAGAAGGCACTCAGATTGCTCAACACATGATTGCTTAATTTACTTCTCCTTCCGACTTTCAGGCCCAGCAGGAATATGAGAATTCCCCAAGCTTAAATTACTCTAATATACAGTAACAATTCTTCAGAGTCATGTTATTAAAAAAACAATTTTTACAAAGGAACTGTATAAAAATAGACACTTGGGGAGATTTTAAATTTACATGTATATGGTGTGCAAGTGTGTACTTTTTCTTAATCACTTCCTCTCATTTATCTTTCCCCAGTTAGCTTCCTCTTCCTGGACATGGGAACTATTCCAGGTGGCCATGACAGATTCTCACAGCAGAACAAAGCAAACACGTGTGAGATTTTAGACGAAAGAGAAACCACAAATGTTAAGTTCTAAGACTTACTGCAAAAATTAGAGGCTGCCTTTCTGGACCGTTTGAGAAATCCTCTAAGTTCCCGAATACTCTTTCTAGTAGAGAGATCCACATACTCGTAAGACCTTCCATGCAACAAAGACCGCTAATCCCTAACTTCTCTAGAAAGGTTCCCAGGAATGCCTCCGGCCCAGTGTCAGGAGGAAAGAATTCCTTCAAGGAGTCCAGTCCTCATTGGCACCAGGTTCCAGCAGAGAATCACCTAGAGATCTGATCCCTGCAAGTGGATGAGCAAGAACAGACAGGCCCCCATCTTCACCCCCCTTCACTGAGTCTATACAAGAGGATGTTGTGTGCTGATTGCTCATAAATACTGGACCCACCAGGAAAAACCTTTAAGAAAAGGCTCTAAACCTCAGCAGATTCAGTTTGGCTCCAGACTGCGAAGTGTTGTGAACCCCTAAGATATGTATAAATGGCATATGTGTTTTTCTGGGAAAAAGCTCTGTGAGTTCAGATTCTGAAATGGGTTTGTGACTTCCCATAACATGGGCATCCTCAGGAACTCTGCAAAGGGAGAGGCTACATGGGCGTACCTTCTCAGAAATCCTACTTCATTTCTCAGTCAATTCTTCTCTTTTGAAAAAAAAAATTTAATTCACTTTTAGAGAAAAGGGAAGGGAGAGAGACAGAGAAACATCAATGTGTGGTTGCCTCTTGTGCGCCCCCTATGGGGTCTTGGCCTGCAACCCAGGTGTGTGCCCTGACTGGGAATCAAACCGGTGACCCTTTGGTTGGCACTCAACCCACTGAGCCACACCAGCCAGACCTTCCTTCTCTTAAGATAATGCAGGAAAAACTATTTTGAAGGCTTAATAAAATAGGGATGTCATCACAAGCAAAACTACCCTATAACCTGTTGTTTATTCTTTTAAAGTTTCATGTAAAAATAACTTTTCAACCAAAGTTAACTGTAACAAATATGTACATTAAAAGAACTCTTGAGCCCTGACCAGTGTGGCTCAGTTGGTCAGGTGTTGTCCTGCAGAGCAAAAGGTTGCTGGTTCAATTCCTGGTCAGGGCACATGCCTGGGTTGTGGGTTTGGTACCTGGTTGCGGGTGTATACGAGAGGCAGCCAATTGAGGTTTATATCCTTTCTCCCTCACCTTCCCCGCTCTCTAAAAATAAATAAATAATAAAATCTTTTTTAAAAAACTCACATTAAAGGACACATAGGGTTTTTAGTTGCTTTGTTTTGAAATCATGATGCAAAAGAAAATCAAATCTTCCAATTTCAGCCAAAAATTTCAGGAAACAAGGGGTGCCCCAATCTCTGAAGTGGTATTGATCTTTTCAGGGAGGAAATACCACACATCAAATATTTAGACTTTAGACTATTTTAATGATGTCCATTTCTTCAGTAGATGCATTTTGAAATTATAGAATTAACAATTTATCAAGAATAGAGCAAAGGAAAGATGGAAAATGCAAACAGTTGGTTCTTGCTAATTTAATTTCAGATTCTAGGCATGATGTGATTTTCTAAAACAACCAACCAGAAAATGCTTACCACAAAAAAATCTAGAAATGCAAACACAGATGAATCTTTGGAAACTACAAATTATTACAGCCCACATAATGGGAAGCATGTGGCCCTTTGGCTCTCAATGTCATGTGCAAATGTGCAGGTGTCTCCACAAGTGAAGTCAGTGATAATGGAGTCGTGCGCAGGTGTTGCATAATCTGTGCGACTCTTCAAGCTAAAGGGTTTAATAACTGATGCTCTACATTTGTTTGCATTGGATAAAATTATGTGCTTGTTTATACATATATACAGTTTGATCTGACCTGGGGCCAAGAAGAAAATAGCAATTGCAACTCAAAGCAACTATTTACACACATTCAATTCTGAAGTATTGCTTCCTGTCCTAAGTTCAGAAGAGGTATTGCCACTCTGAAGAATGCATCCATCTTATCAGTAGCGCTTGAACCTGCTGCTTAGAAACCCCTCTGTCTTCAGCAACTATCTGTTCAATGCCAACTGGGTGAGATGCAAGGCATTTCCATTGCAGAGATTCTGTGGTTCCATGTTGAAGTATGCTTCAGAGTGGGAAACTGGGAAGGACCAGAGAGCACATGTGAACTGGTTACTTAGGAAGGCTCAGGGTGTTTTTAAAGACAATTTTGAACTCTGGGTGAGCTGTCCATCAAAGGCTCCAGTTTGCACAGTGCTGAACCAGACCAACAGATGGTCTGACTCTGCCCCTGCAGTTTGCAGTCTCTCAGGTTCCCAGGGTCAGGAATCATAAACACCTTCATAGGAGGGGAAGGAAAAAAAAAGAGTTTGATAGGAAGTACGTGCAGAGATGAACTTTGTAGAGCACATTTTGAACAGAACAGCAGAGACACTGGTAACTCAGAGGCAACCACTCAGTCCCTTAGGTGCCACCAGAGCTATAGAGCCTGGAGCAAGAAGGCAAAGGAAAAGAGCCACACTCAAACACACACCTTAATACTGATGGAAGAAACTCCAAAAACACCCACAATCCCTACAGACAAGGAGAGCATCAGGTAGTGTTTCTTTTTAAATAAAAATTCTGCAATATTTTATAAGAATACATTCTTTAGAAGCAAGAGGTATTGTCACACCATCCTTTCTCCGGCATTGGAAGAACAACACAGTGACAGTAAAACCTGAAGGAAAATCGTAGTTACTGAGAATGTTCTCAATTCCCAGGACATTGAGATCCCAGCTACAGCTGTACAGCCAGGTGGTCATCCCATGTCCTCTGGGGAGATGGCTAATCAGAATCAGTATTTCATGATGCCAGAAATGGCAGGTTCTGTACGAATTTGAGGAGGAGAAGTGATAACAGGACTTAACACAGATGTGAAAGTTACACACAGATTTACCAGTGAAAAGCAAATGCACAGGGCATGTCAGTGAAGACCTTAAACAGAGGAGTTAGTCCTCAAAATATCGCATGAGCAATAGGCCACTGTCACCTTAAAAATAACTGTGACTATGACAAGGCAACTCTAGCTCGAGTTCAGTTCTACATAAGCTTCAGACTCCACATGGCAAAACGTGATTACAATGAGAACTGGCAACAAAGGGCACAGAAGTGAGTTTCCTAAATTTTCTATGCCGCCCCTGGTTTAATGCCTCGTTTGCATCCAGACGATTCTGTTCCAACCTACGGTGGAAGAAGTCCACCTAGAGAGGGATGACATTCATTCACCAGGTCCAATCCTGCCACAAATAGGCCCTGCGCAGTCTGAGAATGGGAAGGATGGAGAAATTTCTTGAATGTGTGAAGGCCAAGACAGCACTGGCACTGTTCTGCCGTCTTTGTGCTTTGCCCAGACCTCCTGCTTCACGCCCAGCCGGGTTCTGATCCAATCCCCGCAGCATCATGTAGGGCCAGGGCAGAAGTAGCGGCATTCTGTTTAAAAAACAGTGGTGGAGAGCTTCTCTGACCCAGAGCTCTGGCCATGTCCCCTGGGGTCCTGCTTGGCCCCCTCATGGGGGAGGTGGCCCAAAGTGGCTAAAGCACTAACAGATAACTTCTTGTCCTCTGCTGTGTGCCTTTGGCAGATCCCCAGAGTCTATTTCCCTTTACCAGAAGGACTCGGCATTCCCTCCCTGAAAACACGCTTCCTGACAGACAGATAAATAAATAAATAAATAAATGCAACCCTCAGACACTTATTTTCATTTCCCTCTCAGATGAGTCAGCCTCAAAGACAACCCCCTTCACTCCCAGATGGAAGACCCCTTGGCACGAGGGCAGAATAAAAATAGCTTTTAAATACCTGAGGCTTTGTTATTGGTTAGCATTTGGAATCCCGGCCTGCATGTGGAGGATTGGGGAGTGGGACACCCACAGCCCACAAGGGCTCGGGTGATCTGAAAGGTGCAGGGAGGGAGGGACGCCAGGCTGTCCTGGCTGACTGCTGTTCTCAGCCCACGCCCCAACCCCCCTGACATCCCCTCTCAGTGAGTTACTGGCACTTAATCTCAGATTCATAAATGCAAGTGTGTGCGCATGTAAGTGTTTACATAGGAAGATCAGGTCATTGGAAAACATTACTATGTATATAGAAAAAATAACTTTGAAAACATTGTATTAGCAAAAAAAAGTATCTCATGAGAAAAAGCAATAAAAGTGACATCTTAACCGCAGCTTTTGTCTTAAAAGTCCAACAATACCCAATGCCATGATCTCCACCTGTGGCTTCTTTCCCTAATCTCTGAAGCCACAGCCAGCCCCTGAAGGCACTTGTTCCTCATGCTGCTGAACGGTTACACTAAGGGAAGAGGATTCCAGGGAGAGAAAAAGGAAAGAAATGGATGAAAATGAACCCTGAATAACTGTGATCTACACAGAAGTTAGGGCTGCAATGACCACATGGCACCACATCTGGGGATGGAAACTGTGGCGCTTGGAACACACAACAGCCAAATACGAATATTATTGTGTTTTGATGAACAGAGCACCGCGGGCAGCATCCAGGTGCTGCATCACACACTCTTTGAGACATTGAGCTTAGTGAGTTCATTGGCTTCTTCCATCCCCATGTCTTCACAGTCACTTTTTTCTATGGCTTTGCCGAATCGACACCTTTCTTCACCTTTGACAGGCTCTTTCCAGGGTCTCTTAGAAGACAGGTGAGTGTCCTTGGCCTGTGTGTTGTTCTCAGAACCCAGAGATGTCTTGTCTAAGTTCTGTACAGAAGGCACCAGGTTGGCAATCTCGTCTGTGGGAGACCGTCCGATGCTGCCATCCACCTGGACTCGGATGTCTGGGGAGATGGAGAGCTGGTGCTGTGGCACAACCCCATTGTCCGTGCACTTTGGGTAAAGGTAGGTCTTCATCTGACCTTTGCCCTTAACATTCACCGTGCCCCTGTAGTCAAAGTCGTAGCCCATCTTGCTTAGGACACGGTAGCTTTCTTCACTCACCTGGATGCGGCACTCCACTCCCGTGGTGTCCATCCTGCTGGCGATGTTGACAGTGTCCCCCCAGATGTCGTATAGCAGCTTGGTAGTGCCAATGACCCCTGCTGTCAGGGGTCCATTGTTAAAGCCAACTCTGAGCTTGAAATTGAACCACAGCATGTTGTTGTTGAAGTCATCCACCACACGCATCATCTCCTTGGCAAACTCAAACAGGATCTGCAGGTGCTCCTGTGGGTGGCTGCCATCTTGGCACTGTGTGGCATTCAGTCCTGATGCAGCCATATATGTGGCCCCAATGGTCTTAATCTTCTCAATGCTGCTGTAGTCTGGCTTGCTCAGGAGCTCGTCGAAGTCCCCGATCAGCTCATTGAGGACCCGGTAGCACTCCTTGCCTCCCTCATAGTTCTCCTCATAGAACTCACTAAAGTTGACAATGCTGGCAAAGATGACTCCCCCATTGTCGTGGTTCTTGGAGTAGGTCTGGGAAACCTTCAGCTGCTCTGCCACATGGTAGGGGATGATGTTCCTTAGCAGCCAGTCGGCTTGGTCCCTCATGCTCTGGATCTTGGTGCGGTGAAGGTCTGCCTCCACGTCCCCATGGTAGTGAAGGCGGTAGCTGACCTCGAATTCTCGATTCAGGAACCAGACCAACAAGAGCAGGAGAAAGAAGACGAGAATTACTTCCTGGCCAATCAGGCTGGCTGGTCTCCTGCTGTCATGCAGCAATGAACTATTGCATGGATTCCTCTCCGAACTGCAGAGGAAAAAGAAGAGAAAGACGTCCCTTTTTAAATGGATCTTTTAAAGAAAAGGTTACTCTCAGCACTTCAGGTTCTGAAACAGCCCAGCTAACCAGCAGTCTGCATAAAATTGTGTCAAGCTCAAACCTTTGACTACCTGCAGCTGCAAAACAACCCATTTCTGTTTAGTTGGCTGCCCAAAGATGTGGAGAGGTAAAGACTGACTTCTGTAACTAATTTCTTTAATAACTACTTTGTAATTGCTTTTTCAGAAGTCTTTAGTTCTTTGGTTTTAAAAAAATCTTTTCCCCAACTTTTTATTTTGAAAAATGTCAACCTTATGGGAAAGTTAAGAGACTAACAAAACAAACCTTCATATATCCTTCTCTTGGATTCAACTGTTGTTAACATTTTGCCACTTTGCCTTTTCCCTCTGTCAACACACACACATGTACACACATTCACACACTTGTTGCTGAACATTCTGAAAGCTGCAGACATCATGGAACTTCAGTCCTGATTATTTCAGTGCATATCTCCTACGAATATGAACATTTCCCTACATAACCACACTACTGTCACACCCAAGAAATTTAACATTCTCTGATATATTTACTTTTTAGATTTTTTCTTTTTAAAAATTTTTTTAAAGATTTTATTTATTTATTTTAAGAGAGAGGGGAAGGGAGAAAGAAAGGGAGAGGAACATCAATGTGTGGTTGCCTCTCACATATCCCACACTGGGGACCTGGCCCACAACCCAGGCATGTGCCCTGACCTGGGACTCGAACCAGCCACCTTTTGGTTCACAGGACAGCACTCCATCCCCTGAACTACACCAGCCAGGGCCACTTTTTAGATTTCTAATCCAACTTTAGTTTTAAAAGACCTGTAATTTTACAAAGAATTTTTCTAAGTTCTCTACTCTTTGCCTTTATAAACATTTGGCAAAATACCATTCCCTCCACTATGAGTTAGTTTCATTTTGCCAGTCATTTAAGGCAATTTCAACATTTTTTTTTAAGTATAAACAGTGTATGTTTAAAAGTAACACATGTAAGAATCTTAAACAGTATAAACAATGGGAAAATATATGTCTTTTCTTCCAGGTAACAAACACTGTCATTTTCTTGAGGTCGTGCACTACTGTAATACATGGATATGCAGTAACAGCAGACTCCCTCCTGTGGGCGCTAGGTTGCATCCTTATCCTACTACTGGGAAAAAGGCTGCACTGTATCATTGTGCATAAGAATAATTCTGTCTGTGGAATAAACTGGAAGTAGAATTACTGAGTAATTTAAAGTACTGTGCATTTACAATTCCACTAGAAATTTCCAACTTGCCCTTCTTATTTCTCTCCCCTCCAAGAACTGAGCCTGCTGTCAGGGGCTGTCCTTTTGTTCCACAGTGTGAAGGGCGACAGCTGTGACTGGAGCTCTGAAGATTAACATGAGGAGCACACCCTCTTGTGAAGTTTACTTTTTAAACACACACAGACACACACACAAAACAATTAAAAATACTACCTACAAAATTTAAAGAAGAAAGTAGAAAGAAAAAAGATTCATTTGTCATCCTGCCATCCAGAGGCTATCACTGTTAACATTTATTAAAGTTCCTTCTAATCTTTCTTCTATTTGTATATAACATTGTGACTGTTCTGTTCTGATAAATTTTGTACCCTGATATGTTTCTAAAATGCACCGAGTAGGATACTGGGTTTTATATAACAAAGGGCTGGGTCACCATATAAACATAATGATATATGAAATGAATGGGTCCTCAGTTCAGAGAGCTCCATAGCACAGAAAACTGAATTCTTTACTCAAAGTGTTTAATGAGTTTTACTGTTACCTGTAACTAAAGGATATTAAAAAATAATGGAATTGACCAAAACGGCCACCACAACCCTCTCTGAAGCCTAGTCACAATGCCCTAGCCTTAGAATGATGACACTTTGGCTCTGTCCTGGCTGGACCACTGCAGAATCCTAGAACCTTGGGTGAATCATGTCATCCTTTTGGGCCTCAATTGCCTCACATGAAAACTGAAGAAAGGATATGGTATTGCTAAGTCACTACTGACCTAAGGCTCTTTACAGAAAGAAGTTAACACAACGGATCACAGGCTGCCATCTGTAGAAAAGTCTTCTGGCAAAGGTGCCTGAGGCTGTCATCAGAGAACTTGGGTATGGTAAGTGCCTACCCCTTCTTGATGAGAGGGGCTCACCAGGCCTAGACTGTACAAACAACTTGCTTTATACTGAGTACCTGCCTTCCTTCTGAAAGCCTGCAATTTTGGTTCAAGCTAGGAAGAGGGTGCCAATGTGACAAGCCTCCAATGTAACCCTGGGCACTGAGTCTCTACAGGGCTTCCCTGGTGGACATTTCACATGCACTGTGACAGCTCATTGCTGGAGGGATTAAGTGTGTCCTATATGACTCTGCTGGGAGAGGACTCGTCAAAGCTGGTACCTGGTTTCCTTTGATTCCACCTCATGTGCCTTTTCACCCTGCTGATTTTGCTTTGTGTCCTTTCTCTGTAACAAACCACAGCCACAAGTATGACTATGTGGACTATGTGTCAAGTCCTGAGTCTTCCTAGCAAATTATCAGACCAGGGTTAGTTTGGGGGAATCCTGATACAGATTCTATGACTTGGTGCCTGTAGACCAAGGCCTACAAAGGCCTAAAAAAGGCCTCTATGGTAAGACACACCACGCTTCACTTATTTATTTTGCCAACAGTCATTTAAACATATGGCAATACATATTACGAATCTCAACCACTGAACAACATAACTATTTATTGTAGATGACTAAAACAAATTTATGTCTGGCCTCTCAAATCTCCAGTTGGCTTTAGAGTAGAGAGTGGAGAAAGTAAACCTTCTATGTGTGAGCCCATCTCACTGGGTTCGGACCTTTCTTTCTGTTTCTCCAAAGTGGTGACACAGAGGAACAGCTCTCTTTATGAGTAGACATCAGTGAGGCTTAATGTCATCTTAACAGCACAACCAGGCATTGTAAATCCCTTGGTAGAAACGGATGATGTGTCTAGCTTTCCTCAATAGTTCTACTGGTTTTGTCTCTTCTCTTACTATGCTGTGGCCAAAGCCAGCAATGTAGCCTAACTCTGGTGACCGGCACAGGCCAGTTCCCTGTGGGTGGAGGAGAGGAGCAGAGAAATGTGGGCCAGTATGGAATGGAAAGAGGAACGGACCACAATGTTTGCTTTTACCTTTGCTTAAAAGAGTCTTAATGCGCAGATTTACAGTTAGTGCCCAAGGGGCTGCCCTGCAACAGACTAGATCTGTAACACACAGATGGGAGAATTACTTCAGATCTATAACCTGTATTTCTTACTCTACTACAGAAGGAACAAAAGTGATGGCCCTATTCCTAAAAATCAAATAGCAAAAGCCAGTTCCAAAAGGAGGAATTTTATGTGACTAAATACAGGAGTCAATTTATGACTTAGTAATTGGACATTAAAACATAAATTAAAGAGCAAAATATAGTATAACTCCTCATGGAGAAGAAGGATTAAAACATAGAGAAAAATAGAAAACAAGGTCAATCATGGTTCTAATCAGCTAAACCCAGGATTTATTAACATTTTGGTATATTTTGGTGCCATATAAAATCTATGCCTAGAATGCAGGGGCGGAGCATCACCAGGACAGGACACAGAGGGGCTTCTGGAGTCTTAGTAATATTCTTTTTGGTTTGAATGGTAGTTAAGAGGGTGCACTCACTTGTGAAAATTCATTGAGCTGTATTCTTATGATCTGGGTACTCTTTTAGTTTATGTTATACATCAATGAAAATTTAACTTACAAAGAGCTACTAAGTATTTCTCTTTCGAATACTGTAGTTGTAATCATACACAGAAACACTGTCTGCACTCAGCTTTTGTTCCATAGTTACTTTCAATTCTCCTTCCAAGGTCTAAATGTCCACAGATATTTAATTTTTTAATTGCAGAAACAGAAAAATATAATCACTCCTTATTCATTACTAGCACTAGTAATGTTATATCTTTACTAGTTAGATGTAAGATATAGACTATATTTTACTATATCTTATAATATCTTACATTTTCATACACAATGAATTACCTACCTGTACCTACAGAACATTTATAATTTCACATAATAAATGACAATGAAAACCATAAATGTTTCCAATGTTGCTTCATTTTAATAGTTGCAAAATTTGAATATGTGTATCATAATTAATTTCTTTTTTATTGACAGCTGACGGTTGCTGATGACTTTTAATATTATTAATCATTGTGATCGATATTTTTGGGCATGCTGAGTTATCTCCTTGACAGATAAGCAAAAACAGAAGTATGTACTTAAAGGCTATGACCATTTTTATAGCTTGTAAAATCACTTTCTAAAACAACTGTACCATTCTGAGGAGTCAGACAGCATGGCAGAAAAAGCATGGCCTGGTTGTTAGCGAGGCCAGGGCTTAAGCACTGACAGTGACCAGCTGTGTGACAATGGGCAGGTTCTTAACTTCTCTGATCTTAGCTTCCTGATCTAGACAAAGTCACCTAATGTGCCAGTTTATTAAATAAACTTATATTTTATAAATGCCTAATAGCTACACAACCAGCTACACCACCAGCAATTTATGAATGTGCCATACCTTGGCCTACACTGGTATTTTCACTGTAACGTTTTAAAGATCCTATCTATCTATTTATTTATTATGGTTGTTCAAGTACAGTTGTCTCCATTTTTACCCCACCACGAGCTCCCCCGCCACCGACCATCCCCACCTCCCACCCTCAAACCTACCCCCTTTGGCTTTGTCCATGTGTTTAAAGGTCCAATTTAAAAGGCCTAAAGGAATTCTGTAGTTATTTAAACGTGCAATGACTTTGATAGTAACATATTTACCTACTACCTACATTTTCTCTTGTGAATCTCTTGGTTATTTTCTGTCCTTTATCTATGTAGGCCTTAGTTAGCTCTTACATTTTTAACAACAATCCCACAAAATATTTGTCTCAGTCTGCTTTGATCCCCCTAATCAATCTTATCAGTAAGTCTTTTCTTTCTTTTTTTTTTGTTTACATGTGGTTCTATTATTGTTTGTAAAATTGGGAAGCTATCTCTGTCTTAGAGGCTTGAAAACCACTTAATTTTATTTTCCCTAGATTTTTATATAGTTTTATCTAATTTTTATTTTAAGCCTTCAGTTTATATAGTAAATTTAGTTTGATGTTTATAGTAAAGCTAGGGTCTAACATTTAATATTTCATTCTAATTAGGTATATGAAAATATTTTAGGGATAAAGTAAGTACTTTTCTTTGATTGGTGAGATCTCCTAAAGTCTTATATAAAATTAAACCAAATCTAACATATGTCTTAACTATCATTCCACTTTCCCAATAAGATATCATAACTATGATCTGATATTTCAACAAGCAGATAGTTTTCATTTATTCTTTTAAGAATATATATTGTTCTTTTTATTTAATATACAATTATTTTTAGAAAGTTTAGGAATAAGCAATGATAATATAGTTACTATCGTTGATTCGGATGTAAGAATGTCAAAAGCTTACCTGAAATTCTGTACTGCACTAAGGTGTGAGATTACTATGGGACTGAAATTAAAAAAGGAGAAAAGTGTTATTATAAAAGGCAAAGAAGGCATTATATAAAACATTGAGAAGAGTTTAAATAAACATTTTTCCTTTTTTATGTGGAGATCAAGTTAGACAGCTATTTTTTTCATTATAATTTGATACTGTCTGTTGATTAAGAATAACACAAGGTAAAGATAATGATATAGCTAAAGAGCCTTTACATCAGCTGTGGAAAATAGACAAAATCACCAAAGAACAAAACAAAACAGAAAAACTCTCTAAAGCATACATTTTACTGCTAAGACTTAATCACGGTGTCCTATAGAACAGAATGTTCAAATAGCAATGCCCACTGACAAAGGATCAGTTCTGAAAGGAACTGTTAGAGGTGCTGGCAGATTACACTGGAGATGCCCGACTTTGCTATTAATGGTGTCCAAAGCCATCGCATCCCAATTTTAGATATTGTACCATACATAATTAAAGAACTCTCTTTTGGTGTTAAAGAAGGTATACACATTCAGCCCTTATTCTTCCCATATTCATAGAAGCTTCACTTGGAGTCACGTTTCTTACACCCAGAACCCACCCAGTCCTTCAATGAACTGCAAGCCTCCCCATCCAGGGAGTCTCACTCATTGAGAAGGGGGATGTGGCACAGCATCTGTGGGCAGCTTTCCTGGGCAGCAAAGGCTGGGTGAGGACTAGAGTGGCTTTTATAATCACATGGGGTATTAAATGAGTTCACAGAAAAGGAAAGAAAAGCAAGTGCTGTAATCACAAGATGTGAATTATAAGAATTCATGTCTTCATCTTACCCTGTCCAGACATTATTGTGACATCACTGTAATCCACGTGTCTGTGTTTCTGCAAACCTGGCCACGGTTCTCAAAGAATCCTCTCCCCTTTATAGGAATTAAGTTTATGTTTTTCCTCCCCACCCCATATATTCCCTACCCTGGACAGACTTGGCAGTGATGATGGGCTACATGGGCTCGAAGCATCTTGTGTGTGTGGAGGGGTACTGAGATTCGACTGCCAGCCTTACCCCAAGATCTGTTATTTGAATTCTGGGCAAGGAGGCGATGATAGGTTCCCCACTAAATGGCTCTCCAGACCCAAGTGGAAGAGCCACACACTATTACTGAATGACCCTGTGAATAGCTGATGAAGCATGTGTGATGGATCTAAAAGCTTAAAAGGTAGGTTGCTGAATTTCAGGCTCTTGGGAAAGATGTTTATAATGACCATAATTCCAGACTGCAGTACCTTCAGAAAGGAAAAAGTAGGCTTTGTTTTCCTTAAAGTAATTTACTCATTAAAGTCTCCTTTCAAATACTGAATGACAGTTCTACTTTATATTCCTCTTTTGATCTTAATTTGCATGGAATTTGAATATCTTTCATGTCCTTATTATTTTATTAAATGAATTAAGAAAGAATAGTTACTCAGTCCATTGCTAACTAATACTTTGGTTATACCCAAAGTACTGGTGATACACTGGTGATTTCATTTGATATCGAGACAAACTGGATTTACAACTTTTGAATTCCCTAAAGCAATGGTTCTCAGCAATGGTAATACCATTCCTTGGAGACATTCTGGAAACACTGGGGGATCCCTCTGGATACATAATAATCTGGGGAGCTACAAATGTTAGATACCGTACAAAATATAGTGAAGAAGTGTCCATGTAACTCTGAAGTATCCCGCCAGCCTAATTCAGTGCAATTACAAAAAAGTGTTTCTTCAATGCATGCTGATAGTAAAATTTTTTTTAAGTAGCTACACAGAAAATCCAGTATTTAGAAGTGTGTCACATAAAAGGAAGCTTCATAGGTTCAAGACCTTATGAAAATGTTTTAAATTATATTTTATTATTTATGCTATTATAATTGTCCCAATTTTTCTCCCATAGCACCCCTCCATGAAGCACCACCACTCCCTCAGGCAATGCCCGCACCATTACTGATGTCCCTGGGTCATGCGTATAGGGTCTTTGGCTACTCCAAACCCTATACTGTGATTTACATCCCTATAGCTACTCTGTAACTATCTATTTGTACTTAATCACCTCAGCTCTTCACCCATTCCCCTACACTCCCCTCCCATCTGGCAAACATCAAAATGCTTGCTGTATCCATGAATGTCTGTTCCTCTTGTTTGCTTACTTGTTTTTTTAGATTCAATTGTTGATAGATTTGTATTTATTGTTATTTATTGTTCATAGTTTTGATCTCTTCTTCTTAAATAAGTTCCCTTAACATTTCATACAATAAGGTTTGGTGATAACTCCCTTAGTTCTTTCTTGTCTGGGAAGCTCTTTATCAGCCCTTTGATTATAAATAGTATCTTTGCTGGGTTGAACAGTCTTGGCTGTAGGTCCCTGCTTTTCATGCCTTTGAATATTTCTTGCCAATCTCTTCTGGTCTGTAAAATTTATTTTGAGAAATCAGCTGACAGTCTTATGGGAACTCCCCTGTAGGTAACTAAATGCTTTTCTCTTGCTGCTTTTATGATTCTCTTTTTATCTTTACCTTTAGCATTCTAGTTATGATATATCCTGAAGTGGGTCTCTTTGCATCCATCTTGCTTGGGACTCTGTGCTTCCTGTACTTGCATTTCTATTTCCTTCACCAAATTAGAGAAGTTTTCTTTCACTATTTCTTCAAGTAGATTTTCAATGTCTTGCTCTTTCTCTTCTATTTCTGGCACTCCTATGATGCAAGTGTTGGAAAACTTCAAGTTGTCCTAGAGGCTGCTTACATTATCCACATTTGTTTGGCTTTTTTGGGTTCCTTATGTTTCAAATCATTGATTTGATTCTCAGCGTCATCTACTCTACTGTTGTTTCCCTGTAAATTGTTCTTTAGCATATCCTTCATTTCTGACAGGATCTTTTTTATGCCATTGAGGTCCTCACTAAGTTCCTTGAGCATCCTTATAACCAGATGCAGATAGATTGCTTATCTCTATTTTGTTTAGCTCTTTTTCTGGAGTTATGATTTCTTTTTTCATTTGGGCCATGTTCCTTTGTCTCCTTATTTTGGTAACTTTCCTGTGTTTGTTTCTGTGTATTAGGGGAGCTGCTATGACTCCCTGTCTTGGTAGTGTGGCCTAATGTAGTAGGTGTTCTGTAGGGTCCAGTGGCACAGCTTCCCCAATCACCCAAGCTGGGTACTCAAGGTGTGTCCTTCATGTGGGCTGAGTACACCCATAACTTATAGTTGAGTCTTGATTGCTATTGGCAGGTCAATGGGAGGGCTTTAGCCAAGCCAGTTAGCTACAAAGACTGGCTGTGACCACTACCACCAACCTCTGCCCTCCATGGAGAATCTGCTGTGCAGGGGCAAAGTGGAGGTGCTTGGACGTGGTCTGTAGCTGTCGACTGGGTGTGCAGGTTCTGAGATTTCCCAGGCGGTGTAGGCCATGGTCGGCCCCCACTTGTGTTTTGCCTGGGGCCACTAGGCATGAGATATAAAGCAATCTGAGCCCTGGCTGATATAGCTCAGTGGACTGAGCGAAGGCCTGAGAACCAAAGGGTCATTGGTTTGATTCCTAGTCAGGGTTCATGACCTGGGTTGTAGGCCAGGTCCCCAGTGGGGACCAGGTGAGAGGCGACCACACATTGATGTTTCTCTCCCTCTCTTTCTCCCTCCCTTCCCCTCTCTCTAAATATAAATAAATAAAATCTTTTTTAAAAAATAAAGCAATCTGAGATGGCTGCTGCTTGTGCTGGGAGATTCCCAGGTTAAGCCAACTTGTGAATCTAGGCTGGGTGCTGCTAGTGCCAGGACTGAGGCCACTTAACAAGAGGTACAGGGTCTGGGGACTTGCTGAGGCCAGCTGTTGCTTGTTTGAGAGGATTTAGTAAGTTGTGAAGCATGAGCCAAGGCCAACCATTCATATGGAAAAGTCTGTTAACAGCTTGGGTGAGCCCATAAGTTGGGTGGGACACAGCCTCAAGAGATCTCCTAGGCAGGGCAAACAGTGTTAGGTTGATGGAGTCTCAGATATGTTACCCGTCTGCCAGCTTTGTGGCCCTGTGGTCTGTGGAAGATAGAATCAGAAAACGGACAATAGCCTCTGCCTGCCTTTCTGTCTGGGAGAAAGCCGTCCCCCAGCTCTTGCTTTAGGCCAGACATTTCAGTTCCTCCCTGTATACCACTGGCACCTTTCAAGCTTCTATCCAGGTGCTGGAGCTCCAAGGGAGTGAGTCTGAGTGAGTCCATGTATGGGTTCTTTAAGAGGAACTGCTTGGGACTCCTGATGTTTGTTACACCAACTCAATCTCCTCTAGTTTTTGCAGCCAGAAGTTATGGGGGCTTATCTTCCTGGCGCTGGAACCCTGGGCTGGGGGGCCTGGTGTGGGGCTTGGATGCCTCACTGTATGTCTAAATGCACACACATTAAACATGTTATGTTATTAAAATTATTTTCTTTTTCTTTCTTTTGCACACTACTCCTTAGGCTTTTCATTAAGTTGATGACGTGTGTTGAAAGCTATCTTATGTTGTGACAGGGAATATCTGTTAGAGTGCAGGGTGTTAGTGCTGAGGTTAAGAGAGACATAAGTGATACTGGGAAAGGTGGTCCTGCTGTCGAATGTACCAGACATGAACTGCGGTGGCATACACACCTGTCTCGGCACAGGGAGATGTAGAGCAGAAGCAGGGGCCCAGCCCCGACGACAGTGGCTAAGGAGGACCGCATCCAGGAGCTGAGCTGGCAGAAGTTACAGTAGTGCACGACGGCGACGAGGATGGCCGAGCCCATGAACACAGTGAACTGCAACGAGGGACAGGCACTCAGCTAGGAACCCACCCCACCTCCTCAACTCATGGGCCCACTCGCCAACTGCCACCTGAGCACCATGAGATCAAATGATGTGCTCATTTATCTGTGTTTCTGTCATACTAAAATGTCACAGACATCACAATATATCCAGCAGTGTCAAGGATTGATCATGAATCATTAGGTTAATTACAGAGAGTTTCAGAGAGTAAGTTCACAGAGGCCCCAAAATTCTCCAACTGTGTGGAAATTGCATTTTGGAGGAAAGGGAAGGCAGGCCACACTATTTGAGAACTGTCACTGTGAATCAGTTACATTTAAAAAGCCTTTCCTTCAGGTACCTGCTGGCTGTCAGCAGAAACGTAATTTGGTATTAAAGTATCAGACAGAGTCAGCCTGCCCTGGCAGTTCATGTTACAGCACTTCCACCCCAAATACAATCTTCCACAACAGCACAAGTTCATTCCTGATGGGGCTTAACTCAGAAGCTCCTTCTCTGATCACAGACCAGCACATTATCTTGTGTTGCTTACAATGTTTCTTTATGTTGTAAAACAAGTAAGAAAATAATTGAATTGGACCTTGACAGACACTAAGAGAGGTAGGACAGGATACACGTGCACTGGGAACTCTCCCCAGAGCACGGTGGCATCTTAGCCAGCATTCGTGAGTGTGCTCAACAACAGGCTTGAGCACCTGGACAGATTTCGTAGAAAACTCCCTGCCTACTCCTCTGTGGCAGGCAAGTCTTTTCAAAGGACAAACTCACAGGGCTGACAGAGAGATTGTACTTCTTTAAGGGCCTATATTAAATTTGTGACCCAAATCATCAAGCATTTTTTTTAAGTGATGAGGGAGTCCAGAGAGTTCAGGAATAAAATGGCCAAACCTTTACGTACGTGTATATTTGTCTCAAATTCGGAAGTGATGTGTGAATAGACTGCAAGAGCGGGAAGTGACACCAGGATGGCCCCAATGAAATGGCGTGGGAGCCAACCAGCTATCCACTCCAGCAGGCGCTTGGTACAAGTCATCACATCCTCCAGGAAAAACACCATCCTGTAACAGGCAGGGAGAGAAAGGAGAGATAGGGTGTCTGTAGGTGGGTCAGCCAGCCAGAGAAGATGGGATGGAGGATCTCACCCATGCTGCTGCTGCTGGCATGAACAACAGGCAGAGCCCCCGCACCCCTCACTTTTGGTAGATGGGAAGCACCAAACACGAACACTGGACTTGCTCAGCTCATCATACCCTACTTGTTGCAAACTGATAAGATACACTTGTGAAAAGCCAAGCAGAAGCCTCTATGTGTCTAAATGGAACAGGTAAGAACTGGGCACACAGATATTAACAGGCCCCATGAAAGGCGGCCACCTTACTGTCACCTGCTAAGTAGGGCAGGAGGTCTCGAGTGGGAGGTTCAGGGGATGTTTTGGAATGTTGGGGGTGCCTGTCGGATTGCCACAATGATTGAGGGGGGCAACTGACATCTAGAAAGGCATTCTGCAATGTACAGTGAAGCTCTGCCCTGTGCCCCACACAACCATCACACGCCCCCTGGGCATGTCCCATGGAGTTGAAATTCTGCTGACAAGGACCTCAGCCTACACCCAGTTGCATTTACTTTGCAAACAGAAAGTGGTTTCTGCGTGTTGTTAACATACACATTTCCAGGAATAAACCACTGTGTAAATCAAGCAAGATTACCCTTTGTTTAGTTTGGGACATCACCAAGAGTTGTTCAGCATTTCAGAAACCATAGGCTGTAACCCAGCCCATGGCGCTTATGCCGCTAAACATGCACACGTCGGATGGTCCAGGCTTAGAACCATCCCATTTTCAGCAATCGTGTGCGTGAGAGCAGACAGCTGACAGCTGTTATAACTGTAGATGTTGGTGCCCTAGCATATTTGAAGTAAGGCACTACATATTTTATTTTAAATGGCTTTCTTGTTTCTCCTTCGTATTGGAGTGACAACATTTCATTGATTCTTTTAGAAGTTGTGTGCATAGGTGGGCTACATTTCAGGATAGTGATGTGAACATCATAAAATATTCTTCATAAACAAGGGAGCTGAGTGTGTAGGGCTGGAAACTGTGATTCTGAAGGCAGAATGGCCTTGACTAAGCGAGGGATCCCAGACTCAGGAGTGGCCTAGACTCCAGCAGTGGAAACAGAAAGAAGGGCAGTGGGGGGTCTGCAGCAGGAGGGGGACCCATGTACACGGTCCCTCCCTGAAGCCAGCCCCTGGGGAAGGTGCGGGGGCGTGGGTGGGGGTGGGCAGCCTCGTTGTCCTTACTACTTGAAGGGCTAGAAGCCCCCATCAGGGTACCTCAAACATACCCAGGTACCTGCCCTTTGAGGCCTAACCACCTGCAGTGCAGCTAGCGCTCTGCCTGTGTTTAGCCCCCATGAGGAAACTCTAAATCTCAGCCATATCCCATGTGGAAACTGGGCGATCTGACATTTTTAAGTCCTGGACTATTCTGGCCTCCTGATACTTAAAGGATAATGGAGTCCTTGGACTATTTCCAAGAATAACCATAAATATGCTCAAAGGCAGAATACATTAGCCCTACAAGGAGACAGAGGGAGCTGAGTCCCAGCCTGGCCTGGGCAGGCCTGGGAAGCCCTCCACAAAGGTCCCCAGGACTGCAGAGTTCCAAGGACAAGACCCCTGTCTCACGCCTGTCTGGGGCACAGCACAAATGGTTGGTGTGGAAGAACAAGGGCCCAAGCTGAGACTGGGAAGCCTTCCAGAAGAGATGCCGAGCCCAGGGCCAGCCACTGAAGCTGGCAAGAACTGGCCTCCTTGGGGCACCTACCTATTCACCAGTGTAGGTTCTTACTAGTCTGGAGTCCTAAATATAAATATGTCCTTAGGGGACTGAGAGGAAATCCTTCAGGGTCTCAACCTCTCCCAGGTAAAGTGAACTTTTAAAGTCACACTAGAGCTCTTTCAGGAGCATAGTGGCTACCTCATTTGCCTGGCCCAGGACCTTGGCATCCAGGCACAGCTAGGCCTGGCTTGTGTGTGGCTTGAGACCTTCCGCAGCCTCTAAACGTGGGTTAGCCCAAATACTGTAGAATTGGGCCCAAAGGAACAGGAAACCATAGTATAAAGGGTTTTTTAAAAAATGTATGGAGACGATGCTAGCCCCAGAGAGATCAAAAGCCTTCTCTGGCTGTAGAACCCATGCCAGACAGAAACCTGGAGCTGGGGAAGTGAGGAAAGTGGAGTAACTGCAAATGTGCACTGTGTTTTCTTTGGGGTGATATAAATGTTCTAAAAGTCTATGGTGACATTTGTACAACTTTGTGAGTTTACTAAAGTTAATTGAATTGTAGGCTTAAATGAGTGCATTTATTATATATGAATTGTATCACAAAACTAACATTAAAAAGGAAAAAAAAACATAGGGGCCTGATGATGACTTAGTCTGGGTTCCCAGAAGCAGGGGACTTGGGAGTGGGTCCCAGGCAGTTCAGCGAGATGTGCAGAGCCAGGACACAGTGGGGCAGGCACACAGGAAACAAAGGCTGTGTTATGGAAGAGACACTTGTGGGCAATGCAGCTCCACCCACCTACAGGGGAACTGAAGCTGGCAAGGATGCACCTCAGAGTGACCTCAACCAGGGACAGGAGATGAGGTTGTGGCCTCTGGCAGCCCTCAGCAAAGAGCCTTCTCACAGGGGCCTCACTGGGGAGCAAAGGAGCAGTGAGTGTCGAAGGGAGGGGGCAGGCAGCCAGCCTCAGGGCCAGACCTAAAGCTACTGCTTCCTGTCCTGGGATGCTGGGAAGGAGGAGCAGACACTTATGGTCAGGGTCCTTCTCCCTGTTTCTGTTTTACCCCAGCTTTTGGGGCAATTACCAGTGGGACCCCACTAGGCTGACAGGCTCCCCTGTTGGGAGTGACAGGGCTGAACAGAGAAGGTGGTTGTAGCGCAAAGATCCAGTGTCATAGTGCCCAGGAGGCAGATGGTGCAGGCTGTCTGGGTGCTTGTGTATTCACATCCAGTCAGAAATGTAGAGCACCTGGAAGCTTTCTCAGTGCTAGACTGAACCCAAAATCACGTTGGGCAGGTCCTGAGGGCCCAGCTTCCTAAGGTGCCACTGCTTTCTATTCAGACTCTGTCCATTTTTAAATGGGTTATCTTTTTACTATTGAGCTTACATTCTAGATATCAGACCCTAGTCGTAGATAAGATATGCAAATATTCTCTCCCATTCTGCAGGTTCTCTTTCTTTTCTTTTTCTCTTCTCTGTCTTATTCCTTGTCTTCCCACCTTTTCTTTTTTTTAAAGTCTCTGATTTGGGAGATCCAGGGACTAGCTGGCGGCATTGGGGCTGCAGAGGACACTGACCCTCTGGTAAAAAGAGTGCCCACCTGTCCCACGGGCCAGGGTCTTCAAAGGAGGGACCTGCGAAATAGAGCTGGGGGAGGGAAGGAAAGAGGACCCGTCACCTGGAATGAGCTTGCAGAGACAGCCCGCTTCAGACCGCTGGTCAGTTGTGCTGCAGACTGTTCAGTCATAAACTGTTGAGCCAGCAGAGGGAGCCAGAAGCTAAAAGCTGGAGAACCGCCCTGCAGGTGAGCCTTTACCTGACGGAGACCACGAGGGACAGCACCTCCAGTAGCAAGGCCGCCCCGAAGACCACTAGGGTGGCTGGCGGGGGAGGTGTGGTGGCAGCCCCGTACTTTAGGAAGCAGGTGATGGAAAGAATCAGAAACACTGTTGTTGATAGAAACACGTCCAGGAGGGAGCTGAAGGTGGCACTGGCAAAAGTCTTCACAGGAGAATTCTTCATAACCTATTTGGGGTAGAAGAAAGGTGGGGGCGCATGCATAGATGATGCGACGGATGGTCATGAAGTGTGGTTTCGGTGGGAAACCCCAAACATTTATTGAGCACTTGCCTACCCCTAACCAGGTACAGAGTAATAAGTGCTCTAGGTGGGTCATCTCCTTACTATTCTCCACTTAATAATGAGGAACCTAAGGCACAGATGAGTTAAGGAACTTGACCAAGGTCACACAGCAACTGATTACACACCAGTAAGTTCGCACAGAAGTGTTACATACTGAACCTGAAAGGCTGAGTTGTTGACTGGTAATGATTCTGTGTCTGTAAAGTCAGTAGCACAAAAGCCATGTGCTAGAAGCTTCCACTGAATGTCTGGGTCCCAGGTTCAGGGTATGTGAAAGCTGGGATCATGACAGGAGTAATAGGTGGGGATTGTAGCAGCAGCACATGAAAACACAGGCCTGTCAACTGACAGTAAGAGATGCTTATGCCTTCACTCAGGAGCCTGCTCTGGGTCTGGCTCTGTTCAGGGTGCTGGGAGTAGACATGAAACGAGGTCCTAGGGGAGTGCACAGCCTAATGGTGGATGCACCAACTGCAGAGGAAAGGGACTGGGAAATGACAAGCCTGGGTTGTTAGACTAAAGAGTACAGGAAGATTATTTTCTCCCTCGTGTAGATAAATTCATATACAGATGCAACTTAGGGCTTACAGATTATAGGAAATCAATAGTAGCCTTCATTTTCCTGTCACTTAGGAAAACAAAAAAGTTTCCAAAGCATAAAATTAGGAACTATCTACTAAAAAGTAGCACATTTCTTAGTAAAATGATAAGGAACACTCACCTCTTCTTGATAGCTAGTCCTGTAGGCTTGCTCTAGCTCCTGATCCAGAAAGTTCAAGCTGAACTGATTAATGGGTGGCTTAAAAAAATAATCTTTCATCAGGCTAGAAAAGATGAAAAATGCAGTCCATCATCATGAAGCTTGATCATATTTACTTTATCAGAAGACTGCAATTAGCTACCGAAATGCCATTCAGTAAGCATGTCATAAAAGCTGTATCTAAAAGTCACCATGTTATAGACACGATTCGACCATCCCTTTCAGAACATACCTCTGGAGAGTGTCTGCAAACATAATCACATTTGATGTTTCCCTTCCATTAAAGAACAACCATTCGCCATAATTATAATACATATCATTAGAACCCTGCTTTTGAAAACATCTTCCTGATATCCAGGGTTAGAAGAAGGCAGCTCCTTTGTTCTATGAAAATATCCTTCTAAAAGACCAGCAAATCCTTATACTGAGAGTACTTATGCAGATTTAAAGGCTTCCAGTGAAAACATAATTCAGAGCTGGCTGTCCTGTCATTCAAAGTATTGACAGTAATCACTACCATCAAAGAAAGCTAAGAGATTGTTATCACAAAATTGTGTTTACAGTTAGTATAATTTTGTGTGTAATTGTGTTTACAGTTAGTGCTACTGTCACAAATACAGATTGCATGTGAAACCTGAAAAATAACAATGCTCAATGGCTTTAATAGCAGAGAAATCAAACCTGCTTTATGTGACTCATTCTTTTATGAGGTGCCAGCAAATAGTTAATATCCTTTTTCTACTGCAGGAAACTGCTATACATTTAAGGGAATGTTAACATAGTTTCAGAAGGCAAATACAGCCATAGGGTATAGTCTCTCTGACTCACACAACACTAGAATTAAATCAGATGAGATAGGTAAAGTGCCTAGCATGTGCCTGACACATAGTAAGGTTCACTGTACATATGTTTCCTCTTTTCCTTGCAACAGAGTGAACTCTCTTTTTGTGTTAAGTGTGTAATACCTTACTATGATCTCAGACTCAGAAAAGAGAAAATTCTGTCCCCTAATGTTGATCCACTATCACAACACCCTACAAATACTGAATATAATTTTTTCTGAGTGCAAGGGTATGTTCACAAAAAAAGATGACATGTGAGGCCATAAAACAAGAGTCAATAAATGTAAAAGGACTGAAATCACAGAGTATGTCTTTGACCACGATGATACTGAGTTAGACATTAATAACTACATCTAAATACCATTCTTCACTAAAAGTAGTGAGGGCTCTTTCGAGAACTGTCGGGTTCCTGAGCTGGGGCAGGGAAGACACAAAATGAGCCTGGAATAGCCTGCTGTGCTAGAGCAGCCTTGTCAACCTTTTTCATCTCATGGCCACATAAGTTAATTACTAAAATTCTGCCACACATGAAAAAATATATCTTTTGATGATCTGACCAAAAACAAAAAAAAGAGGTATAAGTTTCATTCATTCACACTGGAAGGCTATTGTGTTGGCTGTTATCATTTTTCATTTGACAATCTAAGGGAAAAGAGGTCAGTGTCTCTGACTAAAGAGTTGGCACACCGGTTGAAAATCACTGTGCTAGAATGTAAGAAATTGCTCATAATAAATGCCTGAGTAATGTTAAAAAAGACACAGGAGCCAGCCTGAAGGGGGGCTCCTGGTGGCCAGATTTGGTACAACTAGAGCATCAAACTAGAGTAAAGACAATGATGGATTGTATCTTTTAAGTAGAACAGGACTCCAAGGGTCCAGGTTGATAACATATGGGTACACAAAGGAATAAGTGGGGAGGGACTTTTCTTTACAGCAGAATGCTAGTGCCAAATGATAACTGTGTAGCTTGTGCTGGAGTGGAAAATCACCATTCTCAACCATCAGAGTAAAGACTGTTACAGGCAAGAACCATCAGTGGAGATAAAATCTAGCATTTGATGAGGAATGGGATATTTACATGATCATAAAGTTCTTGCCACAGCCTGCTTACTAGTCACAAGAAGAAAATTATAACTATAGATTGGAGAACGCTGCAGCACTTGCCTGGCTGACCAAAATTACTATGCAGATGAAGGACAAATAAGCATCACCTGGTGCCTCTAGATATGACACCTGAGAAGGACATACCCCTTCTGTAGTATCTGTCCAGCCTAAATGTAATCATGAGGAAACACACAAATCCAATTTCAGGAATATTTTATAAAAGAACTAGGCCTGCATTTTTCAAAAATGCCAACATCATGAAAGACACAGAATGGCTGAGGGACTGTCTTAGATTTTAAAAGACTGAAGAGGAATGACACCAGATAATAAATCTGTGATCCTGGACTGGATCCTGTACTAGAGGGAAAGGAAGTACCATCAGAGACATATTGGACCAACTGACAAAACTGGAATATAGACTGCAGATTAGATAAAATATCACATCAGTGCTAAGTTTCCTGAATTTGATAACTATAATTATGTAAAAGAACATCTTTGTTGTTAGGAAATATAGTATTAAGGGGTAAAGAGAATGATGTATTTAAGTTTGTTACATGGGTCAGAAAAAAAATAAATTTCATAGAGAAAGGGGGAGAGAGAGGAGAATAAAACAAACAGTAAAATGTTAAAAGTTAGAAAATCAGGTAAAGCATATAAAGCAGGGATAGCCAACCTTTTGGTGTCTCTGGGCCATACCTGAAGAAGAGCTGACTTGAGCCACACGAAATACACAAACACTACTTAAAACTGATGAGCAAAAAAAAAAAAAGGTTTTAAGTAAATGTAGGATTTTGTGCTGGGCTTCATTCATAGCCATCCTGGGCCATATGTAGCCCACAGGCTGTGAGCTGGACACCTCTGGTATAAAGGGAATTGTTTGTATTACTCATGCAACATTTCTTTTTTTTTTTCTCTTTTTTTTTTATTTCAATCATTGCTCAAGTACAGTTTTCTACCCCCTACTCCCGTTCCAGCCCATCCACCCAACCCTCCCCCCTTCCCCCCATTACCCCCCACCCCTAGTTTTTGTCCATGTGTCCTCCAAATTTGTTCCTGTAATCCCTACCCATTCCCCCCTGAAATTCCCTCTTCTCTCCCCTCTGGCCACTGTCAGACTATCCCCTATTTCAGTGTCTTTGGTTATATTTTGCTAGTTTTTGTTTTGTTTGTTTGTTTTGTTTTGTTGTTTAGATTCCTGTTAAAGGTGATATCATGTGGTATTTGTCTTTCACTGCCTGGCTTGTTTCACTTAGCATAATGCTTTCCAGCTCCATCCATGCTGTTGCAAAGGGTATGAGCTCCTTCTTTCTTTCTGCTGCATAGAATTCCATTGTGTAAATGTACCATAGTTTTTTGATCCATTCATTTACTGATGGGCATCTAGGTTGCTTCCAGCACCTAGCTATTGTAAATTGTGCTGCTATGAACATCGGGGTCATGCAACATTTCTATATGTTTTAAATTACTTCAAAGTAAAGCGACACACTGACAACACATGAGGGATAAGGTAATTCAGAAAAAGGGTGAGACTTCTACCTGCAAACTTTACTTCATTGCCCATGACTCCACTCTTACCTGTCTTCTTTGATAACATCAACAAAGTGGGCATCGGTTTTCTCCCGGATGTTCTTGAATCTCAGTGGAAGGAGAGCAGACTGGTCCAAGCTGACACCTGCCCATCTTCCCTTTTCCTGTAAGATCTCACACAAAGAAGTCTGGCTGTTGGTGAGCTTCTCTTCTTGGGGAGGGCTCAGAAGTCCATTTTGGGTCTTAGAATTACGTCCGCTAGAAGCCTGCCTCAAGACAAGAGAGAAGCGGACACAGAAGTGACCTGTGGGTGTGCAAGAGTGCTGTTCCACCCAACTCCTCTGCTATGTGGGGATCCCACTGGGCTGCACGCTACACCTTCAAATCTCTGTTCTAATCCAAACTCTCAACCTCTTTGCCCACCTGCTTTTCCCTATCCTCTTAGTTTGTCAAATTGCACCTCTAGGCATTCAGACAACCAGGGAGGTTGAGGCTCTCAGAGTTTTTCTGACCACAGAACCAGAGATCCAGAGGGCGGTGGGGAAGGTTTGAGGGACTCGGGAGAAGTGCAAGGGTGGGTTCAGAGAAAGGAAACCCCTGTGGGCAGTAGCTTAAGAAAGGGTGACTGCCTGTCTGCAACACAGACTGACCCAGTGTTGCACAAGTCCATGGGCAGATGACATGGAGGTGGGTGACAGATAAAGGTCTCCTGGAGGGTCAGCCTTCATAGCTGCTTGAAAGGCTCTCAGGTTTGGTCTTTGTTCTGCTTTCCACTCCAGTCCTGGCTCTGGTTCCAAATGAGATTTTTCTGGCATTTTCTCACTGCTGCCCCTAACCGCAAGTCTCTCTTCACGGTGTCTCTTATCCCAATGACCCTCTTCTTTTGGCTAATCCATATTCCACTGTATTTTGAGTCCAACATCCAGCTCCACAAACTTTCCCTAACTATTCTAATGCACATGTCTTTGAACCCTTATTGCCCATTAGGGATCCCATCCAGTTCAGCATGTGATTACTTCTCATGGATTAGTTCTGACTCTCCAGCCTGTTCTTTACTGGTCTGTTCAAAACTCAAAGGACTAGAAGGTGTGGAACCGTGTCACCTAAGAGGAGTTACTCTAAGAACTGAGAAGTCGACAAGCCAGGAGTGTCATCTCAGGTAGATGTGCCAGGAGAGGAACTGGCAGCAATGACAGCCAGGAACTTGTTACCTTGGTGTTATTTTTATGCTCCTCCTGACAGCCGTTTTGCACTGCTCCTCCTTCTGCACCAGCTTCCGATTTGGGAGCAAATGTGATTCTGCACGAAGGGCAGGTCTATAAGAAAAACACAGACCATGGGAACTCACCCAGAAAACATGACCATAATACATAATTCAAACAGGTCCTCTATTGTTGCAATTTGCTGTCATGTAGAATGGTTATAACCAACGGAAGGCTTACTGCTCCACTCCAGGATGAGTTAAAGACAAACTGGCAAAGTAAAAATGGAAACATGTCCACCTTAGACCTGTACATGAATGTTACAAAACAGCCAAAAAATACAACTCAAATGTCCATTAACAGATGAATGAATCTAACCATATAATGGAATATTATTTGGCCATCAAAAGGAATGAAGTACGGATGTAGGCTACAATGAACCATCAAAACATTGTACTAAGTGAGTGAAGACAGACACAAAGGCCACATACTGAATGATTCCATCCATATAAAATGTCCAGAAAAGGCAAGTCCATAGAGATGGAAAGGAGATTGGGTGTTGCCAGGGGGAGAGAGGGATAAGGCAATGGGCAGGAATCTAATGCAGCGGTCCGCAACCTTTTTGGCACCAGGGACTGGTTCATGGAAGACAATTTTTCTGCAGACCTGGCAGAGGGGGGTGGTTCTAAGATGATTCAAGTGCATTACATTAAGCTCACCTTCTGCTGTGAGGCCTGGACCAGTACTGGTCCATGGACTGGAGGTTGGGGACCCCCGATCTAATGGACATAGGGTTTCCTTTGGGGGGGTAATGAAAATGTTCTAAACTTGATTATGGTGATAGTTGCACAACTTTGAAAATATACTAAAATTATCAAATTGTACACTTTAAAGGGGTTTCTTGGTATGGGAATCACACCTCAATAAGGCTGCTGTCATTGAACAACATGCTATTACCCTACACGAGAACACTAAGCCAAGGTCTACGAGCTCTATGTGATAGTGAGCTGTTCCTAGAAAATAGGCTGAATAATCAGAGGGACCTGTTTATAGACCTAGGAATTCTTAAAAGTTTGCAGAAATTAGCTTATCTAGAAAAGAAAAGACAAAACAATACTGACAGGTAGAGTAGAAAGGGCAGCAAGGCCTTCATTTCTCATAAACCAGGGTTCAAATCCCATCTCGAATCCTTACTCATTTTGGAGGATTCTGTTCAAGCCACTCACCTCAGTTCTCTCATCTGTAAAAAGAGACTGATAACACTTTTCTTGAAAATATGTGGTAAGGATTAAATGAATATGTATGTAGGTAGCCTAGCGTCATTCCTGGCTCTCTTAATAAATTTACTGTTATTATTAATGTGATCCATTAAACTAGGAACTACCATTGAGATAGCAAGTAACCACTTCCAGTGGAGAAGACAAACTGTAGCAGCAAAGATATATTAGGACTAAAAAACGTCCTTACATAGCATTGTTAAACATTGGAATACGTTATAGGAAGCTAAATATTACTTCAGAAATTTAAAATAAGTGTCATTTAATGCCTAAAGGCAAGGACATGACCCAGATCACATCCCAACTTAGATTTCAGGCCCACACTGTATTAAACAAAAGAAATAAAGATTCTAAAAAGGTGTGTAATTTGGGAATCTGATGCAATGCACAAGCTAAGTTTGAACATTGATATTATCAAAAAATGAAAACAAACATGACAACAGAGCTAACATACCTGACCTAACATAACATTAACTAACATACCTGAGCAAAGAGTAGTACCTAGGTAAAATCTGGTTATAGCTCTTTAAAAATTGACATTATTAATGGGTAAAATGTTCTAATTATCAAAACACACAATAAAATTATTTTAAAATTATTTTAAAGTATATCTTGGTATTGACTGAGTTAAACTTCAAAACATTTTACCAATGGGGCCACTGATCTTCTCAAATAAAAAATAATTCCAAAATTCCAATACCACACAAATGGGAGCACCCTTCCCAGCCCCCACGGGAGGCATAAAGTAGATGTGCCCAAGAAACACCCAGCGAGGTCCTAAGGGTGCCCCCTAGTGAGGATATAAGTAAATGACTTCGGTGGTGGCAGTGGTGGCAGACTTGCTTCTCTAGGGAAACAGTGGCCTTTTCAGGGGCCAAGTAGTGAGTGGCCTGGGGCTGGAGTGGATCCAACCTAGAGTGTGGGAATGGTGTGAAAGACTCTGAGCCAAACCCTTAGGGCCCAGGGAATTTCACAATCTTGTAAAGACACAATGAAAGAGTAAAAAGCTATTACTCTGACCACTTTTTAAACATTAAGACTAGAGAAGTAGTGTAACAGTGATTAAAGGCAATGGCTTTGAAATCAAACTGTCATGCACTGGTTCTACCACTTAATAGGGACTCTCTCTGAGTCTCATTTTCTTCCTTGGTAAAAAGGAACTGTATCTACCTTGAAAAATTATTATAAAGACAAAATGAATTAATACAATTAAAGCATGTCAGAGGTATTTTAAATCAGCTTTGTTTTGTGCACCAACTCTAATCCCATGATACTGACTTTCTAGATTAGTGAACTGAAGATGGTGAGGCGGCCTCCTGGCCCAACAGGAGGAGAGCTGTGATGGACTGGTAATGTCTGCTGCGGGTGAGAGGTGGACAAGTGGAGGTGCACATGCACTTACCACAGCTTGGCTCTGCGCAAGGTCTGAAGTGTTAGTGAGTATTCAGTAAATGTTGGTATTTAATATTAAAGTTGCTGGTCACTATTCTTTCTGGTTATAAAGATAGTTCATCTGGTAATTTAATGTCCCTGATCACAGACAGGACAGCCATCCTTGGTATCTGTTCTTGCATAGCCATTTCTTTTTTAGTTATCTCTTGGCATCAGTTGTTTCTGAGTATTTTTCTCTCCTCAAGTACACATGATGCACTTTGAAACAGGCCATCTGGTTCTTAGGAATTCCACTGCACACTGATTTTATGTATATATGATGTTTTACACATTTAAAGCCACAAATAAACGGGAGTGACTATCAAACCAATCCAACAGCAGAGGGCACACACTCTCCACAAAGGATCCCCTTGATAGGAATCGGAGCCACACAACTCAGACTCTGCACCTTCTCTGTGAAGGTCTTGGCTGCAAAGGGGTTGAAAGGCCTATGGAGACTGGGAGTGCCCGTTGGGACCTGTTAATCTTCGGGGAGCCTGGGGCAGTGGTCTTCATAGATTACCAAGTCAAAATTATGTCCCTTTGACAAAGGCTACATGGGCCTGTACCCTGCTGTGATAAAATGTTCTAATACGGAGGTAAGATCTTGTAGAGCTGCCCACAAAAGAGTCTCAGGGAGCAAAGGCACAGACATACACTGTCAGAGTCCAGGTGTTCATAAATGGTCTAGGAGTCTGCACTGAGGGAGGTTCGGGGGCTCGTCGGGGTCCCATGTGAAGCAGTAGAGAGTAGGACCTATGACTGGGACTCCTGATGGCCTGAACAGTGCTCACTCGGCATTCCCACAGCAGCTTTGCCCTGAGTGGGGACATGGGGTTGGGTGGGAGAACAAGCTGTAGACTTGCTTTGAAAATGTTGCTCTTTGTCATTTTATTTCTTCTTCAGCTACCTTCCTTTGGGGGGAGGGGGAGGCTTTTAAAATTAAAACTGTAAAACAAATGAAACAAAAAACCTTCAGGAAATACATCTTCCCTGATGGAGATATTCTAAATCTCAACATCCCCTTCTGCTCTGTGGTGAGAGCCCATTCTGCATGACAAGGGCCCCACCAGGCAATGGTTATGTGAGTTTACTTCCCCTCTCCACCCCTGACAGCCATTTTCCCTTAACCATTATATATTAAAGCTTCATTTTAATTGGGTTAAAACATCTCACAAACTGCTTTTTGCTAGGCATGCAGACACCTCTCTGAAATGTTTGCCAATCCATTAAATGTCCATCTCCCCCCATGCCGCTGCTAGTAACTCCATCCCTGAGAAGCCCTCACTGGGAAGCATTTCATACTTCAGGGAACTACCTGGGATATATCCTGCCACCTTGGGAGGCATACCAGAGCAACTGACTCACAGGGAAGCAACAGTGGTAGGCATATTAGATAAAGTTGGCTGTTGTAATGATGGCAGCTGCTATGACTTAGAAACACCAATGTACAGAGGGCATGCCATGAATAATAATCAGGCCCTTAACCAGACAATGTCTGCAGTCTCCTGTACTTGATCTCGATTAATCCTCATAACACTTCAGAGCAAAAGTGATTGCTCTGACCACACAAATGCTTGCCAACAAGGGGGCCCAGGCTGCAGAGCTCCTGGCCCCTGACCACCATGCAGCCTCTCTCTGGCCTCCTTTCCTGGTACAAGGAGGACCCAGGAATAATCCTAGCACTCTGGTCTCCTCTGCCTCATTCCATGAAGGGACCAAGGCAGTTAGGACCACGTCCTCCTGGTTCTTTTAAATGGCACTATTGGCACACTGGTACCAAGGGAAGCTTATCAAGAACAGTTAAGGTACCCCAGACAGAGTACTTCCTGGGCCAAAGCGTACACTGGCTATTGCCTGGAAAACCCAAGATCCCATTGGAGATCACCCAAGAGCAAGTTCTGCATTTTCCCAGATTATCTGTGCTCCTTCCCCCAACATGAACATGGGCTCAGAGGGAAGATTATAACTATTTCTCTAATACACTTGGGGGCATTTGCATTTATTTTTAAACAGACTTTGATACATGCACCCTACAATCTGTTCAGAGTATATAGCACAGAGCTATAAAATAGTGTTTTTTTCTTCAAGGCTGTTTCTCTTCACAAGATAAATCATTTCTAAGCTAACAGCTGTCCTTTTTTCATAACTGTCAAAGGAGGGAGCAGGGAAACCTGTTTTCTGAGAAACGAGGAGGAAACATCAGAAAAGCCCTGGCTTTGCCTGTTTAGTCTGCTGAATACAACTACTAGGCAAGCTGTCATGTGACCAGAAACACCCCTTGCTCCCCAAACCCAAAACTCAGGTTGAACACGGCATATAGGCACATGCAACATAACAGTAATACAGCTTACTGAGGCCTATTCCAAGTTCTAGGCTCTTTGCCTACATCACTTTATTTAGTCCTCATAACACCTATGAAGCTGACACTATGATTACCCCTATTTTATTTTTTTAAAGATTTTATTTATTTATTTTTAAGCAGGGGGGGAAGGTAGGGAGAAAGAGGGGGAGAGAAGCATCATTGTGTGGCGGACTTTCATGTGCACCCCACCAGGGACCCAGCCCATAACCCAGGCATGTGCCCTGACTGGGAATCAAACTGAGGACCCTTTAGTTTATACTCTGGCACTCAGTCCACTGAGCCACACCAGCCAGGGCTGATTAGCTCCATTTTATTGGGCTCAGGAGGAAACTGAGGCAGAGAAGAGAAGAGACTTGCCCAGAGTCACACAGTTAGAAAATGACAGCAGGAGTTTAAGGCCAGGCAGTAGCGTCCTCAACCCCAACCACACAGGTATGACATCTCCAAGTGGAGAGGAATCACCTTGCAAAGTGAGCAGAAGGCATCCTGGCTATTACACAGCACTGGGGGGGCTGGCGCATGGTGATTTCTGCTAACAAAATACCAGAGAAAAATAGAAGCAAAATATTAGAGGAAAATAGAAGCCCTAATTGTTACAAAAAAAAGAGGGGGGGGCAAACTAAGCCTTTAAGAAGAGGAAGTGAACAGCTTGAGAATACTGGAGGCAAAACAAAATCTTGGAAAATCAGACACCGGATCCCAAAGTCATGGAGTGGAGAATCATAGAACCTCGCTCAGATTCCTGAGTCCTACATTTATTTATTAACTGCATTTATTAACTGAGGCTCACAAGGCAAGAATACTGTTACTATGTTGTGGAAATATTCCATCAAAAAGTCAGAAAAAGGAAGTATTTCATATTTTGAGAAATTTCATTTACATCTAATACCTCATATTCAGAGTTCTCAGTTTCCCCCATAATGTCCTGTTTCTGACCTGGGAAGCAATTAAGTAATTGTTCTCTCTCTTTAGACTCCTTTGGTCTGTGGCAGGTCCTCAGCCATCCTTGTCTTCAATGATCCCATCACTTTTAAAGTGTCTTGGTCAAGTAATTTGTAGACTGCCCTTGAATTTGGATTTGTCTGATGCTTTCACTCAAGTTGACTAAGGTTTGGAATCTGGAGGAGAACTCCACAGAGGTGATGCGCCCTTCTCAGCTCCTCACATCACTGTGTACAAGATCCACTACTCTTATTAACCTTCCTCATCCACTGACGGGGGGCCTGCCAGGTTTTCCACTGCCACTTACTATTCTTCCTTTTACAGTGACTAAATATCTGGAGGAGAGGGGGGATGCCTAGAGGATATGCAGATATCCCATTTCTCCTTAAACATATAACCACTAATTTTAGAGTTCATTGATGGATCTTGCCTGCAACAACTATTGCTGTGACGTTCTAATGGGGATTCCCTTTTGCTCATTCCTTCTACATCTATCAGATGAAATTCTTCTCTAAGAAAGAGCTGTCAATTTATATGTGATGTGCTTTCTCCTAATTGAAGGACATATACACAAACAACTAAAATATAGATAAATCTTAAAAAGTCATTTTTTAGGAAAATTTTTTATATCCATATTTCAGAGCCAGCAGACTACCATTTATTCTTTCTATAACAGTTTTATTGAGATATAATTAACATACCATACAATTCACCATTTAATTTAATGGTTTTAAGTATAGTCACCATTTATAATAAATATTTAATTTCTAAACTATAGCCCTGGCTGGTGTGGCTCAGTTGATTTAGTGCTGGTATGCAAACTGAAGGGTTACCAGTTTGATTCCCAGTCAGGGCACATGTCTGGGTTGCGGACCATGTCCCCAGTTGGGGCAACTGATTGAGAGGCAACTGATTGTTGCATGTCTCACATATTGATATTTTTGTCCCTCTCTTTCTCTTTCCCTTCTACTCTCTCCAAAAATAAATAAATAAATAAATAAATAAATAAATAAAATCTTTTAAAAAAGAAAACAAAACTATGTAAGTAGTGTGTGTATATATCTCTACATATAGATATATAGGTATATGGAGATATACAGATATATATATATATAGAGAGAGATCTACTACCTTTTCCATTTCTATAATGAATTAATTAACAGTAGAGGTCTTCTCCTCCCTCAAAGTGAGCCAGCTGAGCCTAGTCATAATGATTTTACAGACAAATAATACAAAAAACAAGGAGATAAAAGAAGTGAACATTTATTTAGAGTCTTGGACAAGGGTTTGATGTCCAAAATATATAAAGAACTCATATGACTCAACATCAGGAAGACAAAAAATCCAATTAAAAAATGGACAAAGGAACTGAACGAACACTTCTCTAAGGAGGACATACAAAGTGTCCAGAGACATATGAAAGGATGCTCAACATCACTAGCCATCAGAGAGATACAAATTAAAACCATAATGAGATACCACCTCACACCAGTCAGAATGGCCACCATTAACAAATCAACAAACAAGAGCCGGTGAGCATGTGGAGAAAAGGGAACCCTAGTGCACTGTTGATGGGAATGCAGACTGGTACAGCCACTGTGGAAAACAGTTTGTAATTTCCTCAAAAAATTAAAAGGTAACTGCCTTTAGACCCAGAAATTCCACTGCTGGGATTATACCCTGAGAATCCTGAAACACCAGTTTAAAAGAACCTATGCACCCCAATGTTCATAGCAGCATTATTTACAGCCAAGTACTGGAAACAGCCTAAGTGTTCATCAGTAAATGAGTGGATCAAAAAACTGTGGTGCATTTACAAAAAGGAATACTATGCAGCAGAAAGAAGAAAAAAGGAACTCCTACCTTTCGTGACAGCATGGATGGAACTGGAGATTATTACGCTAAGTGAAATAAGCCAGGAGATGAAAGACAAATGTCATATGATCTCACCTATAAGAGGAAACTAATGAACAAAACAAACAAATGAGCAAAATAGAACCAGAGGCATGGAAACAAGGAAGCAACTGACAGCAATCAGAGGGGAGAGGGTAAGGGGATAAGGGTAGAAAGAAGGGGAAGGGACTAGTCAAGGAACATGTATGAATGACTGATGGACATGGACAATAGGATGGGGATTGTCTGTGAGAGCTGGGGGTGGGCTGGGTGGAGGAGGGTAAAGGGGGAAAAACTGGGACAACTGTAATAGAACAACAATAAAATACTTATTAAAAAATAAGTAAAGTGAGTTTCTTGTCATGGCAACTGTCATAAAAGAATGATCCCTGGGGCTAGTAACCTCAAAGGGAAAGTACAACGCTTTTGAAATAGGACAGGTCCTCTCTGAATTTCCCCATGTGAACAAATCCATACCATCAGCCTCATTACTCACTGGAAATATGTAGAAACTTTCACCCCATGAGCACGCAGCCTGTTTTGAATAGATTTAGGTAAACTCACAATGATAGCCACACAGGTGCATTTCCAGTGAGATCTTTCAGAGATGAGCTTAAGATGGTGTCACAGCTCACTCAGTTAACTGATTAGTACTGATGTAATAAATGGAAAAGAAAAGAAGAAAGAAAAACAACCCCCCACATCTTTGGTTTTCATTTCTTGGTTCTTCACGAAGACATTAGATCAGCTATTGTTATTGGCATGTGTAGTAGTTTCAATCTATCACCTGCAGCTTCATGCCAAATGAGCAGCAGACCTCCTCTGCAGAGCTGAGGTCACACTAAATAGGCCAAGTGCCCATACTCCAATTATACATTTGTGACATGGTTACAACCCTCACAGCAACAACCAAGGACAAAAATGGAAGAACCTCTCTCCATCCAGAAGTGGAGAAGGCAAGACCTTCCCAAGATAATCAATGACTCATTGTGGGCGAATCAACACCATATCTATGTCTCCTCCTGTCCTTCTTTACTCCTACAGTGGTCACTGCCCACATCTCCACATGGAGGGAATGAATGTATGTCCTGGTGTTAACTGAGCATTTAGTGCAAACCTAGCATTCATGGGCATTACTTCAGTTAATCTTCACAACAACCCTGAGAGACTGCCTCATCATCACCATTTCACTGTGACTTAGAGAAGCTAAGCAACTTGCTCACAAGTCCCAAAGCCAAGGCTTTGAGAACAATCCTCAATTTTGAGTTTTGACCCTTCCTATAGCACTACAGTTGCCTTCTGTGACTATGACATGTAGACCCCTTGTGTCCTTCCTGGGCTCCCTCCTTAACTCCTCTTTCCCCTATCCCAAACCCTAGGGCTATCTTCAGAAGCTCAGGCTCAGAGTGCTGTGTGCCACAGTGCTAGCAGTGCCCCTCTCCCCACAGTCCCCCATTGTGTAATGCTAGGGCTTCTTGATGAAAGACTCTTACTGTAGAAGTCAATGCTTGAGTGTGGGAGAAGAAGTCTCCCTGAAGAAGTCAATGCTTGAGTGTGGGAGGGTTCTCTCTGACCTGAGGATCAAAGCCCTTGTCCTTTAACATGACTACAGTTTCTTGGTAGGTCATCATAGTATTCAGACTATTTTATGAAATATTAGATAAGACTTCTCCAGCTACCAACTGAGAAATAACTTACAGACATATAGAACACATGTGCTAGGAAGGAAGACAAATGCTTCCTAGACATTACTTTGGTTCTATGTAGTTCTGCTCAGGATTCTCAGTTCAATCCTTCTTCAGCTAGCTCTGTGGAGTTCTATCTTCCTGTGTATTATTTAAGAATTAAAAATTTAGGCCAAAAGAAAGTTTTAATTATCTACTATATGCCAGGCATCGTGCTGGACATTTGGGAAAAATATAACTTTTTTTAAACATGGGCCCTGTCTGCATTCTAAGAGCTCACAGTAAGGCACATAAGAAACATAAGGAAAATATTGAAGACTGTGTATGTTATAGCTATAATGTTACAGCATTATTGGGTAGAGGAGTCATAGAAACTAGTAATGAAAGTGAACTGTGATAGGCAAAGAGGAGTTTTGGGGGAAGAAGGGAAGCAATGTGCATTGCAGGTAAGAGGAACAGCAGGACCAAGATATGCACGCATTCATTTGATGAATATTTACTGAACACCTTTTCTCTAATTTCTTGGTTCTTGTGTAAAAACCCTTTCATTAGACAAGCATTCTCCCAAAGGAGCAGCTAGAAAAAAGAAATCAGTGGTCAAAGAGGTCTGAGAATGCTGCATACAACAACCCTCTCTGGAGACCTAAGTGTGCATATTAGCATACTAAAAGCTCTGAGAAGTCCTGCAGTAAAGAAACCTTTTCAGTGTTGTTTAACCTAGAATTTCCCACACTTATCTGACCACAGAACCTTTTTCCTATGCTTAACACCTATGTCCATCCAGAGAAAGTACTGCTCAAGGGAACACGGAGAAACACTGCCTTACACCAGGGTAGGAAGGAAATGTGGGGTCTGTGACAAATCTACATGGGACCTAACTCTGGCTGGATGAGGTAACAACAGCAGCAAAGGAGATGAAAGCCTACTGACAGGAAGAGTCAACAGACCCTGGTGGCAGAACAGGAGGAGCTAGTCTGTGATTCCAGCTAATAAGAAGAGCTAACCATTGTGCAGACAATATAAGGCAACAAGCCAATGACACGCATATGAGGCACTGACAAGTTTAGAGGAAAAACCCGCCCAAAGAATGAATGAGCAAGTAACTGATATTTTACATTTCTATTGTTCAAAAACTGTTACTTGAACAGTTTTACGTCAGATTATAATCTATATAATCTTCAAGGCAGACCTCAGTTTTCTGCCTTTCAGCTTTAGGCTGCTAGTTCATAATGATTCACTCAGTTACCCAGTGCTTATATTTTATAAAGTGCTCACAGATGCCTGCTCTCGCCTGATCCTCACCACAGGCACTAGAAGCAGAGAAGACAAGAGTATGGCAAGGACTTCCCAAAGTGACAAAGCCTGGAGGGGAGACCGAGTCTTCTATCTCTTCCTGCTCCTTCCACTCCAACTGTAATTCTAACTTTCTGGGACAGCCCTGGCCTCAGATGTCTTATGATCCCCCACAACACCATCAGAATAGCAGAAATTATACTTCAGATCCAATTCATCTATCTCTTCTGGAGGGGCACAAAAATTATTTTGCTCAAATTCCTTTTGGTACACATGGTCAACTTAAGAGATCACAAGATTTTCAGGAAATTTTCAATGATTATTTGGAAAATTTATACAAGGTAACAGAATATACTAAATAGATTTTGTCCATCCAGATTTCTTTTTAAAAAGTGAAGTCAGCAACTATACTCCCTAATGGATAGAAACTCACACACACAAAATCTAAAATGGCAGCAAACATAACAAATCATTTATTTTTGGCTTTGAGCTCTATTTCTCTATTTAAATACAGCTTACTTTGAAGCCTGGAGGAAACTGTTTCTCCTTAGGTAATGAAATTGTATTTAGATAGCCACGTTTTTGTGCTCCTTCCTGGCATGATTCTTTCCTGCCATGCTCAGTGACCATCAATGCACCCAGAGTTCTTTTCAGACTACTTCAGTCCAGCAAAGAAGTTGTCTCGAAAGTGCACAGGCATCAAGGAAATTTCAGTACAAGGAAGACAAGGGCTAGTACCTACTCCACTGATCCTAAACTTGGGGTGATTTTACCCTCCACCAACTCAGGGGACACTGGGCACTGCTGGAGACAGTCTTGGTTGTCACAATGGGATGAGGGCGAGCTCCCGGCACTTAGTGGGTAGAAGCCAGGTATGCTGCTCAACATTTCACAGTGCATAGGATGGCCCAATATGTTGATAGTATCGATGCTGGGGAACTCTGCACTAAGTTAACAAAGCACACAATGACAATGATATCTGAATACTGTCAATAAACTTGAATGCAATAATTACACAAAGTAACTGGTGATCGATCCTATGGATTTTGACACAAGTGAAATAATCCCAGCTGATTGCCACATTATGATGCCTATTAAGCTTAAATACCAACATAGCCAGTTTTCCAATCTGTTAAGGAACAGGTTGGATTAAAGCCATAAAAATAGGCCATCACCCTGACCAATATATTATTGGGGTATTTGAGAACACAGAAGTGAAGTGGATATATGTTTTAACTGTCTTTTAAAAAATGGAAATGGCAAATATTTAAACTATTAAAATAAAGAAGAGGTACAAGTGGGGAAACTAAATCAAATGTGGAAACTGAGGAATAGCTCATAAACTAGACTGATTTGATATGCCCAAGGACCATCATATTAATTCCTTAGTAGTTCACTATGACAGAAATGGGTACTTCTTGACAGCCACCAAAACATCTCTATTCCAATAGTGAAATACTATAATGTTCTTGGCAAGCCTTCACTCCTTCAGTTAGCTACGTCATAAGGTTCACCCACATCAACAAAATTTAAAATAATCATAAAACATTGGATTTTAGAAGACACAGAAATACTTGAGAAAGTGGTCTTGGAAATAAGAGACCAACTAGCTCTCCAGCAAGAGGAGAGGAGAATCACCTTTACTATCATTTATTAGCTTTTAGAAACCCTAAAAGGTTCCAGAGAAAGGAAATAACAACTCAAGTGAGAAGCATCTTTATGCAGTGTACAAAGAAAATGGAGGTGCAGAACAGGTCACAAAAAGGAAAGATATTCAAAATGCAAAATGTTGCTTCTTTTATACCTCACGAAAAAAATCACAAAACCAAATTTAAGGGCATTCCAGTCATCTGCAACAGCCCCAAAAGCTGTTTATTATTTCACATGTTCTACTGCAGGATTAATATAAAGTTTTAGAAGTAGGAAAAAAAAAACCTAACCTTAAGGTTATCAAAGGTTTTGACAGTCTGCGCCAAGTCACTGACACTCCCTGGTGATGCTGTCCCCTGTCCCCTAGGGCCTGAGGACACCTGTGAGCCATCAATGACCTCAAAGCCAGAAAGCAAGGCCTCTGAACAGCTGCAGTGAGACTCCTTCACTCTCTGACCCGCTATCAGGTATGTCTTCAAACCTATGAATAAAAATTACAGTCAGCACAAGTTGAAACCACCATTGGTTGAATGCAGCTCCATCTTGCTCTCTGTGCAGGACCTGCTCCTGAAAAGTTGAAAGTAAAGTGAAAATGTGAATATGTCATATTTTACTACTGACTTCCATCTTTCCAGATACATGGCCTCATGGGAATATTTGCCTCCAAGATACACCATTTACTCACATTTTGTTTTCTCTAAATGATGGATGCACATTTTACCTTTGGGGGATGAAATGAGCATTAAAAAAATTCCTCCTTGAAAGGGTCACTTCTTTGTGACAGCAGCTGAGAAAAATGGTAGACCTTCTACATTTTGGGTGTTTATTTTCATCTCTCAATATTAGTCACTGACACATACAATGGTAGGTCTAGTTGTAAGGATGATATTAGAGTATGGACTATTTTATCTTCGTCAGGGACTGCAAAACTACCATGAGAAGTGAGACCATAATATGCATCAAAAGGGGTAATTAAAACCTCCACTGATTCAAATTTAGGAAGTATCTATTTTCTGTTGGATCCAAACATGCATAGCAAAAACATTCATCTTTTGTTCAGCTGCAGTCTATGTGAATTTTATCCTCTCACAAAATCCTCACTTTAAAAAAAAGTTGATTAAATGGACAATTAACCTATATCTTTACAATTCTCATTAAAGGCTGAAATAACATACTAATGAGTGCTACACTGTTAAGCAACTGTAACAGGTGTGTAGGTCCCTGCTCTGGGTATTCACTAGTACCTGATGAGGAAATAATGAAGAATTCAATGAATTTCTGAAAGAGAAGAAAATCTGATTTAAAGAAATCCACTGTGAATTTAACCAGACTGCAAATATATTGGAAGTGGTAACAATGTAATTTATCCAATAAATGTTTATTTTAGGACTGGTATGTGTTATACAAAGTGAAGCAAATGCAGGTTTACAGTTGTGAGTATGTGAAACAGAGATTATTCTTATATTATTCTTTATTAATTATTGTATTATTTTCCATACGAACAACTGTAAACCTACTTTTGTCCCACTCTGTACATGGAGAATAAAATCAAGAACAAAACAAGGGGTCCGTCTGGGAGAGTTTAAGATGTAGCAGAAGGGGGTAATGAAAAGCCATTCATGAAAAGACAATCAAGAGATGATGTGTCTACACTACTGAACTTGCACGTTTTCTTACACTTAGCACATATTTAATAAATCTTTAAAATTAATTAGTCAACAACCTACGGACTACTTAATAATCCCTTATCATTGTATAATTTCATCACATAATCTTTGTCCATCTCCTCTCTCCTCATAAAAATACCACATGGTGTATGTTTTTAAGTCAACTTTCTGAGAATTTGGCAAGATTCCTTAAAACACCTAGAGACATCCTTGAGTATAGCCAAATCCCAGGTGGGAATCAGAAGACTTCTTAGATAAATAATTTTAGATGCTAAATGACCAAAGGAGATAATTACATGCTCACTCTTAACTAAGGTCCTAAACTTCCTTTTTTCTTCTCCAACAAAAACATAAACATATATCCCAACTTATGCATAGGACTGATCACAGTTACAACTAATTACATGCATAATCTTGAATGGGAAACATGAACTAGAATACAATAGAAGAGTAAAAGCAACCTTATAGGAATTTCTGAGGCTCCTGTGTCTGTTCAGTCACTGACAACACTGTATTGATTTAGTCATTTCACCTTGGGAGAATTGAAAAACACAAAGTTTATGGGCTAACCAGAGGAAAGTCCTATTTCTGGCCTGAGAGTCTCTGGAGGGGCAGGGCTTATTCTTGGTTCAACAGAGGGCACAAAAGCACTGTCCCTGGAGCTGCTCTAATGATCTCTCCCTTGACTCCCAAGTACGGCAGGTTATGTCGCCTGGCAGTGGGTGGGGAGAGGCGCCCGAGGGAACACATGCTGCCACTGCAAAGATCCACCTGGGAGGCCAGAAGGAGGAAGAACATTTTTTGACTGCAGGGGGTTAGAAATTGCCACTGAAGGGAGATGTTTCCATTATGTCTGCAGCCTGTCCTGACCCCAGAAGAGTGTTCCCTATGAGATGCCACTGGCTTGGGGCTCCCCTGGTTGAAGCTGCTGCTCCCTGTTGGTGAGTACTGTCCTGGAACATGAAGGTGGGGAAGGCACAGAGGTCCTGCTCTCAGCATTCAAACCAAGGAAGCATCTTTGGTCAGCTAACTGCCTATCTTACACACCCCTGCCTCCAATCACCACTGCCCTCTGTGTAGCTCCTGACCTGCAAGACCCAGTGAAGGAAGCCTTTCCTGGAGGTGTAACAGCTAAAGCAGAGATAAGGCTGAGCCAGCATACCTAAAGGGCAGTAGCCTGAGTCCCACATAGACATGCATGATACTGAAGCCAGCATTTCAAAGCAGGAGTGTGCCCATCACCACAGAGGGTACAGCAACAGTGCCCAACTCTGTAGTCACAAGCTCTGACACTGCCTTGGGGTGCACATCCCTGAGGTTTGTTATTACTATTATGAATTATGACTGCCAAGTTGCTGCCCATTCATCACTTATCAAGTGTCTCCATGCACTGTGATGAGTGCTGGGAGAACAAGCTAGAACACATCCACCATGGCCCCTACCTATATGGGACTGTCACCTGAAGAGAGATGTAGGCAGCAGGCAGGATGAGGAAGTGATGGTACTCTGGAAAGCATAGGAGGGCAGCACCTTGTAAAAACTTGGAGATTAGGGAAGGCCTCCTGGATGAAGTGCCCTCCAAGCTAAGAACTGAAAGACAAAGGGAGGTGAGTCCAATGAAAGCCAGCAGGGCCGGGGGCAGTTGTCATCAGGCTATGGGTGCTACTACATAGTCCATGAGCAGGCTCTCCAGAAAGGGAGCTTTTGGCAGGCAGAGTTAAGGGATGGAAGTAAGTTTAGTGTGGCTAGAATAAAGAATGTGTGTGGGGCCATGCAGGTACTGCGTAGACTAGCTCCAAGAGTCTTCGTGCTGGGGAAAATAGGGATGGTGGGAAGAGGGGTAAGCAGGCTCAAGGCTTAGGGAAGGCCAGGGAGCTGTGGCTGCTAGCCAGTGGGTGGGAAGGAGTTAGGGAACATGGGAGTCAGGAAGTTAATGGTGGAAATAGGAACCTACTGCCCCCTGGAGAGATGGGCAAGGGCATGGCTTCTGCAGAGCAACCTCAGATTTAGACTCCACCACCTCCTCACTGTATGACCTGGAGTAACATACCCCAGGGCTCTGCATCTCTGTTTCCTCATAGTGAGGTAAGGCTAAGGACAGGGCTCACCCCACACGGCTCATGTGAGGATTAAACAATTAACACACATGAAGGCTTTCCAACAGTGCCTGGAACATAGTAGGAATTTAGTAGCATTAGCTATTACTATCAATGTGGATGTTTGATCTGCTTATCACTGGCGCCTTTTTGTTACTCCTTCTATGTGCAAAAGCATATGTGAAATGGTTAAATCAGTAATTGCTCCAAATTTGTTTCTAACTTGAATTTTTCTTTAGGAAGCCTCTAATGACCAACTTATTATACTGGTGACACACTACAAGTGTTCCCAAAGTCAAACATCTGTATGTATGTGTCCATGGCAAGCAAAATTGGTGAACAAGTTATCTTCTTTTTGAAAAAAATTGAAAGACTTTATTGATTTATTTTTAGAGAGAGGAGAAGGGAGGGAGTCAAAGAGGGAGAGAAACATCAATGTGTGGTTACCTCTCACACGGTCCCTAATGGGACCCGCAACCCAGGCATGTGCCCCGACTGGAAATCAAATCTGCCACCCTTTGGTTCACAGGCCAGCACTCAATCCACTGAGCCACACCAGCCAGGGCCAAATTAATTATATTTTTATTTATGCTTTGATATAAAGCTAAATTTAAAAAGAAACCTATTGCCAAAACTGGAGGGACATCAGTATGATAAAGTAAGGCAGAACCTAGCTGCCTGATGTGAAATACCTGGGAAATGCATTAGATCTGAGTGACTGAGTTCCAGCCTTGTCAAGTCTAAGGCAAGACAAGACAGTTTATAAGAGGTAAGGATTTAATGAATAACCACGCATATGGATCCTGGGGTCCAAATTCTTAAGAATGGTTTTTTAGGGAGGGGACAGAAGATGGCGGCTTTACTCTAGGCAGCGTTTTTCTCGGCTTCTGTGAAGAGGGGGGAAACTCGCGGATCGGTAGGGTAACAGAGCAAGTGGACTAGGTTACCGAATCACTTCTGAAAGCAGGACATCAAAAATTATTGCACTCACTGAAAAAACAGACAGTAAGGAGACTGCTTCAGGACAGAAGGGGCCCACGGATCAGCACAGGGTCTAGGGGTGTGCAGACCCCAGGCCCGCCCAGTGCTCCGGGGTCTGCCTCAGGGCTCCCGGGAGAGGGAAGTCGCTGCTCCCTCCCCCGAATATGGGGGGTGAACAACTCCAGGGGAGAACGTGTTGCTAGAAGGAACAGATTGGCCAGTTGGACTGGGAAAAAATCGCCCAGGGACTATGAACACCCACCCAGAGACCTGGGAGAAGTGAGGGCCTCTAGCCGACAGGACCAGGGGCAGCCTGGAAGAGCGCCCGCACCCCTAGCCTGGTGGAAGTGCAGTTCAGTGGAGAGCACAGAGCTGGGCCACGCTCGGCTCGCGCCCCATAGGGAGGCCTGAATCTCGCGCTGCGATCCCGGGAGGGACGTGGCGCTTGGTGCGCTCCTACAGTAGTGGCTCAGAAATTTCCAGCCAGCCCCACCAACCAACGGGGGAGCTGGGAAAGGCGCCAACACCTGGTCAGAGTGTGGTTTGGCAGGGAACACGGAGCTGGAAAGGGCTTGGCTCACGCACCATCGGGAAGACTGAGTCTCTCGCTTTTTGAACCCAGAAGGGTCGTGGCGAGGCACTTAGGGTGATCCAAGACCCTGAATCTCAAAAGTTTGGGGGAGAGGCACGCCCTTTTACGATTCCCAGGGAGGGCGCAGTGAATCCCAAAACATCGCGGGTGCCTCCTGAGATCATAGAGCTGGAACCCTGCAGGACCCCGGAGTCCGGAAGAACGTGGAAGTGAGATCCAGAGAGCCAGTGTGTTTGGGAGCGCCCAGGGTACCTGACAGACTTGCTGAGATCTGGCCGGGAGAGAGAGAAGCATTTCAAAGGTCCCTCAGCCAGCTGAAGCCAGCAAGATCAGAAAAACTGGTCTGGCCACTTAGAAACCAACAAGAGGTTTTGTTTGTTTGTTTGCTTTGTGGTTGTTGTTGTTGTTTTGTTTGGTTTTGTTTGGTTTTTGTGGCTGTTGTTGGTTGATTGATTTTATCTTGTGTTTTATGTGACATTTCATTTTTCAATTCTTACTATTTTTATCTCACAATCCCTTATGTTTCTCTTCCATTCATCCTAATATTATTCTTTCCACTCCAAATTTATTTCTCCTGCACTACATCTTCTGTTTTTCTTTCCGTTTTTTTAATCTTGCAAGTTACTGTAAATTTGTATTATCTTTTTCTCACTCTTCCAACATTTTTTATTTTAATAATATTTTGGTATTCTTTTTCTTTCTGTATAATCTTCTTTGCTTGGCTGGTTATACTGTCAGTTGATAGGTTCCCCCTGGTATCTCAGTCACAAGGTGCTGATAAGTTACTATCCTTCATCTGTGTTCCATTAATACACCTCTCAAGGTTCTATACTCCTTATTCTTGTTATCTAGATCTCATTGATTCTGTCACAAGACTGTCACTTTACTATTACTGCTAGTAAGACCTAGTCTATACAATCGTAAATGCTTCTCAATACCCCTACCTGATCTCAGCCCACTTTGCAATTTTCTGAACTATACTATTGTGGGAGTTGTCTCTATTCTTTTACTCACTACTCCTACATAATAATCTTTAGTCCAACCTTACCTTAGAATCTGACCTCCCACGGCCTCACAGCTTTCTAGATCCAACCAACAATCCTCTCGTCCCCAATAAGAGTCTTACCTTCTTTCCATCCTTTCTAAAACGTGGATAGTGGGGTGGAGGATCATGGTTAACACTATAAGGAGCCAAAGGATAACCCATCTCTTCTCTGCTGGCTGCTAATGTAAATATCATAGTATACTGTCTTGCTGTTTTAAACCATTTTGCCTTACTCCTCCAACTGATCACAAAAAAGAGTAGGGGAAGCTGTGAACACCAGTATACACGAAGGAGATTGCACCACTGAATCTCACAAGTATTCTACCACAGAAGTTCACACCATAATTACAGGGAATCAGAACAGATCAAATTAACAAACAAGAAGAAGAAAGAAGAAACCCATGAACAATGAGAAAACAAAGAAACAACCCCCAATTGAAGGGAAATGAGGAAGCCTCAGGAAAAATGCTAAATGAAATAGAGGCAACTCAACTATCAGGTGGTGAGTTCAAAACAATGATTACCAGGAAGGTCAATGAACTCACAATGAGCTTTCAGAAATTAGAGGGAAGCTACATCAATCTCACTGCAAACTATATAGACATGAAAAAGGAAATAGAAACTCTCAACAAAGGTCAAGAGGAAATGAAGAATACAATTTCTGAACTGAAGAACACAGTAGAAGGAATGAAAAGCAGGACTGATGAAGCAGATCGGATTAGCGAGCTGGAGGACAAAGTAGAAAACAGCATCTAGAAAGAGCAAGAAAAGGAAAAGAGGCTCCGAAAGAATGAAGAGGGATTAAGAGGAATGCAAGACAATATGAAACGTAATAATATCCGTATAATAGGGATACCAGAAGGAGAAGAAGAAGAGCAAGGGATGGAAAACCTAGTTGAACAAGTAATGAAGGAGAACTTCCCTAATTTGAGGAGAGAAAAAGTCACACAAATCCAGGAAACACAGAGAGCCCCAATCAAGAGGAACCCAAAGAGGCCCACCCCAAGGCACATCATAATTAAAATGGCAAAATTTCAAGACAAAGAGAGAATCTTAAGGCAGCAAGGGAGAAAAAGGAAGTAACATACAAGGGAGCCCCAATAAGGCTAACAGTTGACTTCTCAATGGAAACACTTCAAGCCAGAAGAGAATGGCAAGAAATACTCCAGGTAATGAGAACCAGAGGTCTGCAACCAAGGCTACTATATCCAGCAAGGCTCTCGATCAAGATAGAAGGCCAAATGAGAAGCTTCCCAGACAAAAGAAGTCTAAAAGAACACACCTCGACCAAACCAGCTCCGCAAGAGATTCTAAAAGGACTGCTTTAAGGAAGGGAGGGAAGAGAGAGAGAGAGGAACACACGTACATAAAAGACAATGAATAAGTACCTATCAATAATAACCTTAAATGTAAATGGATTAAATGCTCCAATCAAAAGACATAGAATAGCTGAATGGATAAGAAAAAATGACCCACATATATGCTGTCTACAAGAGACCCACCTCAGGATAAAAGACCTACACAGGCTGAAAGTGAAGGGCTGGAAACAAATCTTCCAAGCAAATGGACAGGAAAAAAAAGCCGGGGTAGCAATACTCATATCAGACAAAATAGACTTCCAAAAAAAGTCCATAAAGAGAGACCCAGAAGGTTACTTCATAATACTCAAGGGAAGAATCCATCAAGAAGACATAAATATTGTAAATATATATGCACCCAACATAGGAGCCCCGAAATACATAAAGAAAATCTTAGAGGACTTCAAGAAAGATATGGACAGCAATACAATTATAGTGGGAGATTTTAACACCCCACTATCAAAAATGGACAGATCTTCTAAACAAAATATCAACAAAGATATTGTGGCATTGAACAATACCCTTGATGAAATGGACTTTACTGATATATACAGAGCTCTCCATCCAAAAGAAGCTAAATATACATTCTTTTCAAATGTACACGGAACATTCTCAAAGATAGACCACATGATAGGACACAAAACAAGCCTCAAGAACTTCAAGAAAATTGAAATCACACCAAGCATTTTCTCAGACCACAAGGGACTGAAGCTAGAAACCAACCCTAAGGAAAAAATCCAAAAACACTCAAAATCATGGAGATTAAATAGCATGCTATTAAACAAGGAATGGGTCAAGAATGATATTAGGGAAGAAATCAAAAGGTTTCTGGAAACAAATGAAAACGAACTCACAACAACCCAAAACTTATGGGACACAGCCAAGGCAGTCCTGAGAGGAAAGTTCATAGCGATACAGGCCCACCTAAAAAGGTTAGAAACATTCTAAACAAACAACCTAACCCTACATCTACAAGAACTCGAGGAACAACAACAAAGGCAGCCCAGAGCAAGCAGAAGGAAGGAAATAAACAAGATCAGAGCAGAATTAAATGACATAGAGATTAAAAGCACAATTCTAAGGATCAATGAATCCAAGAGCTGGTTCTTTGAAAAGATAAACAAAATCGACAAGCCTTTAAGCAGACTCATCAAGAAAAAAAGAGAGAAGACCCAAGTAAACACAATCAGAAATGAAAGAAGAGAGATTACAACAGATACCACAGAAATACAAAGGATTGTAAGAAATTACTACAAAGAGCTGTATGCCAAGAAATTTGAAAACCTAGGTGAAATGGACAACTTTCTAGAAAAATATAATCTTCCAAAACTCAATGAAAAAGAAGCAGAAAGCCTGAACAGACCAATAACAACAAAAGAAATTGAAGCAGTAATCAAAAAACTCCCAACACACAAAAGTCCGGGACCAGATGGTTTCACAGGAGAATTCTACAAAGCATTTAAGGAAGAGCTAACACCTATCCTTCACAGACTATTCCAAAAAATCCAAAAAGATGGGAGTCTCCCAAACTCTTTTTATGAGGCCAACATCATCCTAATTCCAAAACCAAATAAAGACACAACAAAGAAAGAAAACTTCAGGCCAATATCACTGATGAACATTGGCGCTAAAATCCTCAACAAAATACTGGCAAACTGCATCCAACAATACATGAAAAAGATCATACACCATGACCAAGTGGGATTCATTCCAGGGATGCAAGGATGGTTCAATATTCGCAACTCAGTAAATGTAATAATCACATAAACAAAAGCAAAGACAAAAACCACATGATCATATCAACTGATGCAGAAAAAGCATTTGATAAGGTACAGCACCCATTCATGATAAAAACACTCGGCAAAGTGGGAATAGAGGGAGCATTCCTCAACATAATAAAGGCCATATATGAGAGACCTACAGCCAACATCATACTCAATGGGCAAAAATTAAAATCTTTTCCACTAAGATCAGGAACAAGACAAGGCTGTCCACTTTCACCACTTCTATTCAATACAGTACTGGAAGTTTTAGCCACAGCAATCAGACAAGAAAAAGAAATAAAAGGCATCCAAATCCGAAAGGAGGAAACAAAACGGTCACTGTTTGCAGATGACATGATAGTATACATAGAAAATCCTATAGACTCTACCCAAAAACTGCTTGACCTAATAAATGAATTTGGCAAAACAGTGGGATACAAAGTCAATATCCAGAAATCAAAGGCATTTCTGTACACCAACAATGAAACAGCAGAAACAGAGATCAAGGAAAAAATCCCATTCAAAATAGCAAAAAGAAAAATAAAATATCTAGGAATAAACCTAACCAAAGAGGTAAAAGACCTGTATTCAGAAAACTACACAACACTGAAGAAAGAAATCAAGGAAGACACAAACAAATGGAAACATATACCATGTTCATGGATTGGAAGAATTAATATCATCAAAATGTCCATACTACCCAAAGCAATTTACACATTCAATGCACTTCCTATTAAAGTACCAATGGCATATTTCACAGACATAGAACAAACACTTCAAAAATTTATATGGAATTATAAACGACCCCGAATAACTGCTGCAATTTTGAAAAAGAAGAGTAAAGGAGGGATCACAATAGGAGGGATCACAATACCCGACACTAAACTATACTACAAGGCCACTGTAATCAAAACAGCCTGGTACTGGCATAAAAACAGGCACATAGACCAATGGAACAGAACAGAGAGCCCAGAAATAAGCCCAAGTCTCTATGGTCAATTAATATTTGACAAAGGAGGCAGCAACATAAAATGGAGTAAAAATAGCCTCTTCAACAAATGGTGTTGGGAGAACTGGACAGCCACGTGCAAAAAAATGAAACTTGAGCACCAACTTACACCATATACAAAAATAAATTCAAGGTGGATAAAAGACTTAAATATAAAATGTGACACTATTAAAGTCCTAGAGGAGAACGTGGGTAGGAAAATCTCAGATATTTCACGAAGAAACTTTTTTACTGACTTGTCCCCTAGAGCAAGGGACATAAAGGAAAGAATAAACAAATGGGACCTCATCAAAATTAAAAGCTTCTGCACAGCTCAGAAAACAGTATCAAAATTAAGAGAACCAACTGTATGGGAAAACATATTTGCCAATGATACCTTAGACAAGGGTTTAATCTCCAAATATATAAAGAACTTACAAGACTGCACTCTAAGAAGACAAGGAATCCAATTAAAAAGTGGGCAAAGGACTTGAACAGACACTTCTCCAAGGAGGACATATAGAAAATCCAAAGACACATGAAACGATGTTCAATATCGCTAGCTATCAGAGAGATGCAAATTAAAACCACAATGAGATACCACTTCACACCAGACAGAATGGCCATCATAAACAAAGCAACAAACAACAAGTGTTGGAGAGGTTGTGGAGAAAAGGGGACCCCAGTGCACTGCTGGTGGGACTGCAGACTGGTACAACCACTATGGAAAGCAGTATGGAACTTCCTCAGAAAACTAAAAATGGATCTGCCTTTTGACCCTGCGATTCTACTGCTGGGACTCTATCCTAAGAATACTAAAACACTAATTCAAAAGAACCTATGCATCCCAATGTTCATAGCAGCACAATTTACAATAGCTAGATGCTGGAAGCAACCAAGATGCCCATCAGTAAATGAATGGATCAAAAATCTATGGTACATTTACACAATGGAATTCTATGCAGCAGAAAGAAAGAAGGACCTCCTACCCTTTGCAACAGTGTGGATGGAGCTGGAAAACATTATGTTTAGCGAAACAAGCCAGGCAGTGAAAGACAAATACCATATGATCTCACCTTTAACAGGAACCTAAATAACAAAACAAAGAAACAAGCAAAATATAACCAAAGACACTGAAATAGAGGCCAGGCTGACAGTGCCCACAGAAGAGAGTAGAGGGAATTTAAGGGGACAGTGGGAAGGGTTCACAGGAACAAGCTTAAAGGACACATGGTCATAAACTAAGGGGAGGGTGGTAATGGGAGGGAAGTGGGGAGGGGTGGGAGGGGGGAACTGGATTGGGAGTAAAAAGGAGGAAAACTGTATTTGAACATGATTAAAATTAAAAAAAAAGAAATGGTAAAATAAAAAAATGTTTTTAGGAGGCAGTAGGTCAAAATCAAGCAGCTAGAATGGTATTTATTTTGTTAAGAATAATGTAAAACAGGAGAATAGTGAGACTGTCTTATAGTCAGTTCCTGGTAATGTGATTTTAAAAATTTTTATTTATTTAAATTTATGTTTAGAGAGAGGAGAAGATAATGAGGAGAGGGATAGAAACATTGATGTGTGGTTGCCTCTCTGCGGGCATGTGCCCGACTGGGAATTGACCAGTGACCCTTTGGTTCTCAGGTTCACACCAATCCACTGAGCTATACCATCCAGGGGCTTCCCGGTAATTTGATTTTAAACATCACCAGCATCTACGTGCATTTATCACTTATTTTACAGAGACTTAGGGGTGGAGTTCCACAGTTCCCACTGGGCTCCTGTCTGATAGAGGAGTTTGTCTCTGGCTGTTTGTTTCAAGGAGAGTAATGTGGGTAACATTCTTAAGATTTCTTAAGTATAATCATCAATTCTTATCAGTAAAAACTGTGCCCTGAACATAACTGGTGCTGAGTATTGGGTGAACTGAGTGTAATCTGAGTGAATGCCATAGTCCAGTTTTTAAAAGAAAGACTATTCGGGACATCCTTTCTGTATCACAGTCTTTTTCTGTGGGATGTTTGCTTTAGAATGAGGTATCCTCAATCACCATGAACCAAGGATCTGTATGTCAACTCATTGGAAGAAGAGAATAATCAAGAAGAAAAGAATGTTTGGAGACACAGCCTTGGGAACTAGCAGCATAACAAAACAAATGCCTATAAGTTGCATCGCCAAGTGATTTGAAACAACTAAACATGGAGAAGCAATCAGATTCGGCTAGTACATATTCTAAAAAGTTTAATTTCAGTTTGTTATTGCAGTTTTCCTCATAACTAGGTCTGTAATGGCTGAGAGTAGCATGAGGATTATTTAAAAGTCTAGGGGTGTCCAACCTGTGGCCAGAGGGCTGCACACGGCCTCAGGATGGCTATGAATGTGGCCCAACACAAAATCAATAAATTTACTGAAAACCTTTTTTTTTCTCATCAGTTTTCATTAGTGTTTGTGTATTTAATGTGTGGCCCAAGACAACTCTTCTTCCAGTGTGGCCTGGAGACACCAAAATGTTGGATACCTCTGTTGGTCAATAAGAAAAATAAAAATTAAAAGTGCTATTAGTCTTAACCTATCAAATAACTCAGGCTTACAAGAATTATATAGAGAGTATTTCTATTGCTCCTGCTTATTAAGAAGATCAAAAGTTTTGGTGAAAAAAAAACAACCAACATTTTTCACTTGTTGACATTAAAACACCCTAGACAGTCTCAGTCCTTTCTACTCCTACATAAAACAACTAATCATAAGAACTGATTCATGCTGGTTGTCCCAACATTTGACAATAAATCACAAGTTCCTACAGTAAATGGCTGGTAGTGAAACTTAACCTCTTTCTAAAAAATGAAATCCTAAGCAATAAAATATGAGACAGATTTACTCAAGCAGGTGAAAGAAACTAAGGTGAGTACCATACCTGTTTAACCTGATCTTGATTCAAACTTTAGCTGAACAAAATAAACTTTTAGAAGAACATACTTCCTCTCCCTCTTTCTCCACCCTACTACTGAAACAGGTGCCTTCTGCACTCAGCTCCCTCTCTCTACCAGTGATGGATAAATACGCTGGCATCATGGCCAAATATGAGTGGCTGAACAAACTCTTAGTGACCATGTCCCTGTGCACTGTCTTCAATTAAAAGTTTTTAATTAAAAATATTTTTATTGGAGACTTCCAGCCAAGATGGAGACGTAGGCAGACACACTGTGCCTCTTCCCACAACCAAAATAAGGTCAGCAACAATTTAGAAACAACATAACAACCTGTCAATTTTCTGTCAGAAAATTGAACTGTATGGAAGTCAGACAACCAAGGAGTTAAAATATACACATTCATCCATAATGGTAGGAGGGGCGGAGTCAGGTATCAACACAAAAAGCAGTGGCACTGGGCGCATAAGGCACCCGGGGCACAAGACCGCAGGGGATGGACCCTGGGCATGCAGGTGGCTGGCAGACCCAGGGAGGCGACAACTGTGAAATGAGGTAGCGACTGTGAAGTGAGGCACTGCGCACAAGGCTCCTGGCTGTCCAGGCGATCCCACATTCACGCGTAGATAAACCAGGCGAAATTAGGCAGTGAGACAGACTGCGCCACCCAGCATCCCAGTGCCAGGAAATAGAACTTGGGGACACTGATTGAAAACATCTGTGGGGGTTGAGGCACTGGGAGAGACTCCCCGCCTCACAGGATAGTGTGTTGGAGAGACCCACGGGGTCCTAGAACATGCACAAGCCCACCCACAAGGGAATCAGTACCAGAAAGGCCCAGTTTGCTTGAGGAAAGTGGTGGAAGGGACTGAAATCCAACAGAGAGAGGAGCGAGTGCCACTGTCCCCTCTCGGACCCCACCCCCACATACAACATCACAACCCAGCGACTGGGCTGCCTCACCCTGGTGAACACTAAGGCTCTGCCCTTCACTACATAACAGGTGGGACCAGACCAAAAAAAAAAAAAATGGCCCAAAAAGAAGATCAGATCAAAGCTCCACAGCAAATACAACTAAGCAACCAAGAGATAGCCAACCTGTCAGATGCACAGTTCAAAACACTGGTGATCAGGATGCTCACAGAATTGGTTGAATTTGGTCACAAATTACATGAAAAAAGAAGGCTACGCTAAGTGAAATAAAGGAAAATGTACAGGGAACCAATAGTGATGGGAAGGAAACTGGGACTCAAATCAATGGAGTGGACCAGAAGGAAGAAAGAAATATACAATCAGAAAAGAATGAAGAAATAAGAATTCAAAAAAAGGAGAGGCTTAGGAACCTCCAGGACATCTTTAAACATTCCAACATCTGAATTATAGGGGTACCAGAAGGGGAAAAGGAAGAGCAAAATAAGTGGAAAACTTATTTGAACAAATAATAAAGGAGAACTTCCCCCACCTGGAAAAGGAAATAGACTTCCAGGAAGTCCAGGAAGCTCAGAGAGTCCCAAAGAAGGTGGACCCAGGAGGAACACACCAAGGTACATCATAATTACATTAGCCAAGATTAAAATGAAGGAGAGAATCCTAGAAGCAGCAAGAGATAAGGGGACAGTCACCTACAAAGGAGTTCCCATCAGACTGTCAGCTGATTTCTCAAAAGAGACCTTGAAGGCAAGAAGGGGCTGGAAAGAAGTATTCCCAGTCATGGAAGGCAAGGACCTACATCCAAGATTGCTCTATCCAGCAAAGCTTTCATTTAGAATGGAAGGGCAGAGAAAGTACTTCTCAGACAAGGTCAAGCAAGTCAAAGGAGTTCATCATCACCAAGCCCTTATTTTATTAAGTGTTAAAGGGACTTATCTAAGAAAAAGAAGATAAAAAACATGTACAGTAAAATGGCAGCAAACTCACAATTATTAACAACCACACGTAAAACAAAAACAAGAACAAACTAAGCAATCAACTAGAACAGGAACAGAACCACAGAAATGGAGATCACATGGAGGGTTAGTAACAGGGGAGTGAGAGGAGGAGAGATGGGGAAAAGGTACAGAGAATAAGTAGCATAGATGGTAGGTAGAAAATAGACAGGGGGAGGTCCAGAATAGTATGGGAAATGTAGGAGCTGAAGAACTTGTAAGTATGACACATGGACATGAACTAAAGGTGGGGAATGTGGGTGGAAGAGGGTGTACAGGGTGGAGGGGGGTGAAGGGGGAAAATGGAGACAACTGTAATGGCATAATCAATAAAATATATTTTAAAATATTTTTATTGATTTGAGAGAGGAAGAGCGACAGAGAGAAACATCGACCCCTTGTTCAACCCATCCACACATTTAACCAGTCAACCCTGCATGTGCCTTGAACAGGGATCGAACACACAACCTAGAGTAATAGGACAATGCTCCAACCAACTGATGAGCCACCTGGCCAGGGCCACTGTCTTCTTACCTTCCAAACTTGGCATTAATAAATACTACCCTGCTCAATGCTATGTTGCTGAGTATTAACACTGTAAGATCCAGTGGTAACAAACTTCAGAGATCTGTTCCTTCCACTTCTAAAATACTCCTGAATTATGATTTAATGCCATGTGCCTTCACAGAAACAAAATCTTTGAAAGATAACATTTGGCATACCCATGAACAGTCTACCAGGTAATACATCATTCATTAATTTGCTCATTCACTCATTTACTTATCCAAGAAATTAATATTTACTGAGTGTTTACTGAGGGTTAGGATCTGGGTTAAGTGTTCAAAGAGATAGATAAGAAAAAAAAAGAATACTCCAATTTCAGAAATTGAGTGCGTATGAAAACTGTGACTTAAATACACAACTTCAGTTTCCTCATCTATAAAATGAAAACACTGGTAATAATACTATCATCTCTTGGGAAATTGTGAGGATTACATGAGTTAGTGCACATGAAAAGTGAACTGCAAAAGGGAGAGACAGTGCTTTACCTTAGGGAGTTTTCAGAAATACTCAGGAATAACTCAAAAGTAAATGGAGGAAGGGCATGAAGTAATGCTCACAAAATTAAACACGAGTGTGGAAGGATGGCAGTAAATGTGAAGACAATAACTAGGTGATGACAGGCATCTACAAGAAGAGAGAATTACATGAATTCAATAATATGTGCTGACAGGATGTTCAAAAGTGGCCAAAGGCATTTTATAGTGTTAGAAAACAAAAGAAAAATGAAAGTCTATAACAATTTTCTTGGAATAATGTAATATAACAGAGTTTGAATAATCAGAAGAGGCTATAAAACAAGAGAGCTAGAGGGAAAGGTGTTGGGAACTAAAACAGACTAACAACTAATAGGTTGTTGTTCACCAAATGATAACATGGAATGCCATCAGACAGAACAGATTGTGTCAGGTTACATCTAAAGCAGGTACAAGGGGAGTCATAGACTGTATGCTTTCTCTAAAGAACTAAGAAATAATAGTTAATTTTAAGTTTTTAATAATTAAACTAATAGCTTAAAAATAAATTAAAAGATTTTATTTATTTTAGAGGGAGGGAGAAAGAAAGGGTGAGAAACCTCAATCGGTTGCCTACTGTACATGCCCTGACTGGAGACCAAACCCTCAGCCCAGACATATGCCCTGACTTGGAATCGAACTGGCAACTTTTTTCTTTGCAGGACCACCCCCAACCAACTGAGCCACACCAGTCAGGGCTAAAAATCACTACTTAATTTTAAGAGTTGAAAATTTAAATACAAAACACAGACAATGGAAAATCAATTCTAGAAAAAAAAGATAAATAAAAGACACTTTCAAATATGAGAATAGGTGGCAGCTAAATAAGTAAAAACTAAAACCAAAAAGGGGAATACATTGAAAACAGAAATAAAACTATATGATGCTAAGTAAAGGGAGCCAGTCACAAAAGGCCACACACTATATGATTCTATTTATATGAAATGTCTAGAGTAGGCAAATCCATAGAGACAGAAAGTGGACTAGTAGTTGCTAGAGGTTTGGGAGGTAGGGGGATGGGAAGCAACTGTTAATGGGTACAGGGTTTCTTTTTGGGGTGATGAAAGTGTTCTAAAATTAGATGGTGTCACCATCTATCATCAGCTGCACAACTCTGTGAATATACTAAAAACCACTGAATTGTATACTTTAGAGGGATGAATTATATACAATAGTATGTGAATTATACTTCAATCAAGCTGCTTTTTTGAAAAAGAGAAAAAATAGCCCTGACCAGTGTGGTTCAGTTGTTTGGGGCTTGTCCCACAAAACACAAAATCGCTAGTTCAATTCCTGGTCAGGGCACATGCCTGGGTTGCAGGGTTTGGTCCCCAGTCCTGGGTGCATACAAGAGGCAACCGAATTGATGTTTCTCTTTTACATTGACATTTCTCTCTCTCCCTCTCTTTCTCCCTCCCTTTCCCTCTATCTAAAAATAATAAATAAAAATTTTTAAAAAGAGAAAAAATATAGCTATGTAAACTTCAATAAGATGCAACAATAGTTCTCAGATTCAGAGAAGAAATAAAATAAATCTGGTAAGAAATATGCTATCCTTGGGAATTCAAGATAAAGGAATGGGCAATGGCAGGTAAAAGAAAAATATTTAAAATAAAGGCTTGGAAATAGATAACATGGTAGAGCTAGGATGGAAAGACACATAAGTAAGAATTGAGGCTAAATAACCTTGAAGAACTAAAAATTCAACATGGCCAGAGTTCAGAAGTCTGGGAAAAATTAAACAAAAGTTTGACCTTCACAAGATACCTCCAAGAATCATCAAATTATTGTGATTCTCACTGCTGCAATCTAGTCCAAAAGAGCTGGGATGATGCCCAAGCTGTCTTCTTAGATTGCCAACCCAATTCCCCATGATGACAAGAGTTCACCACACAGCACAGTGAGGCTGCCAGAGTCACGCCTGCCTCTTTACCTCCACAAAGCAGACGTCTCTAGCTTTCCCTGGCTGCCTTGAGCATGGCTATTTCCCTTTCATCCACAAGGATGTGTATTTGCAAAGCCATCTTCTTCTGATGCAGAGGAAGTGCTACACTCATTAACACTTCCTGTGAGCATCTTCAGCCAACTTCACCCTCCTTCACAAGGAAACTTCATATTATCCAAAGCAAAATACAAAATTCCTATAATTCCTGAATGGCCTTTCCTGGAGTAGCCACAACCAGCACCTTCATTACCTGTTACCTTTGTGGGAAATGTTATCCTGGCTTCTGGCTTGCTACCAAATCACATTTCTAGCACAGTCACATGCTTGCCTGTGAATTTCCACTTTTCAGTCAACCATTGTTTTCAACACTAAAATTAAGCCTTTCTTTGATTTTGATAGTGGTTTACCATACTGGCTGGAGCGCCAACTGAGACGGTTCCTCAAACTGCATTTTCTTGTTTCCACAGAGCACGTGGCAGACTGGCTCAAGCCAATAACTGAGAAACTGAAATAAGCTATTTTTCTGATCAAGAAACAATATCTTCTTAGATATCTCCTATTTCTCTAATTTCATTTCAGCACTAGAGGAAGTCTTTCTACTTTAGACCTTTCATAAAAGAATCAAAGTTGTGTTTATGTGGTACATGCTTTGTAAACATGGTTTTTAAGTAAATCCTCACCCAAGGATATGTTCACTGATTACAGAGAGACAGGAAGGGAGAGTGAGAGAAGCATCCGTCTGTTGTTCCACTTGCTTATGCATTCATTAGTTGTTTCTTATATGTGCCCTGACCAGGTATCCAACCCACAACCTTGGCATATGCTCTAACTAAATGAGCTACCTGGCCAAGGCCTGGGTGATGTTTTTAATAACCTTAAAAGTGTTGCCTGGTATTTGATGAGAAGTCAAGAGAGGGGGGCCACTCTGTCATTCTGGAGGTCACTGGCTGAGTGTTTCACTCTCTCATGCCAGCCTCACATTGCATGGCATGAGGCTGTAATTTATGCCTCAAGAAAACCACCACCATGTCATAGACCCTCATATAAGCAAAACTGAAAGCAAAACCAAGGCAGTGAGTAGTGAGTGCCCATGTATGAGAAAAGGACGAGAGAGGGGGTTGTGACATCAACATACAGAGGTATGACTTAAAAACCTGACCTGGAGCTGCAGTCAACAACCTCTCACAAAGAGAGCGGATGAGCCCTGGCCAGGTGGCTCGGTTGGTTGGAGCACTGTCCCCGTGCGACAAAAGGTTGCAGGTTCAATCACCCAGGGTGTATACAGGAGGCAGCCAATCGGTGCTGCTCTCTCATATCGACATTTCGCTCTGTCTCCCTTCCTTTCTCTCTAAAATCAATAAACTTATCCTCAGGGGGAGGATTAAAAAAAAAGAGGAGGATGAGTCTTCAGAAACTCCCTTGTCATAGAATGGAAAGTGGGGGCCTGCTACAGACACTAAAGGACAGATGAAATGGGCAGAAAGACGATACACTCAAACCTCCTGGGAAGGAAAGTTCCAAAGCCTTCAGCAAAGAGGTACCTGCTCAGTAGAGGTGCTGTCTCCAAACAAGGTAGACAAGTACTTAGAGAAAAGAAGACATGAAGAGCGCTAAGATATGGGAAAGAAACAAAGTGCTACTCTGAACACCATCAGACTACTTTAAGAACACAGAACTACATGGTTGAGAATCTAACGTGGTTAGTAACATTGTATTATATAATTGAAATTTGCTCATAGGATAGAGCTTAAATGTTCTCTCTCTTACACACACACAAGAGGTGCAATATGAGTGATGGCTGTGAATTTCCTCACTTTTCAAGTCAACCAGTTTTCAACTCACTTCAAGGTTTTCTCTTTTGATGAGTGTTTTGCCTAAATGTTAAGTAGGTGGATGGATCCTTTGGTGATGCCTAAATATATCAAATCACAAAGTATACTTTAAGCATCTTACACTTTTATTTGTCAATTACACCTCAGTAAAGTTGAAAAATTAATTTAAAAAATATACAAAAATACACCAGGGCATTTGTGCTGGGAGCCTTGCAGGCTGTGGTGCAGTTGGATGGCCGAACAGGCTGCAACGGCACAACGCTCACCACACACCAAGCCACAGCAGCAGAGGCGCCCCCTCCATCACAGCCACTGCACTAGTGCAGCCACCCTCAATCCCTCTGCTCTTCCCCTCTTCATTGGCACCATGGCAGATCAGCTGGCAGAATAACAGATCGATGAGTCCAAGGAAGGTTTCTCCCTATCTGACAAAGATGGTGATGGTACCATCACAACAAAGGAACTTGGCATTGTCATGACGCCGCTGGGTTAGAACCCAACAGAAGCCAAATTGCAGGATATGGTCAATGAAATGCATGCTGATGGTAACGGCATCATTGACTTCCCAGAATTTTTTACTATGGTGGCTGGAAAAATGAAAGATACAGACACAGTGAAGAAGAAATTTGTGGGGCAGTCTCAATCATTGACAAGGATGGCAATGGTTAACATCAGTGTGGCAGAACTAGGTCATGCCATGACAAACCTAGGAGAAAAACTAACAGATGAAAAAGTAGATGAAATGATCAGAGAAGCAGATATTGATAGAAATAGACAAATCAACTACAAAGAATTCATACAGCTGATGACTACAAAATGAAGAGCTACTTTCAAACCCTTCCCTTCCCCAGAAGAATCAAATTGAATATTCTACTTACTTCTTGCAAAAAAAATCATTTATTTTCTGTTTCTATATAGTAAAACTGAATGTCAAAAGTACCTTTCCATACACAAAAAAAATCTTCATGCATTGGTTAGTGGTTGTATCCCCTAAAGATCAAGCTGCCCATTAGTCTTACAATATAAATACTTGTACCACCTTAATGGTAAGGAAGCACTTAGTGGACTCCTTGCAGTTCCATTTGCTAATGATTAATACACTGTTTGAGGCGGCCAGTTTTTCATGCATGCAACTTGGCAACTGAGCAGTCAGGGATTTGTATTAAAAACAAAAAATGAAAAAAACAAATTCAAACCAGCCATGGTCATGAATGGTTTGCTGAAAGCAAATGCATTTAAAATTGGTTTACCTCAGGGCATGTGTAGAAAAATGGGTGAAGGATAAGCTCTCTAGATGTAGCCCTACTAGCAGGATGGTCCTCTTGTACTTCCATGTGCCCCAACCATGTGACATGCCCTGGTGACATGCCCATGTTAGTTTAGTATTGTCTGCATTTTACTAGAGTGAAATGAGTGTCAGGCTGTCAACATTCACACAAATATTTTTAAAAAATCTTTTACCAGGGAAGCAGCATCTTTGGACTCCCTGTTTTTAAAACCCTCTGAACCATGACCTGAAGCCAGTAGAGATAGGCTGTGGCTGTGGACTTCAGCACAACCACCAACACTGCTGTTCAACAAACTGACAGTAACCAGAGGGGAGGTGGGAGAGGATAACGGGGAAAAAAGGGGGAAGGGTCATCAAGGAACATGTATAAAGGACACATGGACAAAGCCAAAGGGGGGTGGGATCGAGGTTGGGAGGTGGGGATGGCTGGGGTATGGGTGAGTGGTCAGGGAAAAAGGGAGATAACTGTACTTGAACAACAATAAAAAAGAAAGAAAAAGAAAAAAAACACCGCTGTTCAAGAAATTACAATTTACATTCATTCCAGGTTATAAATGCTTGCCTTTTTATTCTTTCCCAAAAAAAGACCATTAACTTTAAAAATACACAAAAATATTAACAGAATGATAGCATTATGGAAACATTTACTTTCTATATTAGAAATTTTCTCATTTATTTTCACTTTCTATATTAGGTATTCTTATTTACTTTAGGTTTAAAAGAAGTGTGAATTCTTGAATTGACCACAAAATTTTAGACATAGAAATATGTAAGGGTAAATATGCTGAAGACTCGTGGTCCCACCTAAGAAACAACATGTCACCTGTAGTGTTTAGTTTCCCTGTGGGCCTTACCCCACTGCAAACCCTTCTCCCCCCACAGAGTGAGTGACCATTCTGAATGCCACTGACATGCTGCTCCTCCCCATACATTGCTTTAGGTTTTCACTACACCTATATATGTAATGCTAAACAATATACAACATTAGTATGTTTTTAAAAATTTACATACATTATTTTACAAGTATTCTTCTGAAAGTTGTTTTTTTTGCCTAGCATTATGTTTCAGATTAATTCATATTCATCCATGTGTGATCTTCATTTTTTTAAAGAGCTATTAAGTTTTCCACAATTATACATTTCCAAAGTAAAAACTAAAAGTTTAAGTTAATTATCAACTATGTACTGTATTCTATTAAAAATAAGAAATATGCCCTGGCTGGCATAGCTCAGTGGATTGAGTGTGGGCTGCAAACCAAAGTGTCACAGGTTCGATTCCCAGTCAGGGTACATGCCTGGGTTGCAGGCCATGACCCCTAGCAACTGCACATTGATGTTTCTCTCTCTCTCTCTCTCTCTTTCTCCCTCCCTTCCCTCTCTAAAAATAAATAAATAAAATCTAAAAAAAAAGAAATATGAGAAGTAGGGTAAAGATATACTTAATATAAAAACAGCACCAACTCAAAGAATATGTCATAAATATAAATTTAAAAAAGAAATGGAATTTATAGAAACCAGTGAGAAAAAAATTCAGAGAGGCCCTTGATGGTGTGGCTCAGGATTGAGTGCTGGCCTGCGAACCAAAGAATCATCGGCTTGATTCCCAGTCAGGGCACATGTCTGGGTTGCAGGCCAGGTCCCCAGTATGGGAAGAGAGAGAGGCAACCACACATTGATGCTTCTATCTCTTTCTTCGTCCCTTCCCTTCTCTGTAAAAATAAGTGAATAAAAAAACCTTTAAAAAATTAGAGGAGCTCAGGGATGAAAGAAAAGTGCTGAAAAAATACAAAGAAATCAGCCCTAACAGGTGTGGCTCAGTTGGTTGGGCTTTGTCCCACAAAGCAAAAGGTCAATTGGTTTTATTCCTGGTCAGAGCACACTCCTTGGTTGGAGGTTTGGTCCCCGACTGGAACAAGTACAGGAGGCACCCAATCAATGTTTCTTCCCCTCTCTTTCTCCCTCCCTTCCCCTCTCTCTAATATAAATAAATATGTAAGTAAATAAAATAAATAAATAAAATTTTTTAAAAAGTCAAAGAAATCAAACTCAGGGAAGGTGGCAGGCCAGGCACTACAAAACCACATGAAAATTGAAGAACCTAAATACAGAAATAAAATAAAAGGTATACTTTGCCCAGGGCTGAGTCCTAGCAGAAGTATAGAAAGTGAATGTTTTTCATTATCTTATTGTCCTGTTAATATTTTGGTGTATTTCTGTGTGTTCCTTTTTTAATTAATTTTTCAGCTTTATTGAGGTACAACTGACAAATAAAATTGTAAGACAGTCAAAATATATATAAAATAAAAAGAGGTCTTCAAATTATAAGTTAACAAGGCTGAGAGGTAACAACTCCATTATCCCTTGTTAAGGAAATCCTCATGACTGCTGGCAACATGCCTGCCATTTACTACAATTAAAAAATGGAGAGAAGGTCCCATTGGACAGATCAGGACCAGGCTGACCCATGGCCAGGGAGGAGCAGATATCACCCTAATCAACCCACTGAGCAACAGGGCTTGGCCCTAATATTTCAGCCATACACAGCTAGGCTTAGAGGACTGTGAGAGGTGGGACCAAAGGAGAAAGTTCCAAGTGGTTCCATAAAACTGGACGAGCTTTCATCAAACCTCTGAAAGCAACTGTAAGTGATGAGATAATACAGGAAGTGGGTTATTGGAGTATATAAAGAATCTAGACCTGGGCTGTTCAAGAGAAATTTCTGTGAAAATGGAAATGATGTGCAATAATGTTAGTTATTAGTTCAGTAGCCACTAGCCATGTGTGGCTACTGAGTACCTGAAATGTGGTTATATGAGTGAAGAAACAAATTTCTAATGTTTTTTGTTGTCACTTAAATTTTAAATAGCGACAAGTAGCTAACTGCTATCCTGTTGAACAATGACAATCTAGACCCTCCTTATTGGAGGAAAGGAACTACTCAGTGACAGAAAGATCTTTCTCATCTTTACTAAATAGAGAAGTGTGAGAACTACTAAAAGAAGAATGTGTGGGATAAAGAGGAAAACTAAATGTGAAGCCAGTATTAAATTTCATTTGTTATAGAGGATAGTTAGTAGCAAATACAAAGGCAATTACCATGTATGCCAATAGCATGAACATCTGATTATAATCCAATTAAAAAATGGGCAAAGGATCTGAATACGTTTCTCCAAAAAGGGCATACAGATGGCCAATAGACATATGAAAAGATGTACAACACCACTAATTGTCAAAGAAATGCAAATCAAAACCACAATGAGATATCACCTCAGACCTGTTAGAATGGCTACTATCAATAAATCCACAAATGACAAGCATTGGCAATGATGTGGACAAATGGGAACCCTCATGCACTGTTGGTGGGAATGAAGACTGGGGCAGCCACTGTGGAAAACAGTATGGTCTTTACTCAAAAAATTACAATTGAAACAGCCTCATGACCTAGTGATTCCACTTCTGGGGACTTACTCAAAGAAACACAAATACTAATTCAGCAAAATATATATGCACCCCTATGTTCATTGCAGCATTATTTATAATAGCCAAGATATGGAAGCAACCCAAGTGCCCATCAATAAATGAGTGAATAAAAAAAGTTGTGATACACACACAAACTCATACATGAATGTTATTCAGCCATAAAAAAGAATCTTACCATTTTTGACAGCATGTAAAGACCTAGAGGATATTATGCTCAGTGAAATAAGTCACTTAGAGAAAGACAAATACCATAGGATTTCACTTATACGTGGAATCTAAAGAACAAGATAAACAAAGCTGAAACAGACTCATAAACACAAAGAGTGAACTAACTGGTGGTTGCCAGAGGGTCAGGGGACTGAGTAAAAAAGGTGAAGGGATTAAGAGGTACAAATTGGTAGTTACAAAATATTCAATAGGGATGTGAAGTACAGCATAGGGAATATAGTCAATAATATTGCAATAACTATGTATGGTGCCAGGTGGGTACTGAAAATATCACGTGGAACACTTTCAAAGTGTATGACTGCTTATCCACTATGCTGCACGGTCCAGATGTATCCAATATGCAGCCCCTGAGCTACATGCAGCTCAGGATGGCAATGAATGTGGCCAAACACAAAATCATACATTTACTTAAAACATTATGGGATTTTTGTGATTACATGTCGCAATGTATTTAATGTGTGGCCCAAGGCAACTCTTCTTCTTTCAGTGTGGCCCAGAGATGACATAAGGTTGGACAACCCTGAAAAACAATAAAATAATATTGAAAGTAAACTATAATTGAAAAATAAAAAGTAGATATTCCAACAAATAAGGAAGATAATCTCTAAAAATAAGAAAACAGGAGAGCTTGGAAACATGAAATAGTTCCAGAAACTACTTAAAATGGGTTGAGAATTGGTTCAAAAATTTAATTCAGGACTTTTGGTCAAGATGGAAGCATAGGTATACACATCTTGCCTCCTCATACATGCCTCCTCATACTTGCCTCCTCATAACTATAACAAAAATTACATGACTACAAAACAAATACCTCTCAGAATTGTCAGAAAATCAAGCTGTATGGAAGTCTGAAAACCAAGGATTTAAAGAAACCAGAGTCATCATTATGGGTAGGAGGAGTGGAGACACAAAAACAAACAGACAGTTGCAGAGTGGTGTGGAAACATGGAATGGGTGGTCCCACATTCACGTGTGGTGGATAAAAATCGGGAGGGATACCTTGGGAGCAAGGGGATCCCAGCCCCAGACCAGACAACACAGCCCAGGGTTCCAGTGTCAAAAAATAAGTCCCCATAACTTCTGGCTGTGAAAACCAGTGGGGGTTGGGGTGGCAGAGAACTGCAGGATTCTCAGGAGACTTCTCTAATAGGGCCCACAGTGGACTTAGGACTTTTGCAGATTCAACCCCTCTGGGATTCAGTGCCAGGGCAACAGCTGGAAGTGCACCAGTGGCGTATAGGGAGAAACTGAAGTGACTGGCAACAAGTCAAGTGCTAGGAGACAGCTTTCTCCTGGGAAAAACTCCAGAGGCCAAGCAGCAGTCATTGTTCCCTCTCTGAGCCCTCCCCAACACAGAGCCACAGAGCAGTGACATGGGTTGTCCTGCCCTGGCTATTACCTAAGTCTCCACCCCATACAAATTACAGGTGTGCTTTTCTGCATAGGCCATGGTACTAAGATAGGGACTCAAACCAGCTCTACCTACCACACAGAAATGAACACAGGGAGGTTGCCAAAATGAGGAGACAAGGAAATGTGGCCCAAATGAAAGAACAGAACAAAACTCCACAAAGAGAATGAAGTGAAATGGAGATAAGCAACCTACCAGATGCAGACAGAGTTCAAAACACTGGTTATCAGGATGCTCCAGGAACTCACAGGGTACTTCAACAGCATAAAGAAGACCCAGGCAGAAATGAAGGTTACATTAAGTGAAATACAGAAAAATCTATTGGGAACTAACAGTGGAGGGGATGAAGCCAAGAATCAAATCAATGATGTAGAACATAAGGAAGAAAACAAGCATTCAGTCAGAACAGCAAGAAGAAAACAGAATTCAAAAAGCTAAGGATAAGCTAAAGAGCCTCTGTGATGTCTTCAAATGTACCAACATCTGAATCATAGGGGTGCCAGAAGGAGAAGAGGAAGAGCAAGAAATTGAAAACTTAAAAAATAATGAAAGAAAACTTTCCTCATTTGGTAAAGGAAATAGACATATACATCCAGGAAGCACAGAGTCCCAAACAAGATGGACACAAAGAGGACCACATCAAGAAGCATAAAATGTCAAAGGTTGAAGATAAAGAGAGACTCTTAAAAGCAGCAAGAGAAAGTAGAGAAGTTATCTACAAAGGAGTTCCCATAGGACTGTCTGCTGATTTCTCAAAAGATACTTTGAAGGCTACAAGGGACTGGTGAGAAGTATTCATAGTGATGAAAAGGAAAGACCTACAACCTAGATTACTCCATCCAGCAAAGTTATCATTTAGAATTGAATGGCAGATAAAGTGCTTCCTAGACAAATTAAAACTAAAGGAGTTCATCACCACCAAGCCATTATTATATAAAATGTTAAAGAGAATTATATAATAAAAAGAAGATAAAAACTATGAACAGTAAAATGACAATAAATTCACAACTATCAACAATTGAGTCTACAAAAATAAACGAAGCAAACAAGCAGAACAGAATCAGAATCACAGATGATAATTTGGGAGGTTATCAGTTAGGAAAGGAGGAGAATGGGGGGAAAGGTACTTAACATCAGATAGGAAAGGAGGAGAATGGGGGAAAAAGTACCCTCAAGTACAAACTGGTAGGTATAGAATAGACAGGGAGATGTTAAGAAAGTATAGGAAATGGAGTAGCCAAAGAACTTATATGTATGACCCATGGACATGAACTAATGGGGAATTGCTGGAGGAAATGGGGGTCCAGGTGGAGGGGGTCAAGGGGGGAAAATTGGGACAACTATAATACATAATCAATAAAACATATTTTTATAAAGTCTAATTCAGAGCTGATCTGTGCAAAGCTCAATCTTGCTTGACATATATATTATTCCTTAAAATGTTTTAAATGTGAATATGTATAAGATATGCCATATTTTCCACTTTTTAATCCCTTAAATTTTACTATATGATACCTAAAAGCAGTTTGTAAACTGAACACCAAACTCTCTGATCTTTCACACCCATTAAAAGCAACACATGTAGTAAACACACGACTGAACAAATTACCATTTCGTGGGGGGTTCTCTCTGACTCCATGGAGCATGAATGTTTAACTAGGCACACAGCCACAATGCTAATAGGATTTGACACAAACTGATGAAGCCAAGGCAGGGAAAGGTGTTTCAGGAGCAGTGTTATTGTACTGCCCCTTTTGCTAAGGCCTCAGCCATCGACAAAATTGAAAAGCAGATAAACTCACTCCAGTCACCTTGGGCCAACTTCTCTCCTTCTGCCCCTCAAGAATCCCACTGCCTCCAGGGTCCCTTCTCTCCTGCCAACTTACTGTCAGAATGTCCACAGCAGTCCATGTGATTTTGGGTCTTTTAATTTTTTTTATTTTAATCTTTGTTCAAGTACAGTTTTCTCCCTTTTACTCCATCGATTTCAGGTCTTATGAGCACTGTGAAATCACATGTGATGTGGTGCTGAGAGCACCAGGGACCACGCCCTGCCCATACTTCTACAAGCTACTCATGGTCAAGGAATTCATGCCAGCAGCTGGCTGACGTAAATTGTGCCTTCCTAAATACAGGTGACAATATATGGTCCCCCAGTGATCCCAGAAATTCCTGTATCACCAACACCCAAAGTATCTGACAAGCGCTGCATGATGGTGCCTCCACACCAAAGTGGCAGGTCCCAGTGGCAAGCTCTGCCTCCTCTGGGGATCATCATGAGTCATGACATTCCTGTTGGTTCCTTTTAATTCCTTTAAATCCCCTGAGGACCCATAATAACACCTTCTAGAAACCAGAGGGTGAACCACGGGTCTTCAACCTGATCAGACTCAATGACTCCTTTTTATTACATTTTTATTACATATGTAATTTGTAATGTTCTCTTTACCATCCTGAATAAAATTAAATTCATGCACAATATATAACATTTAATCTCTGAAACCATCAAAAACACCTCTGACAATTTCCCAAACACCCCTCCATGTACCCTTTCATCAAGATGCCTTATGATACACAAGTGGGTGTCTGGCAAAGGCAGGGCAGTGGCATAGCCCCTATGCTCCAAGAGTGGCTATAAGTCCCAATAGTCTCCTACCCATCTTATTCCCTCCCAAGAGAGAAACAGTTTGAAGGATATCTGAAATACTCAAGAATCCACAATATTCCATGTGTACATCTATGCTGTAATTGTATATATAACAAATGGATTTTTGTGTATGTATCTGCAGCAATTTAAAAGAAAAAAATTTCTTGAGGACTTCTGGGCAAGCTGGTGGCATGGGCAGACATGGCTCACCTCTTTACACAACCACATCAAAATTACAACTAAAATATACAACAACCATCACTCAGAACCATCAGGAATCTGGATGAATGGAAGTCTGACAACTACAAAATTGAGATGAACAGAAGTCTGATAACTATGGAATTAAAGAAATCACATCCATTCAGACTGCTAAGAGGGACAAAAACAAGGAAAGGGCTACTCCCACATCCATGTATGATGGATAAAAATTTGGGAGGGCTATCTCAGAAGTGAGGAGTTCCAGCCCCACACCAGGCCCCCCAGCATGGGGTTCCAGTGCCAAGTAGGTTAAGTCCCCACAACTTCTTGCTGCAAAAACCAGCAGGGATTGAGTTGGTGGAAGAAACTTCTGGAGTCCCAAGCAGTTCCTCTTAAAGAACCCACACACAGATTCACCTACTCAGACTCACTACATTTGAGCTCCAGCCCTGGGGTAAGCAGTTTGAATGACATCAGTGGTATATAGGGAAAAACTGAAGTGTCCGGTATCAAAGCAAGCAGGAGCCATTGTCCCTTTCTAAACCCTCCCCTCACAGAGACAGCAAGCTGGGGCCATATCTGAGACTCCATCAACCTGGCTAACACCGTTTGACCTGCCTTGGAGATCCCCAGAGACTCTGCCCCAACTTACAGACCCACCCAAGCAGCTTTTCCTTAACCGTGGCTAGTTTTGGCTCCTAAATCCAATCAAACAAGCAACAACTGGCTTCAGTGAGCCCTAGCAGCAGCCACATTAGATTCACAGCTGGGCTTCGCCTGGGAATCTTCAAGTCCAGCACAAGTAGAGGCCATCTCAGATTTCTTTACAGCTCAGGCAGGGTGCCTGGGGCATAACACAGGTGGAGGTTGATCTTGGCCTGTACCACCTGGGAAACCCCAGGGCCCGCTCACCCAGTGGACTGCTATAGGCCATATCAGAGCACTCACCCTGACCCTGCACAGTTGATCCTCCACGGAAGGCAGAAGTTGGTGGTCAGTAGTCATAGCCAGTCCTTGTAGCTGACTGGCCTGGGTAAATCCCTTCAACTGACCTGCCAACAGAAATCAAGGCTCAACTACAAGAGGAGGTTGTACTCAGCCCACACAAAGGGTGCACCTTGAGTACCCAGCTTTGGTGATAGGGGAGGCCCTGTCCTTGGACCCTACGGAGCACTGTGGACCCTACAGAACACCTGCCACATTGGACCACACTACCAAGAAACGGAGTCAAAGCAGCTCTACCTAATACATAGAAACAAACACAGGGATGCTGCCAATGTGAGGAGACAAAGAAACATGGCCCAAGTGAAAGAATAGATGAAAATTCCAGAGACAGAGCTAAATGAAATGGAGATAAGCAATCTATCAGATGCAGAGTTAAAAACACTGGTTATAAGGATACTCAAGGAACTTAATGAGGACCTCAGCAGCATAAAAAAAAATCCAGTCAGAAATGAATGATACACTAATTAAAATAAAGAAAAAGTTACAGGGAAAGAACAATAGAGTGGATGAAGCCGAGAATCAAATCAATGATTTGGAACATAAGGAACCAAAAAACAGTCAACTGGGTAGCCCCACCATGGTGAACACCTAAGGCTCCGCCCCTCACTACATCACAGGTGCATAAAGACAAAAAAAAATTGCCCAAACAGTAGAGATAAAAGCCCCAGAACAAATACAACTAAGCACCAAAGAGACAGCCAACCTATCAGATGCACAGTTCAAAGCACTGGTGATCAGGGTGCTCACAGAACTGGTTGAATTTGGTCACAAATTAGATGAAAAAAATGAAGGCTACATTAAGTGAAGTGAAGGAAAATGCACAGGGAACCAATAGTGATGGGAAGAAAGCTGGGACTCAAATCAATGGAGTGGACCAGAAGGAAGAAAGAAATATGCAATCAGAAAAGAATGAAGAAATAATAATTCATAAAAAGGAGGAGAGGCTTAGGAACTTCCAGGACATCTTTAAACGTTCCACCATCCGAATTATAGGGATATGAGAAGGGGAAAAGGAAGAGCAACAAGTAGAAAAAATATTTGAACAAATAATAAAGGAGAACTTGCCCCATCTGGAAAAGGAAATAGACTTCCAGGAAGTCCAGGAAGCTCAGAGAGGCCCAAAGAAGGTGGACCCAGGAGGAACACACCAAGGCACATCATAATTACATTAGCCAAGATAAAAATGAAGGAGAGAATCCTAGAAGCAGCAAGAGATAAGGGGACAGTCACCTACAAAGAAGTTCCCATCAGACTGTCAGCTGATTTCTCAAAAGAGACCTTACAGGCAAGAAGGGGCTGGCAAGAAGTATTCCAAGTCATGAAAGGCAAGGACCTACATCCAAGATTGCTCTATCCAGCAAAGCTTTCATTTAGAATGGAAGGGCAGAGAAAGTGCTTCTCAGATACGGTCAAGCAAGTTAAAGGAGTTCATCATCACCAAGCCCTTATTTTATTAAATGTTAAAGGGACTTATCTAGCCCTAGCTGTTGTAGCTCAGTGGATTGAGTGCGGGCTGGGTACCAAAGCATCACACGTTCGATTCCCAGTCAGGACACATGCCTGGGTTGTAGGCCACGACCCCCAGCAACCGCACATTGATGTTTCTCTCTCTCTCTTTCTCCCTCCTTTCCCTCTCTAAAACTAAATAAATAAAATCTTTTTTAAAAATCTACACTTAAAAAAAAGGGACTTATCTAAGAAGAAAAAGATAAAAAACATGTACAGTAAAATGACAGCAAACTCACAATTATTAACAACCACACCTAAAACAAAAACAAGAACAAACTAAGCAAACAACTAGAACAGGAACAGAACCACAGAAATGGAGATCACATAGAGGGTTAGCAACAGGGGAGTGGGAGGAGGAGAGATGGGGAAAAGGTACAGAGAATAAGTAACATAGATGGTAGGTAGAAAATAGACAGGGGAGGGCAAGAATAGTATGGGAAATGTAGAAGCTAAAGAACTTATAAGTATGATACATGGACATGAACTAAAGCGGGGCAATGTGGGTGGAAGAGGGTGTACACGGTGGAGGGGAGTGGAGGGGGGAAATAGGACAACTGTAATAGCATAATCAGTAAAATATACTTTTTTAAAAAAGGGCAGTAGTAGGGATTCATTCTAATGTTGTTGCTGTGGTCCAGGACAAAGGTTTAAGAGTGGCCCAGCCTAGGGCAACAGTGGGATAGAAGCAGACAGATTCAGGATAAAATGTCTGGGCAAAATTGACAAGATATGCTTACAGACCAGATGTAGGGGTGAGACAAAGGGGCAAGGATAACTCTCCAGTCTGCCTTCAGTGAATGAATGGGTGATGATACATTTACTGGATGAGTAAGACCAGGGGAAGTAAAGGTTTTAGGGTCAAGATGGGAAGGAAGCTCAGTTTTGGATGCCAGTGAAATTCCTAAGTAAAGATGTCAGTTGAGACAGCCATATCATCCCATTCAGAGAGGAGAGCCAGGCTAGAGATGGGATGTCACTACTACCACCCACAGAGAGGATGACAAAAGAGAGGGCCAGGAAATAAGTGTAAGGATCTTTACCATCAGGAAACAGTGGGGGAGGGGATCCAGCAAAGAAGTCCAATGACAAGAGGGGTCAGAAGACAGTCCTACAAACAGGATGAAGACTGTCAGTACCATGCAAGTAGTGATGCACTGGAGTGATGGCATTACAGGTCAGCCTGGGTGGGCTGACCGTGAGTGGAGAAGTCAAGAAAGCATGTGTGGTCAATTCTTTAGAGAATTCTGGCAGAATTCTCTGCCACATGAAGTATGGCAGAGAAATGGGGTAATGTGGCACCTGAGAAGGTTTGTGCAGGGCAGAGATGCCAAAGAATGTTGTGGGCTGGTGGAATGGTCCAGGAGAGGGGTGGGATTAAAGATGCGGTAAAAGGAAGGTAGCTAAATGAGAAAAGTTGCTGAAGAGAGAAGGGAGAACCCATAACTCAAGTGAAGGGACTGGACACTACCAAAAGGAGGCAAACTTCTGTAAAGAAAAGAAGAAAAAATAGACATACCTATTTATAGCCTTTGAGAGAAGGGGAGGTTCCATTTGCTTTGGTGGGAATGAGAGTAGGAAAGTAGGCCTCTTGAGATATGGCTGTTGCTAAGAGGGTGTCACATCAAGTGATATGAGCCTCAGGCTGGTATAGATGCTCTCCAGGGAAACTGCCTAGTCTCTGAGAAGATGGTGCTACCAGCCAGACAAACAACAGTGGGCGTTAGCTATCCCAGAAAAGCACTAAGGAGGCAAAGAAATAGCAAAGGCACAACTAAGGCACTCAAATAGCTGTTGAATAAATATGTAAATGAATGAATGAATAGATGAGTTGATACACCAATTAATCAATTCATAAATTAAAGCCTATTATGAAAGTAAAACAAGAGGAGACAGGAGTGTGGAATAATGTGATATGCCTAAAATGCCTGGAAATGAATACTGTGTATGGAGAACTCTTATGGTAAAACAATAAAACATGAAATAACCCAATTTTTTTAAAGTAAAAGGTATGAATACACAGTTCTCCAGAGAAGATATACAAATGCCCAATACAGCACATGAAAAATATTCAACATCCTTCGCCATCAGGGAAACAGAAATCAAAACCACAATGAGATATCACTTCACACCCACCAAGATGGCCATAATTAAAAAGAAAGACACTAACAAGTGTGAGCAAGGATAAAGAGAAATGCAATCTTCATATACTACTAGTGGGATATAAAATGGTATAGCCACTGTAGAAAACACCCTGGCAGTTCTTCAAAATGTTAAAAAGAGAATTACCATATGAGTTACCAATGATTCTTCTCCTAGGTATATATCCAGTAGAAATGAAAACATATGTCCACACAAAAATTTGTACACTGATACTCACAACAGCATTATTTGTAAGAGCCGAAATATGGAAACAACCCAAAGGTCCATCAACTGATGGTCTACCCATACAGTGAAATATTATTCAGCCATAAAAATAAATGAAGTTTATTTTTGGAGGCCTAATTGGGTTTATTCAATGATCCATGAATTGGGCAGCATCCCACCTAGCAAACAGAAAGCAGCTCTGAGGAGCTGTACAAAATGAAAGTTTTTTTATAGGCAGAACGAAGCAGGGAAATGAAGTTATTCTAGCAAAGAGTGAATTGTTTCAGGCAAGGTCACCTTGCTTTGGAGGAAGGTGAAGGTCTATCAGGCAAATAACCTCACTAGTGCTGACCAGATAATTCCAGACTGGTTAAGATCGCATTCCTGGGGGAGGTTGAAACTACAGTTAGGTAGGTATTAAGCTTTGGTTTGGTGATGTGGGATTAGCACAAATGACTTCATTTTGGGCCTATTTCTTTTTTAACAATGGTGTGGGTAATCAGGCATTTAATAAGGGGGTTTCAGGTTTTTTAAAAGACTTTATTATTTATTTTTAGAGGAAGGGGCAGGAACGGAGAAAGGGAGGGAGAGAAACATCAATGTGTATTTGCCTCTTGCACACCCCCTATTAGGGAGGGACCTGACCCACAACACAGGCATGTACACTAACTGGGAATTGAACCAGCAACTCTTTGGTTCACAGGCCAGCACTCAATCCACTGAGCCACATAGGCCAGGGCTAATAACGGGGGTTTCTATGGAAATAAATGAAGTTTTGATTCATGTTAAAACATGGATAAACCTTGACCCTTATGCTAAGTGGAAAAAGCCAATCATGAAAGATCATATACTATATAATTCCCTTTCTATGAAAAGTCCTGAGGAAAAAAAACAAGCAGGAAGACTTGTGTTATAAGACCAATGCTCTTAGAAAGCTATGGTGGTTAAGACAGGAGAATATTGCCATAAGGAAGAGCAGACAAATAAAGAGTGAAGAGTTCAGAAATAGATTCACACATATGGACAAAATTTATGACAAAAACAACACTATAGAGCATAGGGAAAAGAAGGCTTTTCCAAAAATTGTGTTCAGTTCAGAGAGGATATCTGACACTTCCTTTGCAGACACCCCCAAGGTCCTGGGCTGGTAAATACATGTATGATAAAATATTCAAGATCATTAGCTATTTAGAAAATGCAAATTAAAACCATAAGAGGTCACTGCACACCTAGCAATATGACAAAAATGAAAAATACTCACAATATTAAGTGCTTATCAGCACTTTTTCAGCACTGATAAAAGGGGAGAAACAACTAGAATGTTTATATATTGCTGATGGCAATTAACGATGGAATAAACCACTCTGAAAAAATCTTCAACAAGTAACTTATAAAGCTAAACATACACTGACTATATGCCCCAGGAACTCCAATCCTAGACATTTACCTTGGAGAAATTAAGCCTTGTGTTCACACAAAACACCATACACAAATATTTGCAGTAACCCTAGTTCATAATTACTAAAACCTGGAAACAATCTAAATATCCTCAAGTGGGTGAATAAATGCACAGTGGTGCATCCACAGGATGGAATACTGCTACAAGGAATGAACTGCAGATACACAACAACTAAGATGGACTTCAATCTTTCACTATACTAAGTGAAAGAAACCAGTCTACAGAAGGTGGGTCTACAAAGGGATCAACACACGGAAAACATTTGGAGGAGGTGGGCAGAGTTGGATCTATTCTGTATCCTGATGGTACTGGTGGCTAAACCAAGTCTATACATTTGTTAAAAATTCATAGAACTATATACCAAAAGAATAAAGTCAATTTACAAATAGAAATTTGAAAAATAAAATTATACAAAAAAGTATTACCATACAACCTTGCAATGCCAATCCAAGTCTCTACTCAGGAAACAAAAACCACCTATCAACACCAAGGCTCCTCCTACACAAGTGTCCACAGCAGCTTTATTGTTACAGCCAAGATGTCAAAATAATCCAAATGGACATCAGCTGGTGAATGGAGAAAGAAACTGGAGTCTAGCTATACAATGCAATTTAACTCATCAATAAAAAGGAAACAAATACTGATCCATGTTACAGTATGTATGAACCCCAAAAACAACATGCTAAGTGAAAGAAGCCACATACAAAAGTCTACATATCATATAATTCTAACTAGATGAAATGTCTAGAAAAGGCAAGTCTGTAAGGAGAGAAAGTAGATTCCTGGTCGTTGGTTTGAGAGCAGGTATTGCGAAGCAAGTGAGCTTGATGGGCCTTGGAGGGTGATGAAAAGGTTCTAAAACCAGATTATAGTGATACTTATATGGCTCTGTAAATTTTCTAAAAGTAAGTGAACTGTACACTTTTAAGAGGTGATTTTATGGTATATAAATTATATCTTAATAAAACTGCTTTTTAAAGTGCTTAGACTATTAGATATCTATTTTTAAATGAACCCTACCTCACAGAATACACACAAAAATTAATTTAACATGGATTATAAAACATAAATTTGAAAACCTAACAATACTTTATTTAGGAAATAATACAGACTAATTTCATGACCTCAGAAGTAGAAGAAGGTATCCTAAATAGAACACAAAAAGCATTAACCTAACAAAGGAAAAGACTATTGCATACTAGGTTGAACCATATGAAATTGCCAACATTTGACCATTCTTATCCATAAAAATGGCAATTTCATAGTTAGAAAGCAAGACCAGAGAGGGAAAAGGTATTAGCCTCACATATAACTAACAGGGCTGGTAGCCTGATTATAAAGAGCTCCTAAAAATCAGTAAGAAAGCAAAACAAAAACAGACCACTCAGTAAAAAAATATGCAAGAACTTCAACAGGCTCTTCACAAAAGAACAAATCCAGATGGCCAACAGACTAAGAAAAGACACTCAACTAGGAAAATGCGAATAAAATTAGCGAGTCAAAAATTAAAGCTATGTAAAGGACCTCCACCAGAGTGGCTAAAATCGGAGAAACTGGCGAGTGCTGGTGAGGATGTAGAGCAAGAAAGACTCTTATTCATACACTGCTGGTGGGAGGAAAAACTGGTAAAGCCACTGGTAAACAGTTTGGTATTATCTATTAATGTTGAAGATACTCTATGACCCAACAATTCCACTCCTAACCATTTATTTACCCATCAGAATTGCATGCAAGTATGACCAGGATACAGTACTGTAGAAGCCAAGATTGGAACAAACCACATATCCATCAGCAGTAGGATGGATAAACAGGTTGTCATGCAGTCATACAGAGAATACGTTACAGTAATGAAAATGAACAAACTCCAACTATAAGCAACAGGAATGAATTTCACAAGCACAATGTTGAGTGACAGAAGCAGCACCAAATAAATACATATTGTAGATTGCATTGGTATGAAAGCCCAACATAGGCAAAACTAATTGATGGGGCCAGAAGTCAGGATGTGGCTACCTGTAGGAGAAAGGAGTAGGTGAGTAGTACTAAGAGGTGTACAAGGGGGAGCTTCTGGGATGCTAACAATGTTCTGTTTCATCAGGGTGCTAGTCATGTAGATGTGTTCATTCTGTGACATACATTCAAAGGTACACTTATAAGTAATTCATGCATCTTTGTGTATGTGTATTAAATGTCAACACAAAAGTTTATTTTTAAAAATGGGCATCCAAATTCTTCAAAAATGTCAACAATAATGAAGACAGGAAAAAAGAAGCCTGGGAAAAATAGTCCTATATTAAAGAAGATACAGATGTGACAATTAAATGCAAACATGATTCCTGATTAGATCCCAGGTGAAAAGAAGAAAAACTCTAAAGGATATATTGGACAATGGGGTAAATTTGTGAACTATATATTTGATAGTAGTATTTTGTTAATGTTAAACTGCTTGAGTGTGATAATTAATTTTGTCTCTACAGGAGAATGTCCTTGTTCTTAGGAGAAACATGCTGAAGAATTTAAGGGTGCAAGGTCATGATGTTTGGTTCAATGGCTCAAGAAAGAAAAGAGATACACACATACAACATATTCATGTGCATTACACTATGCTTCCAACTTTTCTATAGGTCTGAAAATTTTCAAAATAAAAAGTTGGTAAAAAAAAGCAAAAGCAAACCAAACATCTGGCAAAACCAAACAATCTAAACCAAGTGTTTAAAGATACACAGTTGGGTAAGAAAATCATAAGAAGAGAAGGATGTGACCCCAGGTCAAGGCAAGACCAAGGGATGGGACAGGAGGGGGTTGTCTGAGTGGCTGACAGTGTTCTCTTTTTTAACCTGACTGGCAGATACAAGGATGTACACTTTATAATAATCAGGTTGTTCATTTGTTTATGTGGCCTTCTATGCCTGTATTATATTTCATAATTTTAATATAATTGTGCTTTTACAAAAGAACAGACAGCATGCAAAATACAGTTGTGTGTGCAGTGCTGCAGGAGGAAGAAAGCAGCCCAGCCACTGAGCTCCAGGCTACTGCAGGTTTGCCATCACACTCTGCCAGCCCCACTGTGCAGCTTCTGCCATGGTTACACAATCATGACAGGGCTTCTGCCTCTTAGCTGCCAAATGTTCTCACAATTTGGCTGCTATAAAAACACACCTAACTTATGCAGCAGGCTGCTTTATTAAAGGTGTTGCAAGGTGTGTGTGTGTGTGTGTGTGTGTGTGTGTGTGTGTGTTTTAATGAAACAAAGTTGTTTTCCAGGAAGTTATTTTCCCGTAAGTCACATATAAACACTTTCCAAAAAATATTTAAAACTCCCATAGGTTTTGGACCTTAATTCTTTTCTCCTGTTATTGCTACAAAGACAAGAGAAACAAAATATTGTTTGCATCTCCTTGGAATTTAATTCCAAAGGACTGGGTCAGCAGACTCATTTATTGCAGAACTAAATATGCAAGACTCCAAGTTGAGAACAAATTCCCTCTATATAAGGATGGAGGAACCCCTGACAGCCTCTCATTAAGGTTACTCTTGACAAGCTAACCATGGATTCCAGAGCCAAACTGCCTGCATTCAGACCCCAATTCTTCTACACATAACCTGTGTAACCTTAAGAAAATTACTTATCCTTTTTGTGGCTCAGTTTCTTAATCTGAAAGGACATGATTAACATCACCTACCTTACAGGGTTGTTACCAGGATTAAAAGAGTAAATATTCATAAAGTGTTTGCAACTGTGCCTAGTACATATAAACATTATATAAGTATTTCTTACAAGTCAATATTCAAATATATGAGAGAAGTGGTGGTGCATGGAAATAATCTGGTTGAACAACCACACTCAAAATTTGGTTGAAAGAATCAAAGACTATTTGAAAGGAATGAGCTCTAGAGAGAAACGATCTGCTCTAGAATTTAAAAACAGATTCTAGTGTTGCTGTCTGGCTTTAGGTACCAATTTTACCACCTTAAAACTGGCTATTATTTCGCTTTCTTTCTGCCCTAGTTTACTTGTTTGTAAAATTGGAGCAATGAAAGTTCCTAGTTTACAGGACTGTTGTGAGAATTAAATAATACAGGAAAAATGCCTCAGACATAGCAAGCTCTCAATAAATGTTTATAACTATACCAGCATATTTATGTTATGCTGCCCTATAAAATAAATAGGGCTGTGTACCTGATTCTGGCCTGTTTAAATATATCCACATTTGGTCAATAATTTAGATGAAGGCATAGAAAAGCTGTTTGCCACATAGATGGCAAAGGTATTAAAGAAGCTGCAGGCCTGACAGTTACCCCATGCCAACAAGGAAAGACAGCAGACCAGAGACAATAGGCTTGAGCTACAGTAGTCCCTGATGCTCCTGCACTGACTTTCTGAGTGTGAAAAGGATGTGGCTGCTGCTTCATTTCTGCCTCCTGTATACCTCTTGTGTAAATTGTCTCTTGCGGCTCAAGCTACATACAGAGTTCCCATTTAGTCAAGCTGACACAACATGAACCCACCACAGTCCATCCTTGTCTACTTGGTACATAAATATACCTCTTTTTCACCATAATTAACTTCCAAGTAAAGTCGATCATAAAATCAGGCTCCCACCTAATACAATACAACTACTCCTCTTAAACCAAAATCATGCTAACCCTCTCTCCAAAAGAGGATCCGAAGTCCCTGTATGCTCCTTTCTTTTCTAGCTGAGCTGTTTCCCCTTTGATATCCTGTAGAATGAAGAGAATAATCAGTGTTTTGCCATAAGGCTGGAGAGCTTATAGAACCCTAAAATAAAATTAGGAAAGTATACTGCTGCCCTTGCCAGGTACAGAAGAAAAAAGCATTCGTCAGCATACCAAGTGCCAGGAAGTATGTTGATTTGTTTCAGCAATAAAGTCACATCTTGGCACAGCAGCTGCAACAGAAGCCACCATGTAGTTAAGTTTATGATAACTCATTGTCATTCTCCAAGGTCTGTCCATCTTCTACACAGGCCAATTGGGTGGGTTTAATGGAGATGAGAGGATAAATTACCACCCTAGTATCTTTTAGGTCCTACATGGTGGCACTTATCTCTGCCATCCTTCTAGGAATATGATACTGCTTTTGGTGTACAATTTTGATAGGGAGAGGAAGTTCTACTGGCTTCTACTTGGCCTTTCATATCTTAACAGCCATTACTACAAGGAACCAATATCAGAATTCTGCTAGCTGCTAAGTATGCACATTGCAATTATGCATTCTAGAACTCGACAAAGAACCACAAGATAGGTGATAATGACTTAATAATTACTCAATATATAATATGCAATAATGTGTGGGTATTAGATACTATATATTAGTAATTATTCTGAAATTGATAGTAAAGTGACATTAAGTATAACACTGAATGACTGATTATGCATGCTCACTCAAAAGTTGGCCATACTCATTCATTACACACAATAACAAAACACACGCACATATGTTCTATTACCCTGAGAAGCCTGTGTGTGTGAGAAGCCAATAACATGCATGAGGAAAGAAACAACTACTGAGCAGCTTCATTCTCTCATGGAATCCTCATTTCTTTCATCCTTCTCAGGGAGATTCACTTTTCCTGGCTTTCTTCTGACTTCATTCCATGATTGCCTCACTAGATCTCCAGCTTCCCAGGTCTTGGTCTTACCAGGGACGCAGTTCCCTTTGTCTTCACCAAATACAAGCCAGCTCCTCATAATCCGTGATGTCAAGATTAGAGCTTTGACCTCTCAGTACACAAGATAAGCACCCTATATCTTCCACATCTCCCATTAGGTTAATTTTCATCCTCGGATGAACAGACAGCCTTGGAATACAATCCAGGAGATAGTGTTTTTCACAATCATGTCATAGTAAATTCTGGTCCTATCCAACTTGAGAACTCACAAACATGCCACGGACCTTTACAAGTTTTGTGCATAATGCTTTTGACTACCCTAGGCTACATCTATCAACTGTCTTCAAGTAGAGACCTGTATATAGAGGGTGTCACACATCATTGAAGAGAAGTTTGTGTTAGAATACAAGAGAACAGACATCAGACTATCAGCTGGTGCTGGAAAGGAAACAATCTGTTTAAGGCTTTAATCTCACTTTAAAAACCTATGTAACTACACAGCCTTCATAGCATGAAGTCTCCATAGTGTCATTTTGGAAAGGATGAACAGAATAGTTAGGTCTTATCCACAAAGCTGCTTTTCTTCCCTGTTCTCTAGGACATTCCTCAATCATCCAAACCAGAGGACCCTATGTAACTATATTCTCTTTTTTCTCCCTTGTCATCAAGCCCTATCAAGTCTCCCTGCTGAATCTATCACCTTTGCTCCATCCACTGCCTGAACTTTCATTTCTCTTGGATACTGGCAAATAGCTTCCTGCTAATCTTACTGCCTTACAGTTTCTCCTCTTCCAAATCACCCTTTACACTGTCACTCAATATATCATGCTCTAAAACCCCCTATAACTGTCCTCTTATAAAAATAACAATAGCAACAACTACACAACTAACATTTAGAGAACACTTGTTTTATGTCAAATATTGTACTAAGCACTTTATACATTTTTGTCACATGTGATCCACACCAGTCCTGTGAAGTCTGTACTATTACAAGTTACTGGTAACGATAAAGCATACACTCCAAAGTAGTACAGATTGCTGTTCCAATCCCATCTCCCATGTCCACTATTTTCACCTCTTCCCCATTTACTTGCAGCACAATTTTCCAAACATCCCATACATTGTCACATTTACATACCTCATATTGTCTCCTTGCCTTTTTAGGTGTTCTACTAGTGTTCTAATTCTTCTTTTTTAAGCATTCCTATTACACTGAAAAATAACTTGAGTGACAGATTTCATGCTTAAAAATTAAAATTTTACTTTTACTAAATGAAACAACTGAACTTAATATGTTCTTTCATGTTTTAAAAATTTTTGTACCCTTCTGGTTGAAAATTGCTGTAATAACACAACTCTGAAATCACAAAGTACTAGTAAATTTTACATACTTTACATACTACAATTTAATGCCATAGCAGTAACAAAAAAAGAAATCTATAAAAAAAGTGAATCTCACTTCCAGCCAAGATGAAGGCATAGGTGGATACACTGTACCTCCTCGCACAACCAAAACTAAGGACAACAAAAATTTAGAATCAAAAAAACAACCAGAATAGACAGAAATGAACTGTACAGAAGTCTGACAACCATTCATCCAGACTGGTAAGAGGGGCAGAGTCGGAGGCCTACAGAGAGGGGTCGAAGGGTCATGGCAGGAAAAAGCGGTGGCTGGCAGATGCGGATGTGCAGGGCACAGGCGGCAGGTGGCAGACCCCAGGCGTGCAGGGGCCGGCTGGTGGATCCAGTGGCGTATCCCAGGCACAGGAGGCAACGCGAAGACCCAGTGAGGCATGCAAGGCAGCTGGCCGTCTGCAGCCACACATTCCTGCACAGATAAACCAGGCGAAAACGGGCAGTGACACAGACCATGCAACCCAGGGACCTAACACCGGGAAATAAAGCCTAAAAGCACTGATTGAAAACACCTGTGGGGGTTAAGGTACTGGAAGAATCTCCCAGTCTCACAGGAGAGTTCGTTAAGGAGACACACAGGGTCCTAAAATGTACACAAGCCCACCCTCCCTGAAGCCAGCACCAGAAGGGCCCAATCTGCTTGTGGGAAGCAGCAGAGGGGACTGAAATCCGACAGAGAGCAGAGCAACGCCATTGTTCTCTCTCTGGCCTCACTCCCACATACAGCGTCACAACCCAGCAACTGGGTTGCTCCGCCCTGGTGAACACCTAAGTCTCTGCCCCTCACTACATGACTGGTGTGACCAGACACCCCCCCCCAAAAAAAATGGCTCTAACAAAATAAAGCCACAGAGCCAATACTTTTAAGAGACCAAGAGAGAGCCAACCTATCAGATGCACAGTTCAAAGCACTGGATGCTCACAGAACTGGTTGATTTTGGTCACAAATTAGATGAAAAAATGAAGGCTACAATAAGTGAAGTGAAGGAAAATGCATAGGGAACCAATAGTGATGGGAAGAAAACTGGGACTCAAATCAATGGAGTGGACCAGAAAGAAGAAAGAAATATACAATCAGAGAAGAATGAAGAAATAAGAATTCAAAAAAATGAGGAGAGGCTTAGGAACCTCCAGGACATCTTTAAACGTTCCACCATCCAAATTATAGGGATACCAGAAGGGGAAAAGGAAGAGCAACAAGTGGAAAAGATATTTGAACAAATAATAAAGGAGAACTTCCCCCACCTGGAAAAGGAGATAGACTTCCAGGAAGTCCAGGAAGCTCAGAGAGTCCCAAAGAAGGTGGACCCCAAGAAGAAACACACCAAGGCACATCATAATTACATTAGCCAAGATTAAAATGAAGGAGAGAATCCTAGAAGCAACAAGAGATAAGGGGACAGTCACCTACAAAGGAGTTCCCATCAGACTGTCAGCTGATTTCTCAAAAGAGAACTTACTGGCAAGAAGGGGTGGAAAGAAGTATCCCAAGTCATGAAAGGCAAGGACCTACATCCAAATTTGCTCTATCCAGCAAAGCTATCATTTAGAATGGAAGGGCAGAGAAAGTGCTTCTCAGATAAGGTCAAGTTAAAGGAGTTCATCATCACCAAGCCCTTATTATATGAAATGTTAAAGGGACTTATCTAAGAAAAAGAAAATAAAAAACATGTACAGTGGCAGCAAACTCACAATTATTAACAACCACACCTAAAACTAAAACAAAAACAAACTAAGCAAACAACTAGAACAGGAACAGAACCACAGAAATGGAGATCACATGGAGGGTTAGCAACAGGGGAGTGGGAGGAGGAGAGATGGAGAAAAGGTACAGAGAGTAAGTAGCATAGACAGTAGGTAGAAAATAGACAGGGGGTGAGTAAGAATAGTGCGGGAAGTGTAGAAGCTAAAGAACTTATGACACATGGACATGAACTAAAGGGGGGGAATGTGGGTAGCCGAGCGTGTGCAGGGTGGAGGGAAATGAAGGAGGGAAAATGGGACAACTGTAATAGCATAATCAATAAAATCTGTTTTAAAAGATTTTATTTATTTATTTTTAGAGAGGGAAGGGAGGGAGAAAGAGAGAGAGAGAGAAACATCAATGTGCAGTTGCTGGGGGCTGTGGCCTGCAACCCAAGTATGTGGCCTGACTGGGAATCGAACTTGAGACACTTTGGTTCACAGCCCGCGCTCAATCCACTGAGCTATGCCAGCCAGGGCTTATAAAATATTTTTTAATTTAATTTTAGGTAGGTAACCAGAGGACTTAATGCATTTAATGGTTGGTTTAACTAAAATTTCCAGTTACTAGATTCTATGAATATTAATTTTCTAAAAGAGAATGAATATATTAATATTATTTTAGAGAATAATGAGATACCCAAAGAAACCTGGAAAAGTTGACCAGACCAAGTGCTGAGACAAAAGCTATAGCCACCTAGTGAACTAATTCTATGCTACAAAGGCTTTTTTTATAGTATATGATGTGACTGCTTCATCTAGAATATCTGCTTTTTATGGGTTTTCTGGACACAACACAATTTGCATTAAGTTGTTTTGGACAAATCTAATTTTGGTCTGCTTGTTTATCAACTATATGACTTCAGCAAGTAATTTAATGTCTCTGTACTTCGTTTCTCTCTTTTATAAAATAGACTAAGAATAGCAAAACTCTACCCCACAGGGTTGCTATAAGAATCACATGATTTCTTACATATAAACATAAAGTTTCATTTTGAGACAATGAAACAAAATCAAAAGAAAAGTCCTTCATTTTATGTAGTGTGGAATCTTTTATTCTTTTCCTAGAATTTCCTGTGCTTTGCCTAGAAATTCCTGGGCATTGCAATGTCCTATGCAGCACATTGAGAAGTTCAAATAACAAAGTTGCTAAATATCTTTGTGAACTTGAGCTCAAGTTCCATGTGCCTCAGTTTCTTCCTTTTTAAAAAATGAGATCTTTTAACTAGAAGCATCTAAATAACAAAGTGCCTTTTTCTTATCCTCTCCCTAGGACATTTTTTTTTCATTGCTTTTAGAGAGAGGGAAAGGGAGAAAGGAAGAGAGAGAAACATCAATGTGAGAGAGAAGCATTGATCTATCCGCTGGCTCCTGTACATACCCAGACCAGGAATGAAACCGCAACACAAGTATGTGCCCTGAGTGGAAATCAAACCCATGACTTTTGGTTTACAGGGCATGCTCCAACCAACTTGAGCCACAATGGCTAGGACCAAAGTGCCTTTTATTAATTCAAAAATAAATAAAAATAAAATATAGGATTTATAATATAAATGAATTCTATGATTTGATGGAGCCATTCTGTCCAAGATGTTTGGCAAAGGAAATCTATGATAGGGTTCCTGAATAGTATGACACATTTTAGAGACTTACACTTCTCAGTCATAAGCCAATGGAATCAAGTCATTTAAAATCTAGGCACCAGTGAGAGTGCAGGTTGATATTAACAAACATATTGCATTTAATCTTGAAAACAAAGGTATACAACTGTTTTTCATGTAAATTGACTTTGTCTCTGGATATTCATGAACCCCAATTTAGAATAATCTATTTTAAAAGAAAAAACAAGAAAGTACACTTTTGAAACTTAATACATGTAAACAATGCCTCTAGGTTGAGAGCCTGCATCTAAATCCTACCAATTTTCTAGGACCCAGCTCAGAGTCTGCTCCAGCACTCTGGACAGGCAGAATAGCTTCTCCATCCCGCTTCTGTGGCCCCTACGACAATAGTTCTTTCCCCAAACATTCCACTTCCCAGCATTATGGCGATTGGTTTCTTGCTCCCCCTTACCAACTATAAATTCTCTCAGACTGCGCTAGCTTCATTGTTCATGAAGCAAGCATGCAATAAGTATTTGTTAAAATAAACTAATAAATTAATATAATTTTCTTAATTTATGGACAGAACTACAAATTACAAAGCATTAGAAGTGATTCTGGGTAAAGTTCTGAACTGAACAGCCTGTTTCCATACTGAGGCATTTTGATGCTATTTGAGGGGAAGCTGAGGATGGAAATAAGTTGCTAGAGATAAAAAATTAAAGCCTAGGTAAGAAAAAGCAATTTGATCTCTTTTAATTAAGGAGGAGCTAAACAATTTTGCTTCCCAAAACTTTTTTCTTTTTAAATTCATCCAAGGGGGAGAAAATATCTCATATATAACTAGACTTGAAAATCCTTATAAATTTACAATTCATTTTAATGGTGAACCTGGGACTAAGCTTTAATTAACTGTCCAAGGTCACCTCAGTAGTAAGTGATTTGGCTTGGGTTGAACCACAGCACATGCATTTCCCTACATTTCCAAAATTTATATTAATCGATATATTTTTTGTACAGACTTACATGTGAGCACAGCTACAATTGAAATAAAAAAATTGTATCAGCCAGAAAACTTTGCTGTTTATGTGTGTACATGTGTGTACAATGTATGTGTGTTTGAACACTAAGGATATAGATGGAGAAACCTAAAACATTTCCACTCATAAGGAATCATAAATTCTAAATGAGTGGGCTAGTAGTTATTTTCAAGGTAATGTTAAATGTGTAAACTTCAAGGAAAAGTATTGAGGTTAACTGTTTTACTGCCTTTTTCATTTAAATCTAGAAGAGCTCTAAAGAAAATAAGACTCCCTAAAAATTCTAGGCTTGATATCAATGTAGGTAATCTTTTTTTTAGAGATGTAAATTTTATCGCTTCTCAGCCTTTTGGCTAAGATCAAGTGTAGAGATGTAAATTTTGTATTTGTTTCTTAAAACAATTTATTTTTTAAAGATTTTATTCATTTATTTTTAGAGAGAGGGGAGGGAAGGAGAGAGGGAGAGAAATACTGATAGGTTGCCTCTCACACACACCCAAATGGGGACCTGGCCTGCAACCCAGGCATGTGCAATCTTCTAGTTCACAGGCTGGTGCTCAATCCACTGAGCCACACCAGCCAGGGCTAAAATTTTTATTTAAATATACAAAAGGTGTAAATCTATGGTAATAAATTTTAGTCTTTTTTAACTTTTTAAATTTCTGTTTACATTCAATACTATTTTGTATTAGTTTCAGGTGTATACCATGGTGGATAGACAATCATATACTTTCAGACTGTTCCCCCAATATTTCAGTACCCAACTGGTACCATACATAGCTATTACGATATTATTGACTATATTCTCTATGCTAATTTACATCCCCACGACTATTTTGAAACTACCAACCTATACTTCTCAATCTGTTGACCTTTTTCACTCAGTATACTAACCCTTTTCCCTCTGCCAACCATCAGTCTACTCTATCTATGAATCTATTTCTGTTTCTTTATGTTGTTCTTTAGATTCCACAGATAAGTGACATCCTATCGTATTTCTCTTTTTCTGACTGACTTATTTCACCTTAGCATAATAACCTTTAGATCTATCCCTGATGTTGCAAAAGGTAAGATGTTGGTTTTTTATGGCTATATATTATTAATATTTTTCATCTTTTTTTCTTCTTCTTAAAGAAGACCCCTTAATATTTCACGTCATACAGGTTTGGTGCTGACGAACTCCTTTAGCTTTTTCTTGTCTGGGAAGCTCTTTATCTGTCCTTGGATTCTAAATGACAACTTTGCTGGGTAGAGCAATCTTGGTTTTTGTTTTTCATCATTTCTTATATTTCTTGCCAAGCCCTTCTGGCCTGCAATGTTTCTGTTGAGAAATAAGCTGAGTCTTATAGAAACTCCCTTATAGAAAACTAATTGCTTTTCTCTTGCTACTTCTAAGATTCTCCTTGTCTTTAACCTTTTGCATATTAATTATGATGTGTCTTGGTGTGGATTTCTTTGGGTTCATCTTGTTTGGGACTCTGCACTTCCTGTACTTGTATGCCTATTTCTTTCACCAGGCTAGGGAATTTTTGTTATTATTTTTTTTCAAATAAGTTTTCAATTTCTTGCTCTTTTCTCTTCATACCCCCAAGAGGCAAGTGTGGATATGCTTAAAGTTGTCCCAGGGGCCCCTTACACTATCCTTTTTTAAAAGTCTTTTTTGTTTTTGCTCTTCTGATTTGGTGTTTTCTGCTTACTTATATTCCAAATCACTGATTGGATTCCCTGCTTCATCTACTCAACTGTTGATTCCCTGTAATTTATTCTTTATTTCAGTTAGTGTATCCTTCATTTCTGACTGATTCTTTATGGTTTCCACGTCTTCTTTTTTTAATTGCTGTTCAAGTACAGTTGTCTCCATTTTTCCCCCACTCCAGCCATCCCCACCTCCTACTCTCAATCCTAGCCCTCCTTTGGATTTGTCCATGTGTCATTTATACATGTTCCTTAACAACCCTTCCTCCTTTCTCCCCATTATATCCTCCCACCTCCCCTCTGGTTACTGTCAGTTTGTTCTTAATTTCAATGTCTCTGGTTATATTTTGCTTGCTTGTTTGTTCTGTTGATTAGGTTCCACTTATAGATGAGATCATATGGTATTTGTCTTTCACCACCCTAAGAATCCTGAAACACCAATTCAAAAGGACCTATGCACCCCAATGTTCATAGCAGCACAATTTACAATAGCCAAGTGCCGGAAGCAACCTAAGGACCCATCAGTAAATCAGTGGATCAAAAAACTGTGGTACATTTACACCACAGTTTTTTCTTAATGTTTTTTTCATCTGGTGTACACAGATGTACACCACAGGTACGTCTACTGCATAGATGGAATACTATGCAGTAGAAAGAAAGAGGAGCTCCTACCCTTTGCATCACCTAGGATGGATCTAGAGAGCATTATGCTAAGTGAAATATGCCAGGCAGTGAAAGACAAATTCCATGTCCTTTTTTATGCTGTTAAAGTTCTCACTAAGTTCCTTGAGCATCCCTATAACCACTGTTTTGAACTCTGTATCTGGTCATTTGCTTGCCTCCATTTCATTTTGTTCTTTTTCTGGAGATTTCCACTTTCCTTTGAGACTGGTTTCTCTGTCTCATTTTGACTGATTCCCTATATTTGTTTCTATATATTAGGTAGAACTGCTACATCTCCCAGGCTTGGTAGAGTGGCCTTTTGTAGTAGGTGTCCTATAGGGAAGGCCCAGTGATTCAGCCTTCCCATTCACCCAAGCTGGGCATACATGTGCACCCCTTGGATGGGCTGTATGCACTGTCCTATTGTAGCTGAGATTTTATTGCTTTTGGCACATCACTGGGAGAGACTGACCCCCAAGCCAATCAGTTGTAAGGATTAGCTACAACTACAAAGGAGGATCTGCTGTGCAGGGGCCAACCCTATGGAGCAGGACTTGCTTCATTGAGGCTTTGGTACCTGCCAAGTGTGCTTCTTGAATGTGCAGCTCGTGGAGGTGGTAGGATGGTGATCTGGCATGATCTATAGCTTTCCACTAGGTATACTGGCTCTGGGGCCTCCCAGAAGATGGAAGGTCAGCCAATGCCTATGCCCAACATGAGCAATCTGCAGATAGCTGCTACCTGTGCTGGGCATGGAGGTACCCAGGAGAGGCCACGCAGCTAAACAAAGCCAGCTGCCACTTAATGCTGGGCCTGGGGCCATTAGCCAGAGGTACGGAGTACTGGGGTACACAGAAGCCAGATCTGCTTGTTTGAGGCATTTTAGGAAAGTCCAATGCCTGAGACCAGATAGGCCATATGTATAGAAAAGCCACTGGAAACAGCTTGGGTGGGCCCACAAGTTAGGTGAGGTGGAGTCTCAAGGAATCACCAGGGTAGGGCTAATAGTGAGGTTGATAGAGTCTTGTATTTGACACCCCCCTGCCAGTTCTATGGGGAATGGGCTCAGCAAAGGAACAATAACCTCTGCCAGCACTCCTGTCTGGGGGAAAGCTGCCCCTCCAACCTTCACCCCAAAGCCAGACAATTCAGTTCCTCCCCTTATGTTCCTGGTGCCTTTCAAGCTGCTACCCCAGTGCTGGAGCTGACTAAGTCTGAGTAAGCTGGTGTGCAGTTCTTTTAAGAGGAATGCCTGGAACTCCAGAAGCCCTCCAACTCACTCACCTCAATTCCCACAGGTTTTCACAGTTAGAAGTTATGGGGGCTTCTCATCCCAGCACTGGAACCCTGGGCTGGGGCTTCTGATGTGGGGCTGGGACTCCTACTTCCTTAATGAGGTCCTCCACAGCTGAAATATTCCTCCCAATTTTTAATTGCCACAAATGGGTATGGGACCAGCCCATTCCTTGTCTCTGGCACTCCTACCAGTCTCGATGTGACTTCTTTATATCCTTAGTTTTAGGACTTCCATTCAGCTAGATTTCAGGCAGTTATGAAAGATGGTTGTTGTGTAACTTAGTTGTAATTTTGATGTGGTTGTGGGAGGTTCTGAGTACTGTGTTTACCTATACTGCCATCTTGACTGCAACCTCAATGTAGACAAGCTTAAACCAACATTTCTCCCTTATCAAGGTAACATTTCTCTACAGTTAATGACTGGGGATTTACATATTTGTTACAAAGTCATTATGTAAAAAAAAATCTTCAGTTCTTTTGGGTTGGGGGTATTGAGTTGACAGAGGCTTTCTTTGCAACCAATTCACTTATGTGTGGACTCTAAGACACATGCTGGTGTTCATTCAGAATGCAAAGCAAGACAACATGGATGCCTACAAAGATAGTCTTTAAAACTCTGCCTATGTGTTGCCAGGCATCTGTTTCTAGTTAAAGTGTTTCACTGTGATGGCCGTTAAATGATCACAGTTCTACCCACTCAAACACACACTTTTTTTTAAAATAAATAAAATTTGGGATATCTTTCATTCTTTGCTTCCAACACTGTACACACAGCTGGTTCAAGGACTGGCAACAGCATATGTTCCTGAACAGTAAGTTTCAGGACCAGTCCAAGGTTACCCACAGACTTTGCTGACAGTGCCTGAAAATTACAGTGTATTCCAAGAACACAAGAAGAATGATCTTTGTTTTAGGATGAACTCACATCCCCTTGAATGTCTGCTGTTGTTTATTAAATTGCAGATATTCATTAACTTTCCCCTGAACCTGTCTTACCCAGAAAGCATTAAGGCCTCATAATGAAAGTGGCTCTCAAGCTGCACTTCTGTTCTTGCCAGGACTCCACCCTGACCCACTTGGACTTGTAATGCTATCCTTTCTTTAGCACCAGGAGAGGACCCAGTTCTCCACTGCTCTCATCCTGGGCAGAAACAGGTCTAAGGTTGGGAAGGGTGCCAAGAGGGATCTTTTCACTGGTTTCTGTTCCCTGTCATTTGTGGGGGAAAAAGAAACACCTAACAATCACAAAGTGTTAGGCAGATGTAAAAGAGATCCAATTAATCATAAATACTATTTTGAAGTTGTATTTGCACAGTCATTTTGAAAGTGGATAACACTAATAATATTTTTTTCTTTTAGGTTTTTTAAAGTATGTTTTATTGATTATGCTATTATAGTTGTTCCAATATTTCTCCCTTTGCCCCTCTCCACCCAGTTTCCCCCTTCTTTCCAGCAATTCCCCCCCCTTAGTTCATGTCCACAGGTCGTGCATGTAAGTTCTTTGGCATTGCTGCTGCCTATACTGTCCTTAACATCCTCCTGTCTATTTTGTACCTACCGAATTGTGCTTCTAAATCCCTGTACCTTTTCCCACATACTCCCCCTTCCCCCTCCCAGCTGATAACCCTCTAAATGATCTCTATACTATGATTCTATTCCTGTTCTAGTTGTTTATTTTAGTTTTTTAGATTCAGTTGTTGATGGATACAAGTTTGTTATCATTTTAATGTTCACAGTTTTGATCTTTTTCCTAAATAAGTCCCTTTAACATTTCATGTAATAGGGGCTTGGTGATGATGAATTCCTTTAGCTTAACCTTGTTAGGGAAGCACTTTATCTGTCCTTCAATTCTAAATGATAGCTGGAGAGAGTAATATAGGTTGTAGGTGATTGCTTTTTATCACTTTTTATAGTTCTTACCATTCCCTTCTTGCCTGCAAAGTTTCTTTTGAGAAATCAGCTGATAATCTCATGGGAACCACTTTGTAGGTAACTCTCTGCTTTTCTCTTGCAGCTTTTAAGATTCTTTCTCTTTAATCTTTGGCATTTTAATTATGATGTGTCTTGGTGTGGACCTCTTTGGGTCCAACTTTTGGGGGACTCTCTGGGCTTCCTGGACTTGTATGTGTATTTCCTTTGTCAAATTAGGGAAGGGTTTTTTTTTTTTCATTATTTTTTCAAATAGATTTCCAGTTTCATGCTCTTCCTCTTCTCCTTCTGGCACGCCTATGATTCAGATGTTGGCCCCTTTGGAGACAAGTCAGAGTCTTCTTAAACTCTCACCATTTCAAAAAATTCTTGTTTATTCTTTTTGTTCTAGTTGAATATTTCTTTCTTTCTTATGTTCCAAATCATTGATTTGAATCCCGGCTTCCTTCCCTTCACTGTTGGTTTCCTGTGGATTTTTCTTTACTTTCCTTAGTAGAGCCTTCATTTCTTCCCTTATGCTTTTGCCATATTCACTGATATCTTTGAGTATTCTGACCACCAGTGTTTCGAACTCTGCATCTGAGAGGTTATCTCCACATTGCTTAGTTCTTTTTCTGGGGTTCTGTTCTGCTCCTTCATTTGGGCCATATTTCTTTGTCTCCTGATTTCAGCAGCCTCCCTGTGTCTGTGTACTAGGTAGAATTGCTTTGATTCTGTTTTGGCATATCTGTTAAGTCGTATGGGGCAGAGTCTTGGGTATTCACCAGGGTGGGGCCACTGTGACTCCGTGTGTCAGGGAGGGGTTGAAGAGGGGATAATGCCACTGCTGGCTGACTTCTGAGGGCTTGACTGACCCTCTCCCCATTTCCAGTCACTTTGCCCACTTCCTATATACAATTGGTGCCCCTCCAGCTGCTGTCCTGATTGTGGTTCCCAGGGTGGGTGGGTGTGCATATGTACTGGCAGTTTCTTCTGCTGTCCCAACCCCTACTGGGTTTACAGCCAGAAGTTACATGATTTCATTTTTCCCAGCAGTGGAGCTCTGGGCTATATGGTCTGGCCTGGATCTGGGCTCGCTTGCTCACAAGGTGTCCCCCTGATTTTTATTCACCACATGTGATTGTGGGGCTGCCCACTTTCCTGGCTCACCGCCACCACACTGAATCCTCTTCACCCCAACTGCCTGTCTCTGCCCCTTCTACCCATCTGGATGAATAAACCTTCTTTAAATCCATGGGTGTCACACTTCAGTACAGTTCTGGGTGTTTTTCCAAGTAATTTTCTGGCAGTTCTGAAGTGTTTTTCATTTTTAAGTTAGTTGTGTTCCTTCTTATAGTTGTGTAATGAGACAAGGCATGTCTATCAATGCTTCCATCTTGACCAGAAGCCCCAATAACACTAATAATATTAAGATGAAGCATCTGTTAAAAGAAAATGACCAGATATCATTCAACTTTTGATTACTTCTTTGTTTGATAATTAAAAATCACTCTCAATTAGTTACACACACACTATAAAAAAGCAGTTCATCCCTTTTTCACATTTTCTCCCTTCTTCAGTTTGTATAATGTCTCTCTGTTCAACAAATGGCAGTACAATGTCAAGATGGAGTTTATTGAGAAAACAGATTGTTCCTAGCTGGTATAGCTCAGTGGGTTGAACACAGGCTGCGAACCAAAAGGTCACTAGTTCAATTCCCAGTCAGGGCATATTCCTGGGTTGCAGGCCAGGTCCCCAGTGGGGGCCACATGAGAGGCAACCATACAATGATGTTTGTCCCTCCCTTCCCTTCTGTCTAAAGATAAATAAATAAAATCTAAAAAAAAAAAAGAAAAAGAAAAGAAAACAGATCAATTAAAGCCTACCTAAAAATAAGACTCTACAACTCTGCTTTTTGAAAAAGGCATGTCTGAAGTAAAAAGAAACATCACTACACCCTCAAGAATTGCTTAGACTGGTGCCTCAGTCCAGCCTCAGGGGAAGATCAAAACAGTAACGAAAAAGAATACAACCACCTCCAACTTCCTACTTTCCTAAGGATTGCCCATTTCTGCCCTTTCTAGATTAAATGGAAATTTATTGATGTTAGGAACATGTGTCATTATTCATCCCTCTCTTCCACAGAGCCTGACTTAGAGTGTTGTACAGAGCTGGTATTCAGTAATGTCAACATTACTGAGTGTTCCCACTGATGACCTTCTAGCAGGGACATTCCAGTTCCTAGAACACTAGGAGCCCTGAGGCTCTCAAGGAGTCACCCAGGCAGGGCCTCTAGTCATTCACTGGAGATAATCCAATAATGTCCCCATCAAATGAAACCCCTAGTCTCAAGATCATGGCTCAAAACCCAAGTAAGTGACCAGAAAGTTTCTGGGGTCATCAGGACTAGCAGTGACCAAGGGTCCTGTATCAGTCACAACTCCAATAAAGAACTAGTAATCCCAGATCAGAAAGGTTTTAAAAACATGGAAGCAGAGGGCTGGGGAAGCAGAGGTCAGGAGACCATGACTGAAGCACATAACTCACTGTGGTCAAAAGGAGTTACAAGGGGAACTTCCAGGAAAGCCACTGCCAAGCACCTGTGGCTCAAAAGCCATGGACAATACAGCAACTTCCCCTGTCTTGCACAGCTGAACAGAACCTAACCTGGGGCCACACAGGAAAAGCTGGGGAAATACAGAAACAGGCTTTCCCTGTGATAAAGGGACAGTCCAAAAGAAGTAAAGGTCTAGCTGGCCCCAGACAATCAGGGGCATAGCCACCCTGCTGATGCTGAACACAGCTCCCTTACCCCCAACCCAGGTGTTCTTGGACCCCCATAAGACCCAGGCCAAAACCAAGGTTATATACTAACAAAACAGTGAACACTTTTTGCCTAGATATGTTGTTCTATTTAGGCTATTACTATAAAACAAAAACTATCCCTAGACTAAATACCTTTTTAAGGCAAAAGTGTAGATTTACAAGTGTATGTATAGCTAGCTGGAACAGACTGATAGGAGCCTGCCCAACACTGGGGCACTGGTAGGGGTAGGGGATGCTCCTGGGGTCAGGGAAAGTAGCAAGGCCTAGAGGGCCCATAGGTGGGAAGACTGGTTACATACAAGGGGACTGAAAAAATAAATACATCTTGGATGATCAAGCCATGTGACAGTCTTATTGCTGGAGAAAACAAATAGGGCCAGAAATAGGGGGAAAGCTAAGATGAGCCATGTAATGTGACTATAATTGGACACATCACAGCTTTTGCAGCTCTCTGAGTGAACAGAGAATATACCATATTTTTTGGATAAGATGCACCTAGGTTCCAGAGGAGGAAAATAGGAAAGACATTTTTGAAGCAAAAAATGTGGTAAAATATTTAATAACATAAATAATACTTTACCAATGTAAATGTAAACAAAACTTAGCAGCAGCATTAACAACCATTATTCCTCCCAAATTTGGGGGGAGGGTGCGTCTTATAGTCTGAAAAACATGGTAAATGTATGTGTTCACACCTGCATATATGTACATCCTTGTATGTGCATGCACATGTGTGTAAAAGAGTACACAATCATTTAGTTTCTTAACTACATCCACTGAGAGGACCTAGTAGCTAAGATGTCCCAATAAAAATGGACACACCTAGCACTCAGATCTTAGTTTCTAAAAGCCATTCTCCACTAAAAGGAACCAGGAGAAATGACTGATTCTAGGGCCAGGGCAAGGAAAGTTCAAGATAATCCTGAATGTGTTGTGCCAAAAAGTAAGGAAGTGCTCAAAGAATGATGTAAACATGTCAAATGGACATGACAGCCAGCTTGAAGTAGCTCCTGGTAGCCAAATCTGGGATAATCTGAGCATCAAAGTAGAGAATAACAGGAATGGATTATAACCCAATGACTAAAATAGGAATCTATGAGTCTATCAATAGGAAGAGAAGAAGTAGTGGAAGAGAGAAAGTACTACTTTACAGTAGGATACCAATTAATAAATGTAAGATAAATGATGCATTTAGAAAACCACTATCTGGCAACCATCATACAAATTTAATCAGATAAGAATTATCAAAAGATGCTAAAACTAGGAGGTGACAGGGTTTTTTTTAAGATTTTATTTATTTTTAGGGAGAGGGGAAGGGAAGAAGAGAGAGACAGAAACGTTGGTGTGTGAGAGAAACATCAATTTGTTGCCTCTCGCACATGTCCCCAACCAGAGGCTAGGCCCACAACCCAGGCATGTGCCCTGACCTGGAATTGAACTGGCAATCTCTCATTTTTTTGTGGGATGACACATAACCAACTGAGCCACACCAGTCAGGGTTAGTAGGTGAAAGTTTAATGAGAAGTAGGATATTTACACAGTCTCAAAATAGTTAATTAGCAAATGTTCACTAATTTTACAGTGAAGAAACCTGATGGACACTTTCTCAACCAATGATAAAAGTTAACACTTCTGGAAATGGGACAAAACCAAATTGTGCACCTTCCTGTTACAATGCACCTGGAAAAGCACAGCCCCACTTCTTCAATCCTCCTGCCGAAAATGTGTAACCTGGATCTAATCATGAGGGGACAACAACAGAGCCAAACTGATGGACATTCTACAAAGTAACTGACCTGTTCTCTTCAAAAACGCCAATGTCATGAAACACAAAGACTAAGGAACTGTTACTGATTAGAGGAGACTAAACAGCCATGACAACCAATGCAAAGTGTGATCCTGGATTGGCTCCTGGGCTTGTAAAGGACTTTACTAGGACCACTGGCAAAATGTAAAGGTGGCCTATGGATTAGAAGATGTATGGTGACAATGTTAATATCCTGATTTGGGTGGGTATACGGTGGCTTTACAGAAACATGTCCTTGTTTTTAAGAAATATATACAGAGTATTTAGGGATACTGTCTACAACCTATTCTTGAATGGTTCAGGAAAAAAAGTGTGTATGTGTATTGTAGAGACAAAGAGAGAGACAAATGTGGTAGAATGTTAACAATTTAGGGAAATTGGGTAAAGGGTTGGCACAGGTTTAGTGGGTACCCCAGATACCCCAACTACACAGTTCTGGTCACACCCACCAGGGGACACCTGTTAAGACAGTGTACTTTTGATCTGGAGGACTAGATTGAAAGGCATGTTGGCAGTACTTCTCTTACTTTAAATACTAAATGGTGTTTAATTATCAATGCTGAGTGAAGAATAGGATACCATAAACTCCTTGAGGTAAAGGCTATGTCATTTATCTCTGAATCCCTACCCCCACACTACATTTAGTGTCTCATAAGTACTCAGATAGGACTCAATAAATATATCTTGAATGCAGCCACTTATAGTGAGTCAAATAGTATCTCTCTGCAAAATTCATGTGTACCAGAACCTCAGAATGTGAACTCCTTTGGGAACAGGGTCTTTGAAGATGCAATTAAAGATTGAGATGAAATCATACTAGATTAGGTTGGGATCTAATTCCAACAAGAGTGTCTTTACAAGAGACAGAAAAAGACATACAGAGACACAGAGAAGGCAATGCAAAAGATGGAGGTAGAGAATAGAGTGATGTGTCTACAAGCCAAGGAATGTTAAGGATTGCCAGCAGTCACCAGAAGCTAGGAGACAGGCATAGGATGGATTCTCATTCAGAGCCTCTGGAAGGAACAACCCTATACACATCTTGATTTTGTACTTCTGGACTCCAGAACTATGAGACAATTCCTATTGTTTGAAGTCACCCAGTTTGTGGTACTTTATTACAGTAGCCATAGGAAATAAAAACACTACCCAAAGAATATTTAAAATGGCTTTCCAACACTAAAATCTTACTTAACATGCTAACTTAATTAAGGTAAATCAGACTTCTAGCAAAGATGGAGGCATAGGTGGACACACTGTGCCTCCTCGCACAACCAAATTAAGGACAACAAAAATTTAGAAACAAAAAAACAACCAAAACAGACAGAAAATTGAACTGTACGGAAGTCCCGACAACCATGCATCCAGATCAGTAAGAGGGGCGGAGTCAGCGGCCAGCAGAGAGGGGTCAAGACAGAAAAAAGAGGTGGCTGGCAGACCCTGGGCATGGGCGTGGGGACTAAACGAGCAGACCCAGTGAGGCACGCAAGACAGCTGGCTGTCCGCAGTCACACACTTGTGCACAGATAAACCAGGTGAAAAGGGGCAGCAAGACAGGCTGAGCAATCCAGGGCCCCAACACCAGGAAATAAAGCCTAAAAGCACTGAATGAAAACACTTCTGGAGGTTGAGGTGCAGGGAGAGACTCCCAGCCTCACAGGAGAGTTCACTGGAGAGACCCACAGGGTCCTAGACCGTGCACAAGCCCCCCACCTGGGAACCAGCATCAGAAGGGCCCAATTTGCTTGTGGGAAGCAGCAGAGGGGACTGAAATACGACAAAGAGCAGGGCAAGCACCATTGTTCCCTCTCTGATCCCACCCCCACATATAGCATCACAACCCAGTGACTGGGTTGCCCTGCCCTGGTGAATACCTAAGGCTCCACCCCTCACTATATAACACGCCCAACCAGACACCCCCCCAAAAAAGAAGGCTCAAAAGGAAGAACAGATCGAAGCCCCAGAGCCAATACTTTTAAGTGACCAAGAGAGAGCCAACCTATCAGATGCACAGTTCAAAGCGCTGGTGATCAGGATGCTCACAGAACTGGTTGATTTTGGTTGCAAATTAGATGAAAAAATGAAGGCTACAATAAGTGAAATGAAGGAAAATGCACAGGGAACCAATAGTGATGGGAAAAAAAAAACTGGGTCTCAAATCAATGGAGTGGACCAAAAGAAAGAAAGAAACATACAATCAAAAAAGAATGAAGAAACAGGAATTCAAAAAAAAAAAAAGGAGAGGCTTAGGAACCTCCAGGACATCTTTAAACGTTCCACCATCCAAATTATAGGGATACCAGAAGGGGAAAAGGAAGAGCAACAAGTGGAAAAGATATTTGAACAAATAATAAAGGAGAACTTCCCCCACCTGGAAAAGGAAATAGACTTCCAGGAAGTCCAGGAAGCTCAGAGAGGCCCAAAGAAGTTGGAACCAAGGAGGAAGACACTAAGGCACATCATAATTACATTAGCCAAGATTAAAATGAAGGAGAGAATCCTAGAAGCAGCAAGAGATAAGGGGACAGTCACCTACAAAGGAGTTCCCATCAGACTGTCAGCTGATTTCTCAAAAGAGACCTTGAAGGCAAGAAGGGGCTGGAAGGAAGTATTCCAAGTCATGAAAGGCAAGGACCTACATCCAAGATTGCTCTATCCAGCAAAGCTTTCATTTAGAATGGAAGGGCAGAGAAAGTGCTTCTCAGATAAGGTCAAGTTAAAGGAGTTCATCATCACCAAGCCCTTATTATATGAAATGTTAAAGGAACTTATCTAAGAAAAAGAAGATAAAACATATGAACAGTAAAAAGACAGCAAATTCAGTTATTAACAACCACACCTAAAAAAAAAAAAAACAAACTAAGCAAACAACTAGAACAGGAATAGGACCACAGAAAGGGAGATCACATGGAGGGTTAGCAACAGGGGAGTGGGAGGAGGAGAGAGGGGGGGAAAGGTACAGAAAATAAGTAGCATAGATGGTAGGTAGAAAATAGACAGGGGGAGGGTAAGAATAGTACGGGAAATGTAGAAGCTAAAGAACTTATGACACATGGACATAAACTAAAGGGGGGGAATGTGGGTGGGACGGGGTGTGCAGGGGGGAGGGGAGTGAAGGGGGAATGGGACAACTGTAGAAGCATAATCAATAAAATATATTTTAAAAAGGTAAATCAGTTTAACATATTCATATTTCAGCTAAATGAATACGGTAGAATCTTAAGCCACACATTATGCAGGCACAGTTTATGGCATTAAGCTGCTCTTATGCTTCATGGGAACAATGGAGACTGTCAGAGACTAACATGAGGTGCACACTGTATTTTATTTCCTTAAAAAGCAAATGATTTACTAAAGTACTAAAAACCTACTATACGAATGACACATTTTTAGATGCTCTGACATGTCACAAATAAACTACAATAAAAATTTCTTAGAACGGGATAAAAATGTAAAAATGAACAGGATACTAAATTGGCATGTCTTTCTAGCTATGAATCATACCACATACACAACACAGTTACACATAAATCTATCACTGAAAATTGGGCCATATGAAATTTTTAAATGCAGTGAAGTGGGCCACCAGGCAATCACTAGTAAATAAGCCTATGAAATACTTATGATTAACAGCAAAAAGAGAAAATACTTTTGGATTAGAATATTGGAAATAGTTAAATTATTCAGTGCCTCTGCAGAAAACAAAGTTGATTTTAATTTAGTCAGTGAAACATAAAGTAATGTTGATGTCAGAGAAGGGGTTTCAATGGGAACAGCAGAGCTCATTCATCAAGAAGGCACTTGCCCTTCCTCTGCAATGTTTCACGTTCAAGCCCTGTGTCTATTTATAATGGTTGGGCACATGTCACTACAATGGTTGATTGTATTGTGCAGCTGTTTGTGTGTATCGAGAAGGGCAGTCATGGACAGTCTGCACTTTGATGTTTCCCTTTTGGAGAGATTTAAAATAACATTTAAAAACTGCCAACCAGCAAGGTCACAAAATATTTTTGGATGACAAGGGGAAGGATTGCAAACTTGTGGTTCACTTCAGATGCGGGGGTCTGAAACTCAGCCAACAAGCCTGATTGCACAACATCCTGCCAATGCCAACTTCAAAAGTTACTTGCTTCAGAGGGCTCACAAACTACTTCCCAGTAATAAAACCATGTTTTATAAATTTGCAGAGGGTCTCCCTCAGAGGAAATATCCAAGGAAACAAGGATTTCCCTTACCACCTTATTTACAATTATAAGCACCACCACCACCAGGCCTCTCCGTTGCCCTCACCCCACAGCACCCTCAAACCCCTGCTCTATCATGCTGAATTTTCTCAAAGTACTTACCATGGACATGCTTACTATATACTTTTCTAATATATGCATCAATTTTTGACTCCCCTACTTTATTATATTATGGTCCACAAAAGCAGGGCTTTGTGTCTGCTTTGTTCAGTGGTGTATCCACAGAACTGAGACTTTCATCTGGCACAAAGAATTTATTGAGCGCATACTTGTGGAATTACTTAATTTAAATAGCAGAAACAATAGTTCCAGGAAACACATGGGAATACTGATGACCCGTATCAGATTCCAGAATTCTGTCACCCTTCCCCCCACCACACACAAAGATTTGAGTTTTATTCACATATTTATGGCATGTAAAAATAGAAACAGACTTAATAAAATACCTAACTTTCTCAACCTGTGGTAGAATGCAAGGACTAAGATCTCATAGGACTCAATTCTGAAATAATATTAATTCAAAATGTATCTCTGATACTCTTCTGGTCACTGTTTGCCCAGCCAACAAACCTTGCTGGAGATTAGATGGGAGAAGCACCTGTGCTAATGAAAAGTTTAGCCCTAGCTAAATGAGAATTAAAAAATTAGCAAGTTACTCAAAAAATGCTAGATTGCATACAACAATTCTTGAGATTTTAGAGAGTTTTTTTTTCAGGGTTTTACATCAATATATCATAAAAACCTAACTAATTATTTTAGGTAAATAAAATTCAGTGATATACCCATCACTCAGGAATTCTGGAAGGTCAGAAAGATACAGACAGCAGGATACCAATAAAAGGGAAAGAGGCACAGAATAGAGAGAGGCAGGAGAGCAAGTGGGGATGGGGTCTGGGGCTGTCCAGGTGAACTCTGCAAAACCTTTCTTATACATAGTAAGGGGACAACCCGGCTCAGAAAGCTGGTTCCATTCAGCAGAATTCAGAAATGAAGAACTCTTAGAAATCCTGATTTTGGAACAATTCATACCAGAATAAAGGTGTTGCTTTTTAAATGTGAGTAACTCCTTATAAAGGCCTGAGTACACAAAAAAGTCCCTGCAGGTACAACAGTGGGATGACTGGTTTACTGAGGACCTCTGGAAAATGGCTTTGAAGTCACTATCTTAATCCCCACAGGCAAGCAGTGTTTGAAACACAGAAGGCTGGGAGCTCTCAGCCCGGGCTTTGGAATATGAAGTCTGCATCTAAGAGGAAGCAGGTCCAGTTCCCCTACAGACTCTTTTTCCCCCATCAGAGGTTCTTCAGAAAAATATGTAATATCCTAAATTCTTGAATATTACCTCATTATCAGATCTCAAAACATCTAAAGGGTTCATGCACAGACTTTTCATATCTGTACAGAAATTCTGAGGCTTCAAAGCAAATTTAAAAGGGGCATTATCCCTGGCCTGTGTGGCTCAGCTGGTTGGGCTTCTTGCACAAAGTGAAAGGTCACTGGTTAGATTCCCAGATAGGGCGCACGCCTGGGTTGCAGGTTAGGGTCCCCACTCAGGGTGCATATGAGAGGCAACTAATGGATGTTTCTCTCTCACATTAATGTTTCTCTCCCTCTCTTTTTCTCACCCCTTCCCTTTCTCTAAAAATAATAAAATCTTTATATATAAATAAATAAATAGGCATGAATTCTTCCAGGAGTCAGAACCAGCCCTCACTGTAAAAAAGCAGAATTCTGACCTCAAAATTGTCTCCTGAGAACACCGGGAGGCAACATATGATCCTTGGGGGCTGACCAATAGACATTCCAACTCACCTCTGCATCAGCACATAGCACCAGGCCTGGTACAGTGTAGGTCCTCAAGAAATATGCTTCATTATTATATTCGAGCATGATAAAAGCCAGAGACATGCTGACTTTACGTGCATTTTTATTTTCAGCTCCCACTGACAAGTTGGCCACACCCAGCATGCCGATTCCTTACTGCTGTGATTTCTGAAGCTGCCTCTCCACAGCAACATCACCTACTCCAGACCCTGGGGTCTGGCAAGTGCAAATCACTGAAGATCTCCGACAGACCAACCTGGTGCTGACATGTGGCCGGTCCCAAGAGAGGTCTGCATAAGAACCCAGTTCTTTCAGGCAATCTGCACTGATGGAACCAACCTCGATCTCAATCTCCTACTATTTTACTTCTATAATGGGTTTTGGCAGAAACAATAACATGATTTTTTAAAAAACTTATGTTTGTTTTCTCACTTTAAAAGAAATAAATATTTTTTGCTAGAAATACATAAAAGAGCCAAAAGTATAGTGTAATGAAAAAATAAAGATGAGCAGTAACCCCAACTGGAGAGATGAACTATTCTTTAACTTCTTTATTTCCTTTCCACCACTTTTTAATAACAGCTTTATTAAGAGATCATTCACATCCCATACAATTTACCTAATCAAAGAGTACAATTCAGTGGATTTTAGTATATCCACAGAGTTGTACCACCATCAACACAATCAATTTAGAACATTTCTGTACCCTAAAAAGAAACTCCACACCTGTTAGCAGTCACTGTCTCAGCTTGTGTTCTTCTGTGCCTGTCCAGTCATTGTACTGTTCTGTTTTCTTCCCAACACTAGCCTCTCTTCTCAACCTACCATCTCCCAACCAGTACCACATCCTGCATCCTAGATAGTCTTGACTCTGCTCTGACTGGTTTAACTAATATCAAACCTTCTGTTAGCAGAGCAAAGGTTCCACTCAAAATTTTCTCTCATACCTGAAATGTCATCATTAACAGATAAGTCCTTGTTAATGATAATTACGATGAGGACAATGATGACAGGAGAAGGAATACAGAAAGCATCTATTGTGTGCTCCCAATGTACTACACACTGTTCTAAAGCACATTACATAGAGTGTCCCGTTACATCGTTATCACTACCCAATACAGCAAGGACTATTATGGGCCCTGCTTTAGAGATGAGAAAATCAAGGCCCAAAGAGACCAAGGCCACAAAGGTTTGAAAGGAGGAGAGCTGAAATGTGAACCCCAAGCAATGTGACACCAGAGCTCAGGACATTAACCCTATACTACACTGCCTTTTCCTTCAGAGAATTCTCTAAAATGCAGCCATGCTGGAATGACATTACAGGAGAAATGACTGAGCAAGCACTTTCCCAGAGAACCTGGAAAGAATGAGCTATCAGTAGCATAAAGGGCAGGGGACCGAGAAAACTATAGAGCTGACTATGCAAAGAGTGATGCCGTGAAAGGTGTGGGCAGAACCAAGTCTACTTAAAGCATATAAATCATACCAGTTGTCTCCTTTTAATCAAGCTAATTATTGCTAACTACATTTACTCCTTGAATCAAGGAACTAAAAGTTGTCTGAATTAGAAACCATGGGGTAAAGGGTAAGGGAATTGTGTGGTAAGGAATAAATTAAAAATACAATAATTAAAGTAAAGCCCTGGCTGGTGTGGCTCAGTAGACTGAGTGCCGGCCTGTGAACTGAAAGGTCGCTGGTTCGATTCCCAGTCAGGGCACATGTCTAGGTTGTGGACAAGGTCCCTGGTTGGGAGCAACCAATCGATGTTTCTCTCAACATAAATGTTTCTCTGTCTCACTTTCTCCATCCCTTCTCCCTGGGTGAAGGGAGATCCTTGGGTGAGGATTAAAAATAAAAATAAATAAATATTGTTCAAAAAATTGAAGGAATCCATGTTTAAAGAATAAAAGGAAAGTATAATGACAATGAGTCATCAGATAGAGAATATCAATCAAAAAATAGAAATCATAAAAAGAAACCAAATGGTAAAAACAACAACAAAAAAGAAACCAAATGGAAATTCTGGAGTTCAAAAACACAGTAACTATAATGAAAATTCACTAGTAGACTCAACAGCAGATCTGAGGTGGCAGAAGAAAGAATCACCAAACTTGAAATTATCCAATCTGATGAAAAAATTAAAAGAAATAATGAGATGAACAAGGCATAGAGCTTCAGAGACACAAAAAATATCACCAAGAATACCAACATACATTTAAAGAAGTCCCAAAAGGAAAAGACAGAGAGAAAGAGGCAGACACAATATTTGAAAAACTATGGACAAAATTTCCCAAATTAGGTTTAAAAAATTAATCTTCACATTCAACAAACTCAAAATAAGTTCAACAAAATCCAAGTAAGATAAACACAAAGAGACCCACTGTAACAGAGCTTAGTCAAAATATTGAAAGCCAAACACAATGAGAAAATCTTGAATGCATCAAAACTGTCTCACACAAGGGAACCAAAATAATTTAACAGCTGACTTCACATTAGAAATGATGAAAACCAGAAGGCATTGACATGACATGTTCAAAATGCTTTAAAAAAACTGTTAACTAAGAATTCAATATCCCACAAAATTATATGTCAAACAAATATGAAGTGAAAGTAAAGACATGCTAGATAAACAAAGACAAAATCTGTTACTAGCAGACCTGCCTTACTAGAAATACTAAAAAGTAAAAAGGTAGAAAAAGGCATACTACACAAACAGAACCAAAAGAAAGAGGCAGTAGCTATACTAATATCAAACAAAATAAACTTTAAGACAAAAATTATTACTAGAGAAAAAGAAATATTTATATTGATAAAAGGGTCAATTCATCAGGAACATATACATTTAAGCACTTAACAATAGAACTCCAAAATACATGAAGCAAAAACTGACAGAACTGAAGGGGGAAGTACATAACTCAAAATGATTGACAACTTTCAATAACTGATATAACTAAACAGAAAATCAGCAATAAAACACAAGACTTGAACAACCTGACCTAACTGACATCTACAGAACACTTCCAGCCAATAGCCAAATACACATTCTTTGTGAGAACACACGTAACATTCTCCAGGATAGACAATAAGCAAAGCAAAACTCAACTGTAATAAATTTTAAAAGATTAAAATCATATAAACTGGCCCTGGCTGGCGTAGCTCAGTGGATTGAGCACAGGCTGTGAACCGAAGTGTCGCAGGTTCGATTCCCAGTCAGGGTACATTCCTGGGTTGCAGGCCATAACCTCCAGCAGCCACACATTGATGTCTCTCCGTCTCTCTGTCTCTCTGTCTCTGTCTCTCTCTCTCTCTCTCTATCTCCCTCCCTTCTCTCTCTAAAAATAAATAAAAACTTTAAAAAAATAGTTAAAAATAAATAAATAAAATCTTTTTAAAAAATCATATAAACTGTGTTCTCAGTCACAATGGTATTAAATTGGAATTCAAGAACAGAAAAAAATTTGGGAATCCCCAAATTTTTGATAATTAGTAAACATGTCTAAATAATTGCGGAGTTGCCCTGGCTGGTGTTGCTCAGCTGAGCATCACCCCATAAACCAATCCGGTCAGGGCACATGTGTAGGTTGTGAGCCAGGTCCCTGGTTTGGGGTGTGTGAGAGGCAACCTATCAATGTTTCTCTCACACATCAATGTTTTTCTCCCCCCCTCTCTCTCCCTTCCCCTTTCTCTAAAAATAAATAAATAAAATCTTTTTCTTAAATAAATAAATAAATAAAGAATCAAAGTAGAAATCACAAGGGAAGCTGGAAAAATACTTCAAACTGAATGAAAATAAACATACCAGATCAAAATTATGGGATACAGCTCCAAAAAGTGCTAGAGGAAAATTTATAACTTAAAAACTTCTGTAGGGAAAAAAGAAAAATCTCAAGCCAATAAACCTAAACTTCTACCTTAAGAAATGAGAAAAAGTAAACATACCCCAAACAGAGGGAAGGCAATAATAAATACCAGAGTAGAAATCAATAACTTAGAAAAAATAAAGGAAACAAGTAAAACCAAAAGTTCATTCTCTGATCGGAGTCAAGGCAAGAATGTCTATTCTCACCACTGTGAAGGGAAGACTATTCTATGATGTGACTTTTATCTGACTCATGAGCTGGAACTGGGCCAGAAGAGGAAAACTACTTCCCACAAACCCCCCTTAGATTGTCTGACAGTGATTAATGGTCATTTTTACATAAACCAGCGCTCCTCCCCTGCATCCCACTACATGCTGGTTCCTGGAACAGGTCACTGTCCTAACCTGGTCAAGCATGTAAAGTAACTTCCCGTACTGGTAGCAAAAATATAGTAGTATTTGTGTCTATCCCCCACCTCCTTTTTACCCTAGATAACTCTTTAGTGCCTGCCAAGCAGGGCGGAGAATATCCACTTTGTTTTACAGCCACCCATGACATGCCATTAATAAACTCTATTGATTACCAAACTGGAGTGGCCAGCCTCTTTCTTCTGTCCTTCCCTGCCCTTCACTAACAAAGGTAGCTTTTCAGTCTCAAGTCCCTTCCCTTGCTCTACGTATACAAACATCACTTCTAGTCAACACTGTTTTGGAGGTTCTAGTGTAGTGTGGCAGGAAATGAAAATTTTAAATATACAGATTGGAAAGGAAGAAGTAAAATGGTCCTTATTCCCAGAAGACATGATCCTGTATACAGAAAAATCCTAATGAGTCTACATAAAAAAAAAAACCTTACTAGAATGAGTTTTAGCAAGTTGACAAGACAAAAGATCAACATACAAAAATCAACTTTCTTTTTTAAGATTTATTTGTTTAGTTTTAGAGAGGAGGAGGGAGAGCGAAAGAGAGGGAGAGAAACATAAGTTGGTTGTCTCTCATACCCCCAAACAAGGACCTGGCCTGCAATCCAGACATGTGCGCTGACCAGAAATCAAATTGGCGACTTTTCGGTTTGCAGGAAAACGCCTGACCCACTGAGCCAGACCACTTGGGGCTCAACTTTATTTCTACATACCAGCAATGAATAATTCAAATATGAAACTAAAAAACAATTCTATTTACACAGCATCAGAATAAATATTTAGAAATAAATGTAACAAAAGTGCAAATGGTTGCACCCTGACAAATATATAACATTGTTGAGATATTAAATAATATATAAATAACTGGAAGGAGATAGATACTGTGTTTTTGGATTAGAGGACTCAATATTGCTAGGATGGTATTCTTCCCCAAATATAGCTACAGAATCAAAACAATCCAGTTAAGTTTTTTTTTAATAGAAATTGACAAGAATGGCCATAAATAGATAATTATTTCAAGCTGGGTTACCAGCACCTCACAATTCATTCTCATATACTCTAATTTTTGTATGTTTGAAATTATCCAGAATAAAGTATTTTTTCTTTGTTTTTTAAAATAAGTACTGGATGGACTTCTGGTCAAGATGGCAGCATAGGTAAACACAGTTCACCTCCTCACACAACCACATAAAAATTATATCTAAACAGGACTTCCAGCCAAGACAGAGGTATAAGTAGACACGCTGTGCCTCCTTACACAACCAAAATAAGAACAACAACAATTTAGAAACAAAATAACAACCAGAACTGATAGAAAATTGAACTGTATGGAAGTTCAACAACCAAGGAGTTAAAATAGACACATTCATCCAGACCAGTAGGAGGGGCGGAATCAGGCAGTGGGCAGAGAGGAATCACAGCAAAAAAAGTGGTGCCTGCGGACCCTGGGTGACCAAGGCAGCAGCTGATGGATCCCAGGCACGCAGGACCCCAGGCACACAAGATGGCAGCAGGAGAACCCTGGGCATGCAGGCTGTGGCTGGCAGACCCAGCCAGGTGGCGATTGTGAAGGGGCACAGCATGCAAGGCAGCTGTCTGACCAGGTGGTCCCACATTTGCGAGCAGATAAACCAGGCGAAACTGGGGAGCAAGACAGACTGTGCAACCCAGGGCTCCAGCACAGGGAAATAAAGCCTCAAAACACCAACTGAAAACACCTATGGGGGTTGAAGTGCTGGGAGAGACTCCCAGCCTCACAGGAGAGTTTGTTGGAGAGACCCACAGGGTCCTGGAATGTACACAAACCCACCCACCTGGAAATCAGCACCAGGAGGGCCCAGTTTGTTTGGGGGAAGTGGTGGAAGTGACTGAAATCCAGCAGAGAGCACAGCAAGCATCATTGTTCCCTTGAGGACCCCTCCCCCACATACAATGTCACAACCCAGCAACTGGGTTGACCCGCTCTGGTGAACACCTAAGGCTCCACCCCTCACTACATGACAGGCGTGTCAAGACAAAAAAAAAAATGGCCCTAATGAAAGAACAGATCGAATCCCCAGAAAAAAAATACAACTAAGCACCAAAGAGATAGCCAGCCTATCAGATGCACAGTTCAAAGCACTGGTGATCAGGATGCTCACAGAGTTGGTTGAATTTGGTCACAATTCGATTTTAAAAAATGAAGGCTACACTAAGAGAAATAAAGGAAAATGTACAGGGAACCAATAGTGATGGGAAGAAAACTGGGACACAGATCAATGAAATGGACCAGAAGGAAGAAAGAAACAACCAATCAGAACATGAAGAAACAAGAATTCAAAGAAATGAGGAAAGGCTGACTTCCAGCCAAGATGGAGGCATAGATGGACACACCATACAGCCATGCACAACCAAGATTGGAACAACAACAATTTAGAGGTAGAATAACACCCAGAACTGACAGAAAATTTATCTGAAAGTTGGACAGCCAAGAAGTTGAAATATACCTGTTCATCCAGACCAGTAAGAGGGGCAGAAACAAGCAAGCAGGCACAGGTTGCCATGTGGAGAGCAGAGAGAGTTGGGCACATAAGGCAACTGGGGGCGCATAAGGCATCTGGGGCACACAAGATCAGAGCGGGTGGACCCTGAGTACGCAAGTGGCAGCTAGCAGACCCAGTGAGGTGGCAACCGTGGAGCAGGGCAGAGTGCACAACCCAGAATCCCAGAGAAGAGACTGAGGTCCCACAGAGAATGGAGCTACCGTCATTGTTCCCTCCCGCCCCTGCCCCCACATACAATGTCACAATCTAGCGAGTGGGGTGCCCAGCCCTGCTGAACGCCTAAGGCGCTGCCCCTCACCATAACAGGAGTGACCAGACCAAAAAAAAAAAAAAAGAGAAAGATGGCTCAAACAGAAGAACAAATCAATGCCTCAGGACTCATCCTTTTAAGCGACCGAGAGATAGCCAACCTATCAGATGCACAGTTCAAAACACTGGTGATCAGGAAGTTCACAGAATTGATTGATTTTGGGCACAAATTAGGTGAAAAAATGCAGGTTACCATAAAAGAAATGGAGGAAAATGCACAGGGAACCAATAGTGATGGGAAGGAAACTGGGACTCAAAACAATAGAGTGGACCAGAAGGAAGAAAAAAACAACCAATCAGGAAAGAATGGAGAAATAAGAATTCAAAAAAACGAGGAGAAACTTAGGAACCTCCATGACATCTTTAAACATTCCAACATCCGAATTATAGGGGTACCAGAAGGGGAAGAGGAAGAGCAACAGATTGAACACGTATTTGAACAAATAACAAAGGAGAACTTCCCCAATCTGGAAAAGGAAATAGACTTCCAGGAAGTCCAGGAAGCTCAGAGAGTCCCAAAGAAGGTGGACCCCAAGAAGAAACACACCAAGGCACATCATAATTACATTAGCCAAGGTAAAAATGAAGGAGAGAATCCTAGAAGCAGCAAGAGATAAGGGGACAGTCACCTACAAAGGAGTTCCCATCAGACTGTCAGCTGATTTCTCAAAAGAGACCTTACAGGCAAGAAGGGGCTGGCAAGAAATATTCCAAGTCATGAAAGACAAGGACCTATATCCCAGATTACTCTATCCAGCAAAGCTTTCATTTAGAATGGAAGGGCAGAGAAAGTGCTTCTCAGATAAGGTCAAGTTAAAGGAGTTCATCATCACCAAGCCCTTATTATATGAAATGTTAAAGGGACTTATCTAAGAAAAGAAGATAAAAAAAACATGTATAGTAAAAGGACAGCAAACTCACAGTTATTAACAACCACACCTAAAGCAAAACCAAAAGAAACTAAGCAAACAACTAGAACAGGAACAGAACCACAGAAATGGAGACCACATGGAGGGTTAACAACAGGGGGGTGGGAGGAGGAGAGAGGGGGAAAAAGGTACAGAGAATAAGTAGCATAGATGGTAGGTAGAAAATAGACCGGGGGAGGGCCAGAATAGTATGGGAAATGTAGAAGCAAAAAAAACTTGCGACACATGGACATGAACTAAAGGGGGAGGGAATATGGGTGGGAGAGGGTGTGCAGGGTAGAGAGGGGAATGAAGGGGGGAAATGGGAGAAATGTAATAGCATAATCAATAAAATATTTTTTTAATTACACCTAAACGGTGGAAGAACCATCACTTAGAACCATAAGAAATTGAGTTGGCTAGAAGTCTGACAATTATGGAATTAAAAAAAACACATCCATCCAGACTGGTAGGAGGGGTGGAGATGTGGAACAGGCTGGTTCCATATCCACATGTGGTGGATAAAAATTTGGGAGGGATATCTCAGTAGTGAGGAGTCCCAGGCCTATACCAGGCCCCCCAGCCCAGGGTTCCAGTGCCAGGAAGATAGGTCCTCACAACTTCTGGCTACAAAAATCTGTGGGGACTGAGTCAGTGGAAGAAACTGCTGGAGCCCCATGCAGTTCCTCTTAAAGAACCCACACACAGAGTCACCTACTCATACTCACTCCCTCTGGGCTCCGGTGACAGGGTGGCGGCTTGAAAGGCACCAGTGGTACACAGGAAAAATCTGAAGTGTCTGGCACCAAGCAGGCAGAGGCCACTGTACCTTTTCTGAACCTCCCCCTGCAGAACAACAGAGTCTCAAAGCCAGAAGGTAGATGCCATATCTGAGACTTCATCAACCTGGCTAACAGTTTGCCCTGCTCTGTATATCCCTTGAGACTCTGTCCCACTCATCTTATAGGCACACCCAAGCTGCTAACAGTGACTTTTCCACATGAATGGATGGTCTTAGTTCATGATTCAAAACTCCCTAAATCCTCTCAAAAAAATCAACAGTTGGCCTCAGGGAGGTCTCCGCTGCCCTACTCTTGCTAAGTGGTCCCAGAACTAGCAGCAGCAAGCACAGATTCACAGCTTGTTTTCACCTAGGAATCTTCCAGAACCACTAGCAGTCATCTCAAACTGCTTTACACCTCATGCAGGGTGGCCCTGGGCAGAACACAGGTGAAATGCCAGAGCCTGCCCACCCAGTGGACATCTACAGATCATGTGTGAGCACCACCAACCACCCTGCCCCTGCATGGCTGATCCTCCACAGAGGGTAGAAGTTGGTGGTCAGTGGTCACAGCCAGTCCTTGCAGCTGACTGACCTGGATAAATCTCTCCCACTGACCTGCCAACATCAATCAAGGCTCAATTTGATTGAGGAGGAGGGTGTACTCAGCCCACACAAAGGGTGCATCTTGAGTACCCAGCTTGGGTGATCATGGAGGCTCTGCCACTGGACCTTACAGGACACCTACTACATGAGGCCATACTACCAAGATACAGTCAAAGCAGCTCTACCTAATACATAGAAACAAACACAGGGAGGCTGCCAAAGTGAGGAGACAAAGAAACATGGCCCAAATGAAAAAATAGATGAAAATTCCAGAGAAAGAGCTAAATGAAATGGAGACAAGCAATCTACCTGATGCAGAGCTCAAAAATACTAGTTATAAGGAAGCTCAAGGAACTGAGTAAGGACCTTAACAACAACGAAAAAAGATCTGGTCAGGAATAAAGAATACACTAACTGACATAAAGAACAATTCACAGGGAAAGAACAGTAGAGTGGATAAAGCTGAGAATCAAATCAATGATTTAGAACATAAGGAACCAAAAATAACCAATAAGAACAAGAAGAAAAAAGAATCCAAAAAAATAAGGATAGTGTAAGCAACCTCTGGGATAACCTCAAACATTCCAATATTCTCATCATACAGATGCCTGAAGTAGAAGAGAAAAAGCAAGACATTGGAAATCTATTTGAAAAAATGATGAAAGAAAACTTCCTGAATTTGGTGAAGGATATAGACATGCAAGTCCAGGAAGTACAGAGTTGCAAACAAGATAGATGCATAGAGGCCCACTCCAAGACAAATCATAATTAAAATGCCAAAGGTTAAAGATAAAGAAAGAATCTTCAAAGCAGAAAGAGAAAAGCATTTAGTTACCTACAGGGGAATTCCCACGAGACTGTCAACGGATTTCTCAAAAGCAACTTTGCAGGCTATAAGAGATTGGCAAGAAATATTCAAAGGCATGAAAAGTAGGGACCTACAGCCAAGACTGCTCAGCCCAGCAAAGATATCATTTAAAATCAAAGGGCAGATGAAGAGCTTACCAGGCAAGAAAAAACTAAAGGAGTTCATCATCACCAAACTATTATTATAAGAAATGTTAAAGGGACTTATTTAAGAGAAAGAAGATCAAAACTATGAACTATAAAATGACAATGAATACATATCTATCAATAATTAAATCTAAAAACCAAAATAAATAAACAAGCAGAACAGAAACAGAATCACAGATACTAAGAATGTTTTGATGGTTTCCAGAAGGGAGGGGTGTATGTGGGAATTGAAGAAGAGGTGAGGGGGTTAAGAAGTACAAATAGGTAGTTACAGAATAGCCACGGGGATGTAAAGTACAGTATAGGAAATGGAGTAGCCAAAGAACCTATATGCATTATCCATGGACATGAACAATGGTGTGAGGATTGCCTGAGGGAGTGTGTGGTGCTGGCTGGAAGGGGGCAAAGGGGGAAAAATTAGGACAACTATAATGCATAATCTATACATTATATTTTTTAAAAAGCCTAAGTGGTCACATTTCTCAATAAACAATCAAACTGGATGAAAAAAATTCACAACTATTTCAAGGGCTGCCTCCTCACTCTTCATCCTCTACTTACATCACTTACCTACAGGTTTTTTCTTGCTCAGAGTCCATTCTTAATGTACATGACTACTTAATGGGTGATAAAAGGAAGAATAAATGAAAGATCATGAACATTGGCCCCAGCCTCTCCTGTAGTCTAATCCATCATCAGGTTTAAAATTTTGGCAGTTTGTAGCAACCCCACAACTACACATGTCAATCTCTAATGACCCACTGCCAGAAAGGAAGCTATCAGAGTACTGTTAGAAAACACTCCGCTATTGTTATGTCCATTACATACTAATTTACTTGGGAGTGAGCAAAGTACAAATTAGTGGTGCTCTAAGATCAAAGCATCTAGGTCTTTAAAGTTGCCATCCTCACTGCCTCACCCCATCTCATTTAGACTGGAATACCTTCACAATCCTTTCACTTTCTATTCCCAAGTGCACATTATAAAGCCCTAGCTAAAAGAAAAAGGAAACCCTTGTTTAGTTTCCTTCCAAATATTTGGTGCTTTCCAGTTTCATTCCTTTCTCCCTCATGGACTGATACTTTACATTTGTAAAGCATTGTCCATCTCCTCTTAAGATCTTTACAATAACATCAAGACATAAGTAGGACAGGTGTCCATTGTGAAAAAATGGTAGAAGTCTTACGTCACATAGCAACATCCAGCCTCCCATCCAGGCTCATGACTTTAAATGGGATGTATTTTCCACTTCCTGCTCCTGCCTCTCAAGGCACAGAGGCACTTCCTAGCAACAAACACATAGTAAGGGACCTTACTTGAGGAATGGGTAAGAATTTACCTAACAGTTTTATGATGGGCAATTGGGAAGTTCCATCTACATGTCATCATGGAACCCCCCCCAAAATATATAAAAACATAATCCTGGAGTTTTAAGAAGTATTAAATTGTTCTAATATATAATATCCCATAAATTTATCTAGAAAAAAACACACTTTTTCTCAGTTTGATCTACCACTACAAACTCCCTTCTACTCCTTGACTATATTTAATTCCTCTCTTCTCTCCACAATCTAGAGCAGTAATTTTACTTTTTAATGAGACAGATCATATATTCAATACCATTTCCATAAACCCATGAAAAAGCTGAATATTACTCTTTAGAATAACAAATTGTTCATATCAAAACACTTAACTTTAAAAGATTCTCCCTTGCAGAAACAACCAAAATTTTGAAATGCCCGGTTAAACATAAAATTGTTCATCCCAATTTTCTCCTTTACATACTGTTCAAAGAAAAGATTTACTTTTGGAAAGATTCTCTATTACAACAAAGCAAATGCAACTTTACTATTCAATTTAATTGTCTGTTACATAATTAAACTGGAAATCATCATCTAAGACAGAACTAGAGAAAACTGTTGCTGATGCCCAGCTCTTATGAAACAGTTTTAAGAACTGAAATGACAACTTTAAAAAAACCATTAGAATAATGGATAAAGTCAAGGCAGGGGAGGGATGAGCAAAATACATCTGGAGTTAGAAACATGAACTCCTGTTCAAAGTACAGGATTTTTAAGAAATGGACTTATGAAACAAATTGAAATAATGTATATAACCAACATTACTTCACAGGCATAGTAAAAGACTAATTTTTAAATTCTTCCTCTTGTTCTATGGCTATTTTTTGTATTAGACAAGCAAGTCACTTCCTTTCCCTAGCCTTCTAACAATGAACATTATCTGACAGCATTATACTCACCACAACTCCACTGCAGACCAAGGTGGTTCTGGGTCAAACCCACTACTTCTGGTTCAAATTAGGCTAGTTATCAAATTAAGATAGTTCTGGCTCAACTGAGTCCTCCTACAACTGGCAGCTTAGTCAATTTCAAAGCTAACTGACTGCTTTGGGGTCACCTTGTACATCCCAGATGGCTGTATTTCATAGTCTGTCCTAAACTGAAATGGACCTCCTGAGGAGTTCCAAAACCAACAATGCCTCCAAGTAACCCTGGGGACTAGGTTAAGTAAGGAAGGGAACTGACCAAGAGGACAGGCTCTCCATCACCATGGAGTACAATATCTCAGTAGACACATTCTCCCACTATGAGCTAATATATGCAAACATTTACTTTGTGAATCTGTGTATCTTCATTAGGTCAAAAGAATCAAACCTCTGAACCCTTTGCCCACAACTGAACTAACTTCATAGATGCATTTTTGGTGAAAATTTGGTTTCTTCTTTAATTCAATAGGCAAGGAGGAAAAAGTAGCAGAAATATTTTCTTCCTCTTTACTTTTGTGATTTGAAGGTCTTTAAATGAATTTTTCTATTTGTGGGGAAAACAAGAGGTTTTGATATTATTTGTAATTTAAGTTTAATAAGTGAAACATGTATAGAATGTGATACTCTCATAGCAAGTTAGGTACACATCCAATCTTTCCCCAGTGTACAGTGAAGGTTTGTTTCGCATTCACTCATTTAAATGACATCAACATGCATTTCTGTCAATTAGGATAACTCATATAATGGCTTCTTTAAATTTTTAATAGTTTTTTTGCTGATAAAAGTAATACATGTCTGTTGTGTTAATAGAGTAAAACTGAAACAGAAAGTATTAAATGTAAAATTAGAAGCCCTGGCTGGTGTGGCTCAGTGGATTGAGTGCCAGCCTGCAAACCAAGGGGTCGCTGGTTCAATTCCCAATCAGAGCACAGGCCTGGGCTTCGAGCCAGGTCCCCAGTGGCAGGTGTTCAAGAGACAACCACACACTGATATTTCTTTCCCTCTTTCCCCCTGTTTTCTCCTCTCCCTAAAAGTAAATAAATAAAATCTTTTTCAAAAATTAAAATAAAATTAGAAGTTCCTCTAGTCCCACCCTAATGACAATTACTATTTATAGATTTGTGTATACAAACACATCTGGAAAATGAAATCGTGTTTCACATACTACAAAGTGACTTGATTTTTTTCAATTAACAATAAAATGGCTATTTTGCCCATGTTAGTACACACAGATCTATCTCTTTCTTACAAATATTGACAAGTATTCCACTATATGGATAGACCAACTATAAATTACACATGATAGGTATTCAAGTAATTTCTGTTATTATAAGTAAGATGATTAACAAGGCCCTCTTAAATACATCTGCACATTTATGCAAGTATTTCCATAGTGTAAATTCCTAAGAATAGGACGGCTTGGTCAAAAGGTGCAACATGTAAAAATTTTGACAGATGTTGCCAAATGCACTCCAAAAAGGTTTCCTCAATTTGTATTCCAAAACACCAATAGCCCCCTCACCAACAACTGTAACCAATCTCTTTCATCATTGCAAATGAAAAAGATTAAAACATTTTTATCGTTCTCATTTTAATCTGCTCTTTTGATTATCAGGGAGGTTGTGCTTAGCCCTCCATGTTATCAGTTGTGTGACACTGAGAAGGTAATAATCTCTCCATGCCTTCCTTTCCTTGTTTGTTATATGGTAATAAGAGTGATGTCTAGCCCTGGCTGGTGTGGCTCAGTGGATTAAGTACCAGCCTACGAACCAAAGGGTCCCTGGTTTGATTCCCAGTCAGGGTACATGCCTAGGTTGTGGGCCAAGTTCCCAGCAGGGGGAGTGCGAGAGGCAACCACACATTGATGTTTCTCTCCCTCTCTCCTTCCCTTCCCCTCTCTCTAAAAATAAATAAATAACATCTTTAAAAAAAAAAAAAAAAGAGTGACGTCTACCTCCTGGGGGAATTGTGAAGAGCTAATGAGGTAAGGACTCTAGGATACTTAGCACAGAGCCAGGCACACAGTAGGAACTCAACAAAGGTTTGTGGAACAATTAATAAATAAAACATTCTATCAGGTAGGCTTACCAGAGTTATAGCAGCAATCACAATCGCTGGGAATTTAAATGCTGTATAATTTTTGCTATTATCAATTGCCCTACTATCTTTGAGTAAGTTGCTCTTTTGTTTCTTTAGGACAATCATTCTCCTAGGATTTGAAGAGTATAATAGTTCCTGCTTCTATTCTTTAGAAAAAGTGAACTAAAAACAGTAATGTCATCCATCAAGCTTTATGATTTTTTTTTAACTTAAGCAAATAATGGTACTTGAAAGCATTCCTGCTTGTACTTATTTTTATTTTTTCCCTCACCGGAGGACATTTTTCTTCATTGCTTTCAGAGAGAGAAGTAGGGAGGGAAAGAGAGGGAAAGAGAGAAAAACATTGATGCGAGAGAGAAACATCATTTGGCTGCCCTCTCATATGCACCCCAACCAGGGCTCAAACCACAACCTGGACATGTGCCCTGGCCAGGACTCAAACCCATGACCCTTTGGTCTATGGGACAACACTTCAACCAACTGAACTATACCAGTCAGGGCACTCTCATTTGTACTTTTTAAATTGCTAGTAAGGATTTGCATTTCCCATAATTTTTATTATCTATAGTTTGGAAAATAAGTGCTATCAGAGGCTTCTGATCAAGATGGTGTCAGTAGATATATGCAGTACTCACATCCTCCCACAACCACATCAAAATCGCAACTAGCTCTGACCCGCGTGGATTGATTGGTTGGGCATCATCCTGTAAATCAAAAAAATTGCCGGTTCAATTCCCAGTTAGGGCACAGGCTTGGATTGCAAGTTCAATCCCTATTTGGGGTGCATGTAAGAGGCAACTGATTGATGTTCCTCTCTCTCACATCAATGTTTCTCTCCCTCTCTTCCCCTCTCTCTAGAAGTAAATAAAATCATTTAGAAAACAATTGCATCTCAACTATAGAACAACCATCATTAAGAATCACCTGAAATCTAGCTGAACATAAGTCCTATGACTAAGGATATAAATAAAAAGCCACCCTGAGATTGGGAAAAGGGGCAAAGATCTAGAACAGGCTGGTCTCACACCCACCTGTGGCAGTTAAAAATCAGGAGGGGTATCTCAGACAAAGAGATTCCCCACCCTGAGAAGCAAGAAATCCCAGCTCCACACCAGGCCTGCCAGCTAAAGGTTTCAATGCTAGGAAAAGAAGTCCTAATAACTTCTGGCTATGAAAACCAGTGGGGATTGCAGCTGAGTGAGATGGAGAGCCATTGGAGTCCCAAGCATTTCTCTTAGAAGTCCTGTGCACTGACTTACTCAAACTAACTCACTCAGCACTGGGATGGCAGCTCCAGCACTGGGGTGGCAGCTCAAAAGATGCCAGGCACATACAAAAGGAACTGAATTATCTGGCTTTGGGGAAGGGTTGGAGGAGTAGCTTCTCCAGACAAAACTGCAGGCAGAGGTCATTGTTTTTGCACTAAGCCCTCCCCTCAGGGCTGGCAGATAGGCACCATATCTGACTCTCCATCAGTCTAACTAACTCTTTTAACCACATCCTCATGATTCCCTGATACCCACCCGACTTTCAGGCTCACCCAAGCCCTTCCCAGTGGCAGTTCCACATCAAAGCCCTCTCTTGACTAATACTGCAAACTTTCTTAAAACCTCTCAAAGGTTCACAAACCCCAAACGAACAGCATCTGGCCTTGGCATGCCCTGGACCTCTTGCTAAGTGGCCCCAGGCCAGCACTAGTGGCAAGTGGCCTTGAGTCACAGTTTAGCCTCTCCTGGGGACCTCAAAGCCCAGCACGAATAGCAGCCATCTACAGATCACTCTAGCTGATACCAGGTGGTCTGGGCAGAGCACAGGTGGCTGCTAATCTTGGCCTGCACCTCCCAGGAGGCCCCAGGACAAGAGCACCCAATGGACAGTTTCAGATCACACAAGAGCACCACACAATCACCTCCACATGCAACACATTCAACAGGTGTATTGTATTCAGTGGGAACCAAATCCCTGCTGAAGCAACATCTGCTCCTTGGGGTCATCCCCTGCACAGCAGATCCTCCACTGTGACTGAAACCAATCCTCACAATCAGCCTGGGTATAAATTGCTCCCACTGACATACCAACAGCAATCAAGGCTCAACTACAATAGGAGGGTGCACACAGGGGGCACAATTGAAGCACCCAGTTTGGGTGAGTAGCGAGGCTGCACTACTGGGCCCTAAAGGACACCTACTACATAAAGCCACTCTACCAAACCCGGGAGACACACCATCTCTATCTAATACATAGAAACAAACAGAGGGAGGCAACCAAAATGAGGAGACCAAAAAAAAACATGTCTCAAATGAAAGAAAATAACAAAACTCAAAAAAACAGAGGTAAACAAAATGGAACAAGGAATCTACCAGATGCAGAGTTCAAAACACTCATTATGCCCTGACTGGTGTGGCTCACTGGATTGGACATAATACTGCAAACTACAGGGTCACCAGTTCGATTCCCAGTTGGGGCACATACCTGGACTGTGGGCCAGGTTCCTGAACGCGGGCATGTGAGAGGCAACCAATCAATGTTTCCCTCACATATCTATGTTTCTCTCCCTGTTTCACTCTCTTTCCATTCCCTCCTCTCTAGGAACAAATAAATAAAATCTTTTAAAAATATATTGGTTATAAGGATGCTTGATGAACTTAGGGGAAAAGCAGATGAACTTAGGGAGAACTTCAACAAAGAGACAGGACATATAAAAATGGAGGTAGAAAACAAAAAAAATCAATAACTGAGAATACATTAGAGAGAATCAACAGTAGAGTACATAAAGCAGAGGATCAAATCAGCATTTTGAAAGGAATGAAGCAGAAAATTTCCAATCCAAACAGGAAAAAAAAAAAAGAAAGAAAGAAAGAAACCAAAATAATGCGGATAGTAGAAGGAGCCTCTGGAACAACTTTAAGTATATCAACATTCCCATTGTAGAGGTACCAGAAAGAAAAGAGGGGGAGCAAGGAATTCAAAAACTATGTAAAAAAATAATGATTAAAAACTTCCCTAACCTGAAGAAAACAGATATACAAGTCCAGGAAGCACAGAGTCCCAAACAAGATGAACTCAAAGAGGCCCACACCAAGAATCACCATAATTAAAATGCCAAAGGTTAGAGACAAAGAATCCTAAAAGCAGCAAGAGAAAAGCAGTTAGTTACCCACAAAGAAGTTCCTATAAGACTATCAGGTGATTTCTTAATAGATACTTTGCAGGCCAGAAGGGACTGGCACAAAAGATTCAAAGCAATGAAAAGAAAGGTACCTACAACCAAGATTACTCTACCCTGCAAAGCTATCATTTAGAATTGAAAGACATATAAAGAGCTTCCCCCCAAAAAAAAGCTAAAGGAGTTCATCACCACCAAAACAGTATTACATGAAATGTTAAAGGTTCTTCTTTAAAAAGAAAAAAAAAGATTAAAAATATGAATTAAATAGCAATAAATACATATTGAATCTAAAAAACAAAGTAAACAAACAAGCAGAACAGAAACAGACTCATAGATAGAACACTTTGGCAGTTGCCAGATGGGAGGGGGTTTGGGGGGATGGGTAAAAAAAGGTGAAGGGATTAAGGAGTATGAATTGGTAGTTACAGAATAGTCATGGGAATGTAAAGAACAGCATAGGGAATGTAGTCAATATTGTGTCAACTATGTATGGTACCAGATGGGTGCAAGATTTATAGGGATGATCACTTAGTAAGTTATATAATGTCTGTCTGTTCACTTGGTTATACACCTGAAACTAACATAATATTGTATGTCAACTGTAATTGGAAAATAAAAAGTATTTGAAGTAAAAAATTATTCCCTGGCTTGTGTGGCTCAGTGGATTGAACACTGGCCTACAAACCAAAGGGTTGCTGGTTCAATTACCAGTCAGGGCACATGCCTGGGTGGTGGGCTGAGGGGCAACCCATCGATGCTTCTCTCGCACACTGATGCTTTTCTACCTCTCCTTCTTTCTCTCTTCTACTCTCTCTAAAAATAAGTAGATAAAATATTTTTTAAAAAATGAAAATAAAACAAAAATAACAACAATGTCTTTTGGAGTTTATAACATTTAAAATACAGTATTATGACACTAATACCACTGAGTGTTCTTACAATATTCTTACACAATAGATCAAGTAGTATAATATTAGAATGTAGACTATGTTAAAGATTTATATTGTAAACTTTGGGAATCACTAAAATAGGTTAGAAAAAAGAGATACAACTAGTAAGTCAATAGAGGAGACAAAACTGAATTCATAAAATAATATTCAATTCAAAAGGAGGGAGAAGAAGAGGACAAAAGAGCAAAGAACTCACCAAGGCATTAATACCTATTACCAACAGTCAGACTATACACCTAAAAAAGACTGAACTTTAGTGTATGTAAATTATGCCTCATTAAACCTAATTTTATTCTTTTTAATGAGAGAAAAAATAATGAAGAAGTACTTGTCTTGATAAAGTAAATCTGGCTCCACAACAGAGGTACAAGGCTCAATACTTATTTTCCTATATATGCAGAATCATTTTACTTCTCAATCATTTGAGAAGTACTGGGCTGCTTACTGACTGCAAAATTCCCATGATATGTACAAATACAAGTGTAAATACAGGTTATTGCACAGCTTACAACTTAAAGCTAGGGTGCAATTTAAATCCAGATTCAGACTTCCAGCCAAGATGGAGGCATAAGTAGAAACACTGTGCCTCCTCGCACAACCAAAATAAGGACAACAAACATTTAGAAACAAAAAAACAACCATTACTGACAGCAAATTGAACTCTATGGAAGTCCAACAACCAAGGAGTTAAAGTAAACACATTAATCCAGACCAGTAGGAAGGGCAAAGTCAGGCAGCCAGGGAGAGGGGTCAAGGCAAAAAAAGTGCTGGCTGGTGGACCCGGGCACACAGGTGATGGCTGGCAAATGCTGGGGGCTAAAGGCAGAAGTGGGTGGGCCCAGTGAGGAGGCAGATTGTAGATGGGCGCGGTGCATAAGGAAGCTGGCTGACTGGGCAGTCCCACATTTGCCCACAGATAAACCTGGCAAAACTGGGGAGCAAGACAGACTGTGCAACCCAGGGCTCCAGCACAGGGAAATAAAGCCTCAAAACACCAACTGAAAACACCTATGGGGGTTGAGGTGCTGGGAGAGACTTCCAGCCTCACAGGAGAGTTTGTTGGAGAGACCCACAGGGTCCTGGAATGTACACAAACCCACCCACCTGGAAATCAGCACCAGGAGGGCCCAGTTTGCTTGGGGGAAGTGGTGGAAGTGACTGAAATCCAGCAGAGAGCTCAGCAAGCATCATTGTTCCCTCGAGGACCCCTCCCCCACATACAGTGTCACAACCCAGCAACTGGGTTACCCCACCCTGGTGAACACCTAAGGCTCCACCCCTCACTACATGACAGGCGTGTCAAGACAAAAAAAAAAAAAATGGCCCTAATGAAAGAACAGATCGAATCTCCAGAAAAAGTACAACTAAGCACCAAAGAGATAGCCAGCCTATCAGATGCACAGTTCAAAGCACCGGTGATCAGGATGCTCACATAATTGGTTGAATTTGGTCACAATTCGATTTTAAAAAATGAAGGCTACACTAAGAGAAATAAAGGAAAATATACAGGGAACCAATAGTGATGGGAAGGAAACTAGAACTCAAATCAATGGAGTGGACCAAGAGGTAGAAAGAAACAATCAAACAGAAAAAAATGAAGAAACAAGAATTCAAAAAAATGAGGAGAGGCTTAGGGACCTCCAGGATATCTCAAACATCCTAACATCCAAATTATAGGGGTGCCAGAAGGGGAAGAGGAAGAGCAACAAGTGGAAAAGTTATTTGAACAAATAACAAAGGAGAACTTCCCCAATCTGGCAAGAGAAATAGACTTCCAGGAAGTCCAGGAAGCTCAGAGAGTCCCAAAGAAGTTGGACCCCAAGAAGAAACACACCAAGGCACATCATAATTACATTAGCCAAGATAAAAATGAAGGAGAGAATCCTAGAAGCAGCAAGAGATAAGGAGACAGTAACCTACAAAGGAGTGTCCATCAGACTGTCAGCTGATTTCTCAAAAGAGACCTTACAGACAAGAAGGGGCTGGAAAGAAGTATTCCAAGTCATGAAAGGCAGGACCTACATCCAAGATTGCTCTATCCAGCAAAGCTTTCATTTAGAATGGAAGGGCAGAGAAAGTGCTTCTCAGATAAGATCAAGCAAGTTAAAGGAGTTCATCATCACCAAACCCTTATTTTATGAAAGGCTTCCTTTATGAAATAAAGGACTTATATAAGAAAAAGAAGATAAAAAACATGTACAGTAAAATGGCAGCAAACTCACAATTATTAACAACCACACCTAAAACAAAAACAAGAACAAACTAAGCAAACAAGTAGAACAGGGATAGAACCACAAAAATGGAGATCACATGGAAGGTTAGCAACAGGAGAGTGGGAGGAGGAGAGAGGGGGAAAACATACAGAGAATAAGTAGCATAGATGGTAGGTAAAAAATAGACAGGGGGAGGGTAAGAATAGTATGGGAAATGTAGAAGCTAAAGAACTTATAAGTATGACTAAAGGGGGGGGAATGTGGGTGGGAGAGGGTGTACAGGGTGAGGGGAGTGAAGGGGGGAAATGGGACAACTGTAATAGCATAATCAATAAAATATATTTAAAAAAAATAAATCCAGAATCATCTAACCCTGGTGTATACCTTCACAGTAGCTACACTAAATAGAACACAATTCTGAATTTGAAGAGTTTATGAATTCAGTCACAAATGTGTTTAAGAGCCAGCTCCTGCTAAAACAGGGCAGGGGTTTTACACAATGCTTTGCCTTGATACTGGCACTGGGAATGCCTGTGTAATTAGCACTTTTCCAAATGCTCTGGTACTCGCCATCCTAATGAGGTGCCCAGCTGTCAGCTGAACAAATGAGACATGAGACAACTGGAAAAGATCACTTAACACAGGCACACTTGAATGACTGCTATCAGATGTTCCCTGGTGGCTAGAGAACTCATCTCCCAGATAGAGAGGGAGGTATCCTCCTCACCAGGATTGGACACTGATCCCCAATCTCCTATGCCCTCCCTCATTCCCAAGAACAAACAGCTGCAGCAATTCTGAGAAAAGAACAAAGGAAGAGGGATCACAATACCTGGCATAAAACTATATTACAAGCCACAGTAATCAAAACAGACTGGTACTGGCATAAGAACAGACACATAGATCAATGGAACGGAATAGACAGCCCAGAAATAAACCCAAGTCTCTATGGTCACTTAGTATTTGACAAAGGGGACAGAAGTATAAAATGGAGTACAAATAGCCTCTTCAATAAATGGTGTTGGGAAATTTGGACAGTTACATGCAAAAAAAATGAAACTCAACCACCAACTTATACTATATACAAAAATAAACTCAAGATGGATAAAACACTTAAATATAAATTACAACACCATAAAATTCTAGAGGAGACACAGGCAGGACAATCTCAGATATCCCACACAGCAATATTTTCACCGATATGTCCCCTAGAGCAAGGGGCATAAAGGAAAGAATAAACAAATGGGATCTCATCAAAATAAAAAGCTTCTGCATGGCTAAAAAAAAAAAAACAGTATTAAAATAAAAAGAGAATCAACTGTATGGGAAAACATATTTGACAATGATACCTCAGACAAGGGTTTAATCTCCAAAATATATAAAGAACTTACACGACTCCACTCTCTCTAAGAAGACAAGCAACCCAATTAAAAAATGGGCAAAGGACTTGAACAGACACTTCTCCAAGGAGGACACACAGAGGATCCAGAGACACATGAAAAGATGCTCAGTAGCACTAGCTATCAGAGAGATGCAAATTAAAACCACAATAAGATACCCCTTCACACCAGTCAGAATGGCCATCATAAACCAATCAACAAACAACAAGTGATGCAGAGGATGTAGAGAAAAAGGAACCCTAGTGCACTATATTGGTGGGACTGCAGACTGGTACAGCCACTGTGGAAAACAATATAGAATTCCCTCAGAAAGCTAAAAATGGAACTGCCTTTTGACACAGCAATACCACTGTTGGGATTATACCCTAAAGATCCTAAAACACCAATTCAAAAGAAACTATGCACCCCAATGTTCATAGCAGCACAATTTACAATAGCCAAGTGCTGAAAGCAACCTAAGTGCCCATCAGTAAATGAGTGGATCAAAAAACTATGGTACATTTACACACTGGAATTCTATGCAGCAGAAATAAAGAAGGAGCTCCTACCCTTTGCAACAGCCTGGATGGATCTGAAGAGCATTATGCTAACTGACATAAGCCAGGTGGCAAAAAACAAATACCATATGATCTCACCTATAAGTGGAACCTAATCAACAAAACAAACAAGCAAGCAAAATATAGCCACAGACAGTAAAATAAAGAACAAACTGACAATAACCAGAGGGAAGGTGAGAGGGGATAACAGGGGGAAAAGAAGGAAGGGCCATCAAAGAACATGTATAAAGGACACATGGACAAAGCCAAAGGAGGGTAGGATCAAGGTTGGGAGGTGGAGATGGCTGGGGTGGAGGCAAGTGGTGGAAGGAAAATGGAGACAAGTGTACTTGAACAACAATAAAAATAACACAATAGTAAAAAGAAAAATGGTAAAACTGATGATTAAATTTTAAAAATACATACAAGCTAATGAAAATACTATAAAACTTTATTGAGTGACATAAAAGGGACTTGTATCAATGGATATAGACATCGATAGATATAGATATAGATATACCTATATTACACACACACACCAGCTTGCTAGATGAGAAGACTGAAAATTGCAGACATCAAATTAACCTGAAAGAGCGTAAATCAAAATACCAAAGGGAGTTTGTGAGAAAACAACTTAAGTCTAACTTTGATCTGGAAGAATAAATGTATAAAAACAGAAAGACAAAAAGATCTGCAAAAATGTTACATAAACTGTACGTATCAATAAGTGATAGAAAATAACTGCCTAATCACTTGGACCACCCATACCCCACACTAAAATTAATGTTAGATGGATTAAAGATAAGATGGAGGCATAGGTGGACACACCGTACCTCCACGCACAACCAAAATTAGAACAACAATTTAGAGGCAGAATCACACCAAGAACTGACAGGGAATTTATCTGAATGGAAGTCGGACAGCCAAGAAGTTGAAGTAGACCCGTTCATCCAGACAGGTAGGAGGGGCGGAGACAAGCGGAGGGACGGAGACAAGCAGCCAGGTGCAGGTTGCAGCACAGGTCGCAGCACGGAAAGCAGAGAGCAGTGGGCGCATAAGGCAACCAGGAGCGCGTAAGGCATCCGGGGCACACAAGATTGCAGCGGGTCGACCCTGAGTACTCGAGCAGCAGCTGGCGGACCCAGTGAGGTGGTGATGGTGGCCCGGGGCAGAGCGTACAGCCCAGGATCCCAGGGAAGGGACAGTGGTCCCAGGAGAGTGGAGCTATTGCCATTGTTCCCTCTCGCCCCTGCCCCCACATACAATGTCACAATCTAGTGACTGGGGTGCCCAGCCCCGGTGAACACCTAAGGCTCTGCCCCTCACCGTAACAGGAGCGACCAGACCAAAAAAAGAGAGAGAGAGAGAGAGAGAGAGAGAGATGTCTCAAACAGAAACAGATCAATGCCCCAGGACTCATCCTTTTGAGCGACCAAGAGATAGCCAATCTATCAGATGCACAGGTCAAACCACTGGTGATCAAGAAGCTCACAGAATTGGTTGATTTTGGGTGCAAATTAGATGAAAAAATGCAGGTTACCATAAAAGAGATGAAGGAGGATGCACAGGGAACCAATAGTGATGGGAAGGAAACTGGGACTCAATAGAGTGGACCAGGAGGAAGAAAAAAACAACCAACCAGGAAAGAATGGAGAATTAAGAATTCAAAAAAACGAGAAGAAACTTAGGAACCTCCAGGACATCTTTAAACATTCCAACATCCAAATTATAGGAGTACCAGAAGGGGAAGAGGAAAAGCAACAAGTGGAAAAGTTATTTGAACAAATAACAAAGGAGAACTTCCCCAATCTGGCAAGGGAAATAGACTTCCAGGAAGTCCAGGAAGCTCAGAGAGGCCCAAAGAAGTTGGACCCAAGAAGAAACACACCAAGGCACATCATAATTACATTAGCCAAGGTAAAAATGAAGGAGAGAATCCTAGAAGCAGCAAGAGATAAGGGGACAGTCACCTACAAAGGAGTTCCCATCAGACTGTCAGCTGATTTCTCAAAAGAGACCTTACAGGCAAGAAGGGGCTGGAAAGAAGTATTCCAAGTCATGAAAGACAAGGACCTATATCCCAGATTACTCTATCCAGCAAAGCTTTCATTTAGAATGGAAGGGCAGAGAAAGTGCTTCTCAGATAAGGCCAAGTTAAAGGAGTTCATCATCACCAAGCCCTTATTATATGAAATGTTAAAGGGACTTAGCTAAGAAAAGATAAAGAAAAAACATGTATAGTAAAAGGACAGAAAACTCACAATTATTAACAACCACACCTAAAGAAAAAACAAAAGAAACTAAGCAAACAACTAGAACAGGAACAGAACCACAGAAATGGAGATCACATGGAGGGTTAGCAACAGGGGAGTGGGAGGAGGAGAGAAGGGGAAAAGGTACAGAGAATAAGTAGCATAGATTGTAGGTTGAAAATAGATAAGGGGAGGGTAAGAATAGTATGGGAAATGTAGAAGCTGAAGAACTTGTAAGTATGACACATGGACATGACTAAAGGGGGGATATGGGTGGGAAAGGGTGTATAGGGTGGAGGGGAGTGAAGGGGGGAAATGGGACAACTGTAATAGCATAATCAATAAAATATATTTTAAAAAGATATATATATGTAGATATATATATGTGTGTATACACACAGACACATATGCATTAGAGAAAAATAGTGGAAATGCAGACTGGTGCAGCCACTGTAGAAAGCAGTATGGACATACCTCAAAAAATTAAAAATGGAACTGCCTTATGACCTAGCGATTCCACTTCTGGGAATTTATCTGAAGAATCCCGAAACATGAGTTGAAACAAATACGTGATCCCTATGTTCAATGCAGCACTTTTTACAATAGCCAAGATTTGGAAGCAGCACAAGTGTCCATCAATAGATTACTGGATAAAACACCTATGGTACATTTACACAGTGGAATGCTACTTGTAAAACAATAAAATTTTATCCTTTGCCACAATGTGGATGAACCTGGAGAACCTTATGCTAAGTGAAATAAACCAGTGAAAGACAGACAAATACCATATGATTTCACTCATATGTAGAATCTAATGAACAAACTAAACTACAAGCAAAATATAGAGACAGACTCATAGAGAGCAGGCTGACAGCTCTAGAGGGGGTGTTTGCAGGTAGAGGGATCAAGCAAAAAAGAAAAAGAACTCATGGACACGACAATAGTGTGGAGATTATGGGATTGGGGTTGGTGGAGGTGGAAGAGGATATAAGGGGAATGATTGGTAATGGAAAAAATACAATAAACTATAAACTATTGAAAATATATTGGTATAAAAATAAATAAAGGCTTTACAGAAAAATATACCATATTTTTCGGGCTATAAGACACACTTTCCCACCCCAAATTTAGGAGGAATAATGGTTGTTAATGCTGCTGTTGAGTTCTGTTTACATTTACATTGGTGAAATATTATGTTATTTATGTTATTAAATATTTTACCACATTTTCTGCTTCAAAAATTTTTTTCCTATTTTCTTCCTCTAAAACCTAAGGTGCGTCTTATGGTCTGAAAAAATATGGTAGGTTCATATTTTACATAATCATGCAGTGGGGAATGCTTTCCTAAGCATGTCACCAAATTTAGAAACCACAAAAAAAACTATGATAGATATGCCCAATACAAATTTTAAATTTCCACGTGTCAAAAAAATATTATGACTAAAAGGCAAATTACACACTGAGGGAAATATTACAATATACATGGAAGAAAAAGATCAATGATACTTACATAGAGTTTATAAATTAATAAGAAAAAGACAAACACCTCAATTCACAGACAACTCATAAAAGAAATGCAAGAGAACAATCAATACACAAGTGAAAAAAGGAGTTAGGTCTCTCTAGTAATTCATGGGGGCAAAGACAATTACCCAGTTACCAGCAAGGGTGTTTGCCACATCATTATAAAAAGCCAAGATGCCAGTGATTGTAAGATGTATCATTACTTTTTGTTCTATTATGAAATAAAGTGCTACAACAAAACTATTACATACATTAAACTGTATAATGCATCTTGATTTAAAAGATGGATGTCTAGAAAATGTACATCTCAGTATCATGACATATAGTCATACATAACTGGAAACTATCTGAATTTCCAACAAGGGGTATTTCCCAAGTAAATTATACTGTATCTTTACAGTAAAATATTGTAGTCATTTAAAACGATGACACAGCTGGAAGGATGTTTATGATCTATTAGGTGAAAAATGAGTTTATAAAACAGTATGTTTAACATGTACCATTTTTGTTAAAAGATAATTATATCTGCACTGAAAAAGCCAAAAAGCCTTATAGCAAAAAAACTGGAGCTACCTAAAAGTTCAGATAGGAAATAGTTAACAAATTCTAGTATGTTAACTCAAAAGGATATATGGTATATTCTCCTTACAAATAAAAATATATGAATTATGTAGATGTAAAGAAAAATCTACATAAAATAGCATCAGAAAATGAAAATACAAATTGGTTGATATCAATTTTAACTAAGAAAATATTACCATTTGTACCTAAGAATACATAGAAGTTACAAAGTCTTTCATAAACAGAGATCATTTATGATCATAGATTTCATGTAATTATTTGTTTTTATCATTTTATTAATTTTTCATATAAAATTAGTTTAATAGAGATGGTTGAAAAAATTACACTTTCAGAACTCTGAAAGGGTCTCTAACGTTACTCTCCAAAACATTCCACAGACCAAAAAATGGCCAATAAAAAGCACTCGCTGTTCTGCTTGTACCATCTCTAGACTTATGTCTTCACAATTTTTTTTTCAATAACCTACCTGACAAAAAAGAAAACCTCATGTAGAAATGTCTATGCTACAGGGAAATGTAGCAAGAAGTTTCCTACATCTCTGTGTGCACTTATTTCTATTTTCTGGTTAAGAAAAACATTTCCAAGTTCATAAAAACAAGGAACTAAAATTAGACAAGAACTGAACCTTGACTCACAGTAGAGAAAACACTATTTTTAAACTGAGAAATATTTATAAGTCTGTGCTTTATGGAAAAGGAGGACAGATGTACTAATGTATGTCGATGGAACAGCCTAGGGCAGGGACAGGAGACCTAGGGAGAGAAAATACTTTCATTGCATGTTTATATTCCAGGAACCACTGGCACTTCACATATTTTCTCTCATGAAAAATAAATGAGAACCAATAATTATTGGGTATTTGGGAACTCCATTCACTTAACATTGAAGAAAATGCTGTAAATAACTCACACCAAACCATGAGACCATCTCCACCTCTTCTATCACCAGTCTTAGGACCAGAGCGCTCCCAACTCTGGAAGAACTGGCTATGCTCTACATACTTCATTATTCCTACAAGACAAGCAATACTTCTCAGAGCCCCAGATGAAAGCTTAAGAAATAGGATTGCTAATAAGGTTTTTTTTAAGGCACAGCAGGAAAATCTAAGACACTTAACAGGTGATTATTAAGAAACAAATCTCTTAAACACATTAAAACTACATTCATCTTGACATTCATAGCATCGCTCAAAAACTTTCAGGAGTGCTTTACCTCCCACATTGAGTCTAAATGTCTTCCTTTCATGTGTACACACCCACGCAGTCATCATCAGAGCACCCAGTCCAGTGGGCCAGGGTGAGCAGGGGGTGGTTGGAGCTAATGGAAGGCACCAGGAAGATGGGGGGAAGTGCAAGTGGGTCCATTTTGGAGGATGAAGAGAGGGGAGGGCTGCAGAGAGGTCCTGCTGTTTGAGCAAATTTAGCTGGTGGGGGTGTGTGTTCTAGAGGGGGAAGAGCAGCCATGCAAGGTGTAAGGGACTGAAACCATATTAAAGAAATGGAGAAGAGAAATGCAAAGGCCAGGTGGTTGCATGATCCAAGTTCACAAGTTTCTCCTAAGAACAAGTACCTAAATTTTCATTTTAAAAACACTGCATGTTTTAATTAAAGTCACAGCCTTAATGCTTTGCAACCCTCAGGGCCACTGTCTCTCTTCATGCCAACCTTCCTCAATAGCAGAAGCCTCATTCTCTTTTAGGGATCTCCCTTCCACTTGCTCAGAAAAGAAATCCCACCATGCCTGGCCCCAGAGGGGGCCTCCCTGCCCTTCCTGGTGATTGATGAGGGCATGGCACATGGTCTTACCCTGGCTAAAAGGATCTGAAGAAGGTGTGCTCAGGAAAAGATCCTCTTCTTCACCGGATGTCACTGTGTTACTGAAATGGCTGCAGCCACCTTGTGCCACAAGGGAAGACATCTCCTACATAGACAGGATGGCAGAAAGCAAAGACAGAAAATACCTGGGTCCTTGAAAATGTCATTAAACCTCTGACTTAATCAACCCTGGAAATGCGACACTTCTTGTTATGTGAGGTAATAAATTCCCCTTTTTAAGCAACTACAAGTTGCTTTAAAAGGTCTTCATTAACTTACACACTATTAATTTGAAATAATCTTGGCTTTATCTGTAAGCATTTCTACATATGTTTATATCCCTTATGAAGTATGACCTTTTCTATTTTATGGTGAAGTTTTGTTTTGTTTTGTATACTTGTTTGCTTTGTAACATCTTGTCTAAGGAAAGCACAGGTAAGAGCTTTGGCAGTATTTACATAGTTCAGTGAAGGCACTCAATCTACTCCAGTCCCTGGTAAGATGTACTCACTGTGATTTCCTCCTGGTTAAATAATGTATCACATGTTTTAAGATCTTTTGCTTGAATACTACACTCCTTAAACAATCCTGCTACTATTAATTAGGCCTCCCAGATATGAGTACTATAGCCACTGGAAAAGCACACCATATCCCACAATGTAAACTAACACACTGGCACCTAGTTTACACATCAGTATCATGATTAGCATGAATCAGTCCTCCTAAACTTGTACAATTCTGAACACTGATGGTAATGACGATTCATAATCTCCAAAATTGTGAACCTGATCTTCAAATTTCACTGATTACCCAATGACCTCTATCTCTCCCAAAGAGGCTGCAACAACACAGTCTATCTCATCCCCCTCTGCTCTATAGAGATGCACTATACAAAACCAATATCTCCAATCTAATTACCTTCTTCTACAATATACTGTAAATAATTGTCAATGTTAGTTAATGTTAGTCTGGGAGGCTTATTTGTTTCTGTAACAGCTTTTTTGAGATATAATTCACATACCATACAACCCATCCATTTACTTATTACTATAAATTACTAAAATCCAGTGATTTTTAGTATATTCACAATGTTGTGCAACCATCACCACAATCAATTTCAGAACATTTTCACTGCCTCAAAATGAAACCCCATACCCACTAGCAGTCACTATCCATTTCCCATCAATTCCCCCAGCCCTAGGCAGCCATTAATTTACCTTCTGTTTTCTATGGATTTACCTGTTACAGACACTTGAAATTGAATCATTTAATATATGGCTTTCTGTGACTGGCTTCTTTTACCGAGCATAAGTTTTCAAAGTTCATCCAGGTTGTAGCATGTATCAATACTTCACTCCTTTCATGGCTGAATAATATTCCATCATATGGATGGACCACATTATGTTTATCTGTTAAGCATTAGATGGACATTTAGGTTGTTTCTACCTTTGGTTATTACGAATAATGCTGCTGTGAACATTTGCCTACAAGTTTTTGTGTGAATGTATGTTTTGCATTCTTTTAAGTGTACACCTAGGAGTAGAACTGCTGGGTCACATGGTAGCTCTGTATTTAACCTTTTGATGAGTAGTCAGGCTTTTTCCCATAGCCCAAGAATGCTCCATTTCACATTCCCACCAGCATGGTGTGGGTAGTTGAGAAATTTTTGAGACAAGGACTACAGTTTATATTCATCCTGGTGTCCTCAAAAACTTTGTTCAACAAATGGATGCTAGCAAATGAGGCTTTAAAACGAGAAACCAAAACATAGCCCAAAAGCAGAGTAACAGGGTGCTTTCAAGGAATGGTTTCTTCCCTGACAGGATCCTGACACACATAATTATGCTCCTTTTGTCCCCTGGAGAAGCTACTACACTCATCTTGAATAGTTTTACCTACCCGCCTACCAACTTGAAAAACATGCTAACAAAAGGTGAACAACATTTGCTGGGACTCCATGAACCCAAGGACTACCTAACAGTTTTGGTGGCCATCCACTTGTGGCCATTGTAATTCAGCTGCCCTATGGGGCATCAGAAGCTGCCCCACAAGGGCATCTTTTCTGAAGGATCAATAAACAAAGTTGGGGAGCAACACCACTCGCCAAAGGGGAGGACTGAGGTTGGCCCTGGAGCCTGCCCCTCCTTGTACCCATGAACATTTCCCACCCACTCAACTTCTCAGCAAACAGCAGCCTGGCCAACCTCTAACCTCCCCCTATGTGGCCACAGAGAGACCACTGTCTTCCTTTGCCCTGAAGGACAGTCTTTTTTCTTTTTCTTTTCTTTTGTAGAAACTTAGTTTTCTGCTTCTCTAACATAAGCAACACTGGTACTTGGTAACACTGACAAGTTTACATATTTTTTCTTGCTTTAACTACATAAAAACAAATAAAAATGAACTCTGAACTGATGACCATTTTTGGGAGTGGAACTCTTTCAGTAGCCAATGTTTTTTTAAAAAAAAACATTCTATATTAAGACAGCATTGTGGGAACACTGCTCTCTGTGGACAGTATCCCACATTTCCGCACTCTAAGGATAGCTAAGAAGCAGAGAGTGTCCCAGACAGGCACAAGAGGCCCATGGGCTCATGTGGCCCCATGGAAACCAAAGGGGAAGCCTAATTTTACCTTGCTGTACTTAGACGGTTTGAACTCATCTGAACAAGAAAAGTTCCTAGAGTTGTTTTGGATTTTTTTCCTTGTCAATATTTAAATAGTACTTTTTTTAAAGCTTGCCCTAGATACTATTTATCTAACACATGATTCCAAAGTTGCCAAATCCAATGCCAGCCTGAAAGAGACAGCCAAAACCCATACGTTTATCGAAAAGAAAAGGTCTCTAAACATATCATATTTACCTTATAATTTTATCCTAATCACAACACCATTTCAGTATACAGTGAACAAAGTCATTTCAAACAAGACACGTAATTCACAGCATTACCTATTACCAACTTGACTCTCAGCTTTGGAGCCTGTTTTCTGAAATATCTGACTGTCAGATGTAACTTTTTACAAATCTCTCATTTTAAAAAGTGGCAGGGATATATAAAAAATTTAAACATAGTCACCATATGACCCAGCAATTTCACTCCCAGGCATATATCCAAAATAACTAAAAATTTATTGTTCAAACAAACACTTGTATATAAATTCAGCCATAAAAAGGAACAAAGCACTGACACACAAAAACATGATGTTCAGTGAGAGAAACCAAACACAAAGAGCTACATACTACATGATTCATTCACATGAAATATCCAGCATAGGCAAATCCACAGAGACAGAAAGTAGATTAGTGGTTGCCAGGGGCTGGGAGGAGGGAGAAATGGGGAGTGACTATTTAATAGGTAGGAAGTTTTCTTTTGGGGTGATGAAAATGTTTTGGAATTAGAAGTAACATTGTATGACATTGTAAATGAACTAAATGTCACTGAATTAACTTTAAAATGGTTAATTTTGTTATATGAATTTTATATCAAGTTTTTAAAAGTAAATAGAGCATCAAGAAACTGTAGGATAACAGCAAGTAGGGAAAAGTGGCAGAATGTGAGCCCTTAGAAAGTCCTAGATATGGTACAAGAAACCTGACGTCAGTAGGTCAGTATCAGAGAAAGTTTATGAAAACAATTGGGACAGCATCGCCAGGCCTACAGTTTAGACTGGGAGGCAAGTTAGGTTGATATAAACCTAAGTCCTTACCCAAGGATTTTTCACAACAGTTTTACAAAACTATCACAAGAAATGTCAGCCCCCTCAGTCCAGGCCATGGACGAGTGGCCTGTGAGTCCCTGGGAAGAAGCATGAACTGAGCACAAGGTGCAAAAATAGTATTTTCATTTGTCTGTAAAGGGGGGAATAGGAATTTAGTGCTGAATTCATAGTCTTAAATCAGCCATAATATTAATCAACAGTTATAATGCGCCTTTCGCCCACCAGATATAAGGTCACTGCTATCAGTGTCTATGGTCTCACCCTGCTTTATTTTTCTGTACAGCCTCATGGCTGCAGGATGCTGTGTCCAGCTTCTGTGAATCTGTTCTTTATGGTCTCCCTTGCTGCAACCATGCTGTGCCTGGTGCTCACAGCCCCAGGAGGTTGAGATCAGGGCTGGAGGAAGCATGGGTAAAGGGCTGGAGAGCAACAATGACAAAAAGGCAAGTTCTGTCCGGATATTAGGGAAGCCTGCACCTGACTCCTTCCTTAAATCTAAGTGTGGGCCCTCCGAGCTGCCTGCTGCTAGCTGTGTATTGCATGAGGTTTCAGCATTACAGAGCTCATGCTCCCCTTAGGACCCACTTTTCTCATAGCTGCTCCTGGGGTACCATCAATTACATGGATTTCAACACTGATGAAAACATATTTTGGGAGGATTTCTAAATACCTACCATGTGCCAGGTGCTCTTATATGCATTATCTCATTTAAACTGAACCCAAACCCAAACCCTTCTGGTTAGGCAATTCACTTCCCTAAGAGAAAACCAACTCTAAGACTGCCAGTTTTAAGCAAACTAAATATTGACTACTTTGAAAATGAAGACATTGACAACCCGCACTGCTAAGAACTGAATCTACTTTAATTTTTAGTTAAAGAGAACAACCTTACAAAGAAGGCAGCTGACATCTTGCCAGACATGGCAGACATACAGACATAACCTATGGAGTGAGAGGCAATGTGATGATCATGTAACTTACAGACCTGCCCAACATGTACTAGGCACAGTCTAGCACCTGGCCAGGCCTTTCAGAAACAAACAACGAATAGCAGTAATTTGCACTGTTTCAGTACTACTGAATGCCAGACTAATAAATTTCTAGGATGAAAATTCATGTACACCTTCAGTTTAAATCACAGAGGAAGAAATGTGGCTGGTATATTAGAAAACATGTAACACAAACTTTCTACACAGTTACTCTTACCAGATGTTTCTTGGGAAAGTTTGCAAAGTTCTTTCCCAAAATTCTGGTGAACATCAACAACAATAAGTATTTCCCCAATTTATCAACAACACTGTAGCTTTATAACATAACTAGTTATACAATTATTAATTCTATTTCATTCTTCATTAGTTATAAAATCTAATCTATAATTCCCATTTTCTATTTCTACATACCCAAAAGAAATCTACTTTGGTCTTTTGGAAAACTTGCTCTGTTTACTAAGATACAAATTTGATTCAAATTTCTCTTTCTCCTCCCCTTTAAAAGTATACCAAAAGTAACTGTAATAACATCTTACTTATCCTGAACTCAGTACCTAACAAACTCACTTATTCAGAATATAGTTGACAACCAAAAATTGCACAAAGACCAAATTCTTACTCCTTTTAATGAAACTACCTTCATGGGGTTAACAAATTTGATTATGTGTTTGGGATTTTTTGTTTTGTTTTGGAATAAGTTAAAAACCAGGAGCAAAGCTGTTACTAGAAAGCATGCTAATAGCTACATAAACTGATAGCAAGAGAGCAAAACAAAAAAAAAATTTAAAACATGAGTACTGAAAAAACAGAGCAATCTCAGTTTATTTAAAAGAAAGCAAAAATTCCTGTTTTTATAGGATAGTAGTTGTATCAGTAAAAGCCAAATAACGAGCAATATAGGTAACTGAATCCTCAAGAAAATTAAATTCTGACATTGGTCTGGCCTCCACACAGCCGCACACCGACTCCTGCTCCAGCCACATGAAACCCTACAGGCTCACCTCAACCTATACACATGCAGGGCAATGACATCAGCCCTACCCTGGTTTCTGACAGAGAAAAGGGAAAAGCCGCCAAGGCTGGATGTGGCACACCCCTGGAAGCCTGACTCAGAAAATCATCAGATGGAGGCATCGGTAAACACCTACTTGCCTCCTGGCTCACCTCCTCGCACAACCACAGCAAAAACTACAACTAAACTAGAAAACAACTATCATGCAGAACTGTCAGAAAATCGAGTCAAGTCTGACAACCAAGAAATTAAAGAAATCACAACCATCCAGTTGGGTACGAGGGGCGGAGATACAGAGACACGGAATAGGAGGTCCCACACCCAAGTGTGGTGGATAAAAATCAGGAAGGATACCACAGGAGCAAGGGAATCCCAGCCCCATACCAGACTACCCAACCCAGGATACCAGCACCAGGAAAATAAGTCCCCTATAACTTCTGGTTGTAAAAACCAAGGGGGTTGGGGCGGTAAAGAAACTGTGGGATTCTCAAGCATCTCCTCTTAAGGGCCCCACAACAGACTTAGGACTTACACAGACTCACTTTCTCTGGGCTCCAGCACAAGGACAGCAGCTAGAAGGGCACCAGTGGCATACAGGGAGAACTGAAGTGTGTGGCATCAGGGTGAGTGCCAACGGACAGCATCCTCCCAGACAAAACTCCAGAGGCCAGGCAGTAGCCATTGTCCCTCTTCTGAGCCCTCCCCCACACAGAGCCACAGAGCAGTAACACTGTATCCGAGGCTACATCAACCTGGTTTACACAGGTTGCCCCACCCTGGCGATCACCTAAGGCTCTGCCCATCCAACTTACAGTGGGCTTTTCTACAATAGGCCATGCTACTAAGACGAGTCCAAGCAGTTCTATCTAATACATAGGAACAAACACAGGGAGGCTGCCAAAATGAGGACACAAAAAACATGGCCCAAATGAGAAAGAACTCCAGGAAAAGAACTAAACAAAATGGAGATAAGCAATCTATCAGATGCAGTGTTCAAAACACTGGTTCTTATGATGCTCAAGGAACTCAAGTACTTCAACAGCATAAAAAAAAGACCCAGGCAGAAATGAAGATTACACTAAGTGAAATAAAAATTTACAGGGAATAAACAGTGAAGCAGATGAAGCCAAGAGTCAAATCAATGATTTGGAACATAAGGAAGAAAAAAAACATTCAATCAGAACAGCAAGGAGAAAAAAGAATCCACAAAAGTGAGAATAAGGTAAGGAGCCTCTGGGACATGCCTTACCTTATACCTACTTCAAACATACCAACATTCAAATCATAGGGGTGCCTGAGGAGAAGAGAAAGAACATGAAACTGAAAACTTACTTGAAAAAAATAATGAAAGAAAACTTCCCTAATTTGGTGAAGGAAATAGCCATAGAGCTCCTGGAAGCACAGAAAGTCCCAAACAAGTGGTCCCAAAGAGGATCACACCAAGACACATCATAATTAAAATGCCAAAGGTTAAAGATAGAGAATCTTAGAAGCAGCAAGAGAAAAGCAGAGTTACCTATAAAGGATTTCCCATAAGCCTGTCAGCTGATTTCTCAAAAGAAACTTTGCAGGCTACAAGGGACTGGAAAGAAGTATTCAAAGTGTGAAAAGTAAGAGCCTACAAACTAGATTACTCTATCCAGCAAAGCTCTCATTTAGAATTTAAGGGCAGATAAAGTGCTTCCCAGACAAGACAAAGAAAGCTAAAGGAGTTCATCATCACCAAGCCCTTATTATTACATGAAATGTTAAAGGAACTTATTTAAGAAAAAGAAGATCAAAACTATGAACATTAAAATGGCAATCAATTCACAACTATCAACAATTGATTCTAAAACAACAAACTAAGCAAAACAGGAACAGAATCATAGATATGGAGATCATTTGGAGGGTTATTAGTTGAGAGGGGGAAGGAGGAGGATAGGGAAAAAGGTGCAGTATGTAAGAAGTACAAATTGGTAGGTACAAAATAGACAGAGGGATGTTAAGAACACTACAGGAAATGGAGTAACCAAAGAATTTATATGCATGACCCATGGACATGAACTAAGGGGGGGATTGCTGAAGGGACTGGGGGTACCAGGTGGAGGGGGACAATGGGGGGAAATTAGAACAAGTGTAATACCATAATCCATAAAATATATTTAAAAAAAGAAAAAAGAAACACTAAAAAAGGAAAATTAAATTATATTTGGCATATTCATTTTTATGAAGGTCAAAAAGTATTTTATACATTTCAGAAATGTAAAACCAAATGTTTAAGCTTGTTAAAACAGGAAAATGTTTGACTAACTAAAAAGAAAAACCCTCATCTCTTCCAAAAACAACCATCAGCAGACTTGCTATACTTGTTGTTAGATACTTATATCTAACAACATATCAAATGAGGATGGTTCCATATTCTCTCATATGCTGCCCCTAAAGTCGTCTATTAATGATCTAGGAGAAAGGGAAAGGATCAGAGAATTTAATATTTAATCAACCTGGATCAAGATTAGACAAGAGGATAGCTGTTTAAAAAATAACTAAACCGATTATGTGAATTATGAATAAATTACAAGTCAGTATTAAATCTCATTTAATTATGCCTTTCATGAAAACTTCTAAACACTGATGAAAATGAAATGCTAAATTTTAGTCAAGGTATGTTATTAAATAAGAACAGTTTTTCTATCATTTCAACTTATTTTCAAACAATCCGCTTGATTGTTAATTTCAAAAAAAAATCACTTTTCCATAAACTGATGAACAGATAAATAAAATGTAGTCTATCCACACAATGGAATATTATACAACCATAAAAAATGGTGAGGTACTGCACTGACACGTGCTACAATGTAGATGAACCTTGAAAGCAACATAGTAAGTGAAAGAAGCCAGTAACAACAGGCTGTGTATCATGTGACTCCATTTATATGAAATGTATAGAATAGATAAATCTATAAGACATAAAGTAAATTAGTGGTTGCCAGGGGATGAGAGGTTTAGGGAAAAATAGGGAATGACTTTTTTTTTAAGGTAATAAAAATGTTCTAAAATTGCTTGTGGTGATGGTTGCAAATACCAGCAAATATACTAAAAACCACTGAATTGCATACTTTGAATTGTATAAGTGAACTGTGAGCTATGTGAATTATATCTCAAAAAAGCTGTTATTTAAAAATAAAAGCTTAAAATCATCTACTCTAAGAATCCTGTTCATATTCCTTGTTCATGAAAAGTTCCACACACCATAAGCAAAGCTGCTGAAAGGAACAGAAACCTTAGTGCAAACTGGAACAGTGCCAGAGGAGTATATGAAATTGGTAACTTAATAGGTACTAAATAAAGTAACATCATGACTAGAGCTATGACAGCAAACGTTTCCATCTGAACTTCAAATGGCAGAGGGACAAAGTTGGTATCTTAGAATCACCAGCTCTAAAAGTATTCATAACCATGATTTCCTTCAGGAGCCAGATAGAACAGAATTAATTTATTTCAGCTGAGAAATTCTCTATAAAATGTGTTAGAGATGAGAAAAGTCCTATGAAATTTTTTTCTTTGCATAGTAGTTCTAAAAGTTTTTAACATTTTGCGATTACTTACAGAGTCAGGGACTTCGGTTCTTAGAAAACATGTGACTCCAACAGACTATGAATGACAGTTTCTTTAAGGGAAGCTACAGTTTCACGAGATGGGTCTTTGTTGAGGTGAAACTCTCTCTCAGGTCAGATGACATATGTACCCAATGACAGCACTGTCTTTCAGAACAAAGTACAGTGTTTTTCCTATTCTGCTTTGTTTTACCAGCCATGCATATCACAGCAAATGTTATATTACTTTCCATGAGCTGCTTTGCTATTCATAACAAAGGATAAGAAAACAATTCAAATCTTTTATAAACCCTTTATAATTAAATTCAAGGGTTTCTGCTTATCATTGGTGACCTCTAATTTCTAATTATAAGATCTAAGAAGACTTTCCAGGTGCATTAATTTTTGAACTACTAGTGTCACACTAAATATATGGTAATTATTGATATATAGCACCCTGACACACTAAATATATAGTCAGCAGATCCAAGAACCCACCATCAGGAGCAAGTGAGCCTTTTGTTAATGAAATAATCAGTAATAACATCATTAATCTAATATTTGCTCTGTTCTACTACTGAAAAACTTGCCAACATAGTAAAATTCATTTTATTTGCAACTAACCTTCCAATCTCTCTCTCCAAAATAATGTTCAAACAAGAATTGAAGCACATTTAAAAAAAAAAAACTTTAATCACTTTGCCCTGGCCGGGTGGCTCAGTTAATTGAAGCTTTGTCCTAGTACACCAAAGGGTTGCAGGTTCGATCCCTGGTTAGGGTATATACAGACTACAGGTTGGATCCTCAGTCAAGGAGCATGCAGGTTGTGGCCAATCAATGTTTCTCTCTCACACCCGTGTTTCTTTCTCTCTCTCTCTCCCCCAGCCCTTCCCCTTTCTCTAAAATCAATGAAGCATATCCTTGGGTGAGGATTTAAAAAATATTTTTTTCTCCATGCCATTTCTAAAGTGATTCTCAAACTTTCCAAATCAAATGGAGTTCCTCTAATGAAACTCTGCTTTATACAACAAATGTGATTTTTTTATAAGGAGATGATCTTTTTAAAAAAAAATATTTTATTTTACCTATTTTTAGAGAGGGAAGAAAGGCAGAAAGAGAGAGAGAGAGAAACATCAATGTGCGGTTGCTGGGGGCCATGGCCTGCAACCCAGGAATGTGCCCTGACTGGGAACCGAACCTGCGATGCTTTGGTTCGCAGCCTGTGCTCAATCCACTGAGCTATGCCAGCCAGGGCTACAAATGTGATTTTTTAAAAAATCATGTGTAAATTATACCTCTTTAACTCAATCTTATTTATTTATATTTAAAGGAAGTAAAAATCCTTTGGCAATTTAAGAATCTTGCACATGCTCTGCAATAGCAGCTCTAGATCTGAGTTTCCATATGCTAAAGTCAACTAAATGAGGGTTCCTAGTTTAAACAAATGGGCTGGGATGGGGGTAAAAGGCAGAAAACTGTACTTGAACAACAATTAAAAGAAAAAAAGAAAAAAAACACTTCTTCATATTAACAACATGTACTATTTCCCAATCATCTGAGAAGCTCAGCTATGTTTAGAGAATAATGGGGAATTTAAAGCACATTCACCGTAATTCAAACTTTACATTTTACAAATATGAAGAAACTGAGAGCCAGAGAGATTAAATTATTTCCCAAAAGTGCTTAACAAGTTAGTAAAGAAAACATCTTAAGGTGATAAGTTAATCTGAAGAAATTAATTTTTACAAATAATAAGATAATTCTATAAAAGTGCTTTCCTTTCAGAAACATCCCCTGACTACCACACCATCTGGTTTTTAGACAGCTCATTCACAAAACAAAAATTAACATTAATAACCATAAGATCATTTTCTGAAAGGGAAAAAAACTTTTATGAAGTTACAGAATGCAATGTACTCCATACTTTGAATATTAACCACTGAATAGAACAAAACTAACTGAACCAATGTGCTATAGACTTCTACTTAAAATGTCCAAGACTTAATGGTATATTGTATTTTAATATCCATATACAAGAAAATAAACCATGTGCATGTGGGTTTTCTTCCTCTGCAAACTAGATGGTAAAAGCCTAATTTAATATTTCCCAAACAATTCAAACACAAATATAAATGATTCAAAAGCTGCTTTTAGTAGCACATTTTTCTTTGGAAGGAAAAACATGAACAGAATTTAATAGCATTACATAAAAATCCTGGAAATTATGCACAAAGACTATCCAGGAGCTTTGCCCCAAAAAAGGGTATGCTGGTTTTTCATGTGCATAAATGAATATCAAGTAAGAATTATAAGGATCTGCAGTATTATTAAAGATAAATACAGTTCTTTTTAAAATATATTTTGATTACGCTCCTACAGTTGTCCCATTTTCCCCCCTTTATTCCCCTCCACCCTGCACACCCCCTCCCACCTTCATTCCCCCCTCTTAGTTCATGTCCATGGGTCATACATATAAGTTCTTTGGCTTCCACATTGCCTATACTATTCTTAACCTCCCCCTGTCTATCTTCTACCTACCATTTATGCTTCTTATTCCCTGTACCTTATCCCCCTCTCTCCCCTTCCCACTCCCCCGCCAATAACCCTCCATGTGATCTCCATTTGTGTAATTCTGTTCCTGTTCTAGTTGTTTGCTTAGTTTGTTTTTGTTTTTGTTTTAGGCTTGGTTGTTAATAACTGTGAGTTTGTTGTCATTTTACTGTTCATATATTTTATCTTCTTTTTCTTAGATAAGTCCCTTTAACACTTCATCTAATAAGGGTTTGGTGAGGATGAACTCTTTTAACTTGACCTTATCTGGGCACTTTCTCTGCCCTTCTATTCTAAATGATAGACTTGCTGGATAAAACAATCTTGGATGTAGGTCCTTGCCTTTCATGACTTGGAATACTTCTTTCCAGCCCCTTCTTGCCTGCAAGGTTTCTTTGGAGAAATCAGCTGACAGTCTGATGGGAACTCCTTTGTAGGTGACTGTCCCCTTATCTCTTGCTGCTTCTAGGATTCTCTCCTTCATTTTTACCTTGGCTAATGTAATTATGATGTGTCTTGGTGTATTCCTCCTTGGGTTCAACTTCTTTGGGACTCTCTGAGCTTCCTGGACTTCCTGGAAGTCTACTTCCTTTGCCAGATTGGGGAAGTTCTCTTTCATTATTTGTTCAAATAAGTTTTCAATTTCTTGCTCTTCCTCTGGCACCCCTATGATTCGGACATTAGAATGTTTAAAGATGTCCTGGAGGTTCCTAAGTCTCTCCTCATTTTTTTGAATTCTTGTTTCTTCATTCTGTTCTGGTCGAATGTTTCTTTCTTCCTCCTGGTGCAATTTGTTGATTTGAGTCCTGGTTTCCTTCCTGTCATTGTTGGTTCCCTGTACATTTTCTTTTATTTCACTTAGCATAGCCTTCATTTTTTTCATCTAATTTGCAACCATATTCAGTCAATTCTGTGAGCATCCTGATTACCAGTGTTTTGAACTCCGCATCTGATAGGCTGGCTATCTCTTCGTCACTTAGTTGTATTTTTTTGAGCTTTGCTCTGTTCTTTCATTCGGGCCATTTTTTTTTTGTCTTGGTGCACCTGTTACATAGTGAGGGGCAGTGCCTTAGGTATTCACCAGGGTGGGACAACCCCTGTTGCTGTGTTGTGATGTTCTATGTGGGGGTGGGGTTGAGAGGGAACAATGGCACTTGCTCAGCTCTCTGCTGGTTTTCAGTCACTTCTTCTGCTTCCCACAGTCAAATTGGGCCCTTCTGGTGCTGATTCCCGGGTGGGTGGGTTTGTATAATTTCTAGGACCCTGTGGGTCTCTCCAACAAACTCTCCTGTGAGGCTGGGACTTTCTCCCACTGCTGCTTCAACCCCCACAGGCATTTTCAATCAGAGATTTGAGGCTTTATTTCCCCGCACTGGAACCCTGGGTTGCTCAGTCTGTCTCACTCCCCAGTTGTTCCTCCTGGTTTATCTGCATGCGAATGTGGGACTGCCCAGTCCGCAATCCACCGCCTCACCGGGTCTGCCAGCTGCAGCCTTGCCTGCCCCGGTCCTCCAGATGCTGCCTTGCCATGAGTCCTCTCCGCCTGGCTGCCCACCTCTACCCTTCCTACTGGCCTAGATGAATGTCTCTTCTTTAACTCCTTGGTTGTCAGACTTCCATACAGTCCAATTTTCTATCAGTGCTGGTGTTTTTTGTTTTTAAATTTGTTGTCCTTCTTTTGGTTGTGAAAGGAGGCACAGTGTGTCTACCTATGCCTCCATCTTGGCCAGAAGTCCCTCAAGATAAATACAGTTCTTGAAATCTCTATTTTAAGAAACTTAAAAATGTTTGCCTAAACTAATACATTCAAACTGTATTTCCTAGGCCCTAAACAAACACTTCGGTTTTCAATCATCTGAGTTCCAGCCCTACCTCACAACCTTCACTGCAGTGCCCTTGGATCCCTTGGTCCCAAGGCTATCCATTCTCCCACACCCATAGGCCTATATTTCACGTTTCCAGACACTGAATTTGCAGCTTTCTCTTTCTCCTTCCCTAGATCTTTTCAAGGCCCAACCCATGGCCTCTATTTAATAAACCACTCAATTATTCCTAGAAAACCAGTTTTCTGCTCTCTACCTTCTGGTTTGTTCTGTATAGATGACTGGGATGTGGTTTCACATACAACAGAGTGCCTACATACAGAGCTCAAGTAGTTATAATATTCATTCATTCATGCACGCATTCATCTACCCCACAAATATTATTGAGCATCTACTACATGCTAGGCTATGTTCCCAATGTTAGGAATACCATTGTAAATAAAACACACAAAAATTCCTGCCCTCAAGACACATTCTAGTGGAGTAGAGACAGATCATAAACAAAATAACTAAGTCAAATACATATTATCCAAGAAGATAGGAAGGAGAGAGGCAGGGCAATCATTCCAGGAAGCACTATGCAGAGCAAGATTCCTATGAAGGAAATTCCTGGAGTTAGGCCTTCTAAAACGTTCCACAGCTGTCCTAGGGAATGGGGCTTGCTGGGCTGAGGCTACTCTTAATCTGCAAACAGGTAGTCTACATTCTGGTTTAGAATGTTTTTCATTTTATTCTTCTTTATCCCTAGTTACCAGTATTCACAGGCAGTGCCCCTCAACAGATGTTGGTGGGAAAACTTTGTATTAAAAAAAATCCTGCATTGCTCTATAACTGTCAATCATAAGAATGCAAATTAAACCTTCCAAAGAGCTTCAGAAGCACAAACCATTTCTTCTGTGGCATTATTTCTTCACATAAGTATACACAGACTATTAATTTTCTTTTCAAAAAAGGAAAGGGTAAATTTTATAACTCAGTCTCTGAATAAATATATCAAACAGAATTAGTGAAATTTTTTGAAGATTGCTTTGTACTTTATTTACAACAGAATGTAAGAAAAAGTAAGTTATTAACAATAATAAAAATGGAGGGGGGCAAACACAAAACAGCCATAAAATGACACAGAGGGATGGCATGTGTGAGGGTCACCTTTTGTTTGCTTTGCTCATGTCTGTAACACTATGCATTCCCAAACTTGGTCCTTTAGCAGTGGCAGAAGTATATGGACTCATTTAACTAATCAAGATCCCAGTTTGAAAGGTAAACACTAAAAACTACACTTGCAGCTACATAGAAGTGGCATAGGGATGTGTAATTAAACAAATATGCTTTCAATTTTAAGCAAAAACACTGACAGACTTATCCTAAAGCATTTGTTAGCAACAAAATTACAATTAATCAGATCTGAAAAGTTCTCAACATATTCACATTCTCTTATAGTACTAACTCCTAAAAAGATTAAACACATTTCAAATGCAGATTGTTTTGAAGGTAGAATACAGAAGAACTTAGTGTTGCCTCCACATGCCAAAAATGTGTAACGTGTAAAGTTTCAGTTTCAGCAAAATTGAGTTTTGTTTTGTTTTGTTTTGTTTTGAATCCTTACTAGAGAAAATTTTTTCATGGCTTTTAAGGGAGAGGAAGGGAGAGAAATATTGATCTGACAAGAACAACTGCCTCCTGTACATGCCCGTAAAAGTGATCATATGCATATGTATATAGGGGACGGAACCTGCAACCCAGGCATATGCCCTGACTGGGAATCAAACCCATGACCTTTCAGTTACAGAACAACACTCCAACCAACTGAGCCACACCAAAAATGAGTTGCTTTAAATAGTCTATCCATGACCAGTTACAGTCACCAGACAGATTTGTATTTTTTAATTTCAAGAATTACGGCTCAGATGGCAGGCTGCCATCTAGCCTACTTAGTCAGATGATCAGAAAGGGTTGAAAGCTATGTAAACAAAAGGTCTATAAGTTTGAGAATTAATGAGATTTTAACACCTATAATTTTCAACTCCTTAAAAATGTTATTAAATAAAGTTATCAAAGACTATCAGGCTGTATGAAAAGGACTCAGGGATCAATCTAAAGGGCCTCCCATGGGTCTAAGATGGAACATATTGAACATCAAATATATGTACATATATTTGCATATATATGCATGCAAGGCCACAATGGGCAACTGAGGATTGGCAGCTTCATCACGACAACACACCCACCCACCCATGCATCACCTCTCCAGCGCAGAGTTTTTTGGAGACACATTGAATCACCCAGGTGACTCAGCCCTGCTATAGCCCAGATTTGATGCTGTGCAGCTTCTGGCTTTTCCCAAAACTAAAATTACCTTTGAAAGGGAAGAGATTTCAGACCATTAGTGAGATTCGGGAAAATACAACGGGACAGCTGATAGTGATTAGGAGAACTGTGTGAGGTCCCAAGGTACCCACTGTGAAGGGGACTGAGGAATCATTGTCCTATGTACAATGTTTCTTGTATCTTGTATATTTCATACTACATGTCAGGATACCACATATATATGTATATTTGTATGTATGTATAGGTAATGGAGTAAAATACAACAAAAAGCTAAAAATCCAAAAGTTTGTATTGAGTATTGAAAAACTCACTGGTCACCTTTAAAGGATGTTAAGAAACCAACTCAGCCTGACGACTGGTATATAAAAGAACCAAGCAAATAAAATATAAACTTCTAAACATACACAGTCCCCGTGATCCTAAGATTTCACAATGGTTAAGATTACAATATGCATGAAAACACTCTAAACTGGGAAAAGCTAAAGAGAAGGGTAGTTGTTTCTACTGTTGTTGCTGCTAAGAAAATTGTCCCCCACTTTCAGTAACACTAGCTCATGAATTTCATCTCAAGAGTGACTACGTATCAAGTACCTTCCTAAGTACTTAACATCATTTTCTCCTTTCATCCTGACAACAATCCTATGTAATGGGAAATAGTGTTTTCTGATACTCCTTTGGGCTTAAATATGGTAGTTGCCCCCTTATCCTCAGGAAATACATTCCAATTCCCCAGTGGATGCTTGAAACCTAGAGTAGTACCAAACCTATGTACTGTTGACACTTGAACAACAAGGGTTTGAACTGCATGGGTCCACTTACATGCTGATCTTTTTCAATTAAACCCTGAAGTTCAAACCCATGTTCAAAGGTCAACTTTATGGTTGGGAAACCACATAGGCAGGGGGCTACCTGTAGTTATTCATGGATTTTTGACTGGAAAGGAGGTCAGTACCCCTAACTTGGGGCTGTTCAAGGGTCAACTACATATAATAAGTCCTCATTTAACGTCATGGATAAATTCTGGGACTATAGGCAAAATAACATGTTGAAACCAATTTTGCCACAGGCTAATTGGTATCAACAAGTTAAGTTTCTGTGGCATAAAAGATGTTGAACAAAATGACATTACTCAAGAAACTGCTGTACTATGTTTTTTTCTATAGGTCTTAAGCCTATGAAAAAGTTTAATTTATATATTAGACACAGTAAATGAGTAACAATAATTAATAGTACAATAGAAAAATTCCAACAATATGCTGTAATGAAAATTATGTGAATACTTTGGGAGCCATTATTAAGTAAAATAAGAGTTACTGGAACACAAGCACTGTGATGCAGCAACAGCTGATAACCAACACAACTACTAAGTAACTAACATGTGGATAGTTACATAGCATAGATACACTGGATAAAGGGATGATTCACATTCCAAGTAAGACAGTGAGAGGTTTCATCATGCTACACAGAAGAGCACACAATTTTAAATTTATAAATTGTTTATTTCTGGAATTTTCCATTTAATATTTTTGGACTGTAGGTGACCATAGATAATAGAAACCATAGAAAGCAAAACCATGGATAATGGGGGACTACTGTACTGGCTCCACCACTTAGCAGCTCTTTCTAGCTATATGACCCTCCCAAATTACTTAACATCTCTGTGCTTCAGTTCCTAGTGTATAAAATGGAGATGATAAGTGCCCTTACCTCCCAGCCCTATTTGTAATATGATAAGTAAGCCTAGTGCATATTTGTTTAGGTGATTATTTGATTAATGCCTATGTCCCCTTCTAGGCTGTATGCTCCAAGAAGCCAGAGGACTCTGTCTAGAACCTTTCTAGGCCTAGCAAACAGTGGAAACTCATTTGATATTTGTGGAATAAATAAATAAATTTACAGTATAATACAGTAGAGCTGGGTAAATGTTCTAAGTTCAAAACTCAGCCAAAATCTCCAGAATTTCAAAGCTGAAGATTTCCCCATAATTCTTCAACTATCAAGGGGGCCACATTATGTTAAGTACCTCTAAGCCCTGGGACCAGAAGCAGCCCAAGAACAATACTGCCTGAATCCCCTGGGGTTTTCAGTAAAAGAGCTGCCAAATTTGGCAGCTACAGTTTATCTAGGGCAAGCTATCAGTGCTTTGTATTTTGGACACTTGCCCTTTTTAATTCGAGAAACTGACACAATCACAGTCCCTAGTGTGTTCTGAGTTTCAGTCCCAAATTATACAAGATGTGTACCAAATACAGTGTAGGAAAAAAGAAGTACCCTTGAGAGCAGTACAAAATGTGACTCACCAGCTAAAAAAGTTGATTATTGAAGAGCTGTTGTAATCGAGTCACTAGACTAATATAAGTGCTTTACTTGAATCATCACCTCATTCAATTCTCCCAATAACCTCTGACAAAGGTACTATCATTCTGGTGGAGAGTCCCTATGTAGTTTGTCCAAGGTTCTCAGAGAACTGAGAATTAAATCCAAATGTATCAGAAACCAAATTCCATGCACCCAACCACTAAACTATACTGCTAAAGGGTGAGCCCTGCAAAAATAAATTAAAAGAACAAAGTTGATGGTCTTCATCATGAACCCTAAACACCAGCAACAAAGACTTGGCAAAATCATGAAGTATTTTTTTTTGAGAAAATGTAAATGTATGAACTAAAGTCACTTGCTAGTCCACAATGTGACAGGTCTTTCCTAATTCCAGTTTGAGTTGTTTCATCTGCATGAGAATGTGTGTTTGGAAAGCAGTTCTCAAGCTGTGGTCTGAAGCCCCAGGGGTCCCTGAGACCTCTGCAACACACCTATAAGGTCAAAACTTTTCCCATAATAATGCTAGATGTTATTTGCTTTTTGCAGTGTTGACACTGGCATGTAAAACTAATCAAGGGTAAAACTGCTGGTGCCTGAATCAAAGCAATAGCACCGTACTGACCATTACGTGTTCTTTACCACTGCACACTTGCAGTAGAAAAAAGTCCGTTTTATTTAAGAATGTCCTTTGAGGAAGCAGTATGAATGAATAATAATGTTAAATCTCAACCTTGAATGCATATCTCTTTAATATTCTGTGTGACAAAGTGAAAACTTGCTTACAGCACTTCCACTGCACACTGTGGTTGTTATGAAAAGCATCCACACAACTTATTTGGGCTGCACACTTAAGTAGCTGCCTTTTTGATACAGTATCACTTATACTTGACCTACACACAAACTATGGTCATTTAGACTTGAGTATTTGGCAGACTATTCCTGAAAAATGAACAAAATGAGCCTGTCACTTCAAGGAAAACAACTGACAGTATTTGTTGTCAGTGATAAAATTCAAACTTTCAGGTGAAAACCAGAATTCTGGAAAATTCCTAAAACTCTGCCACTGTGAAGTTGACATCTTCCCAATAGTAAAGTCTTTGCTTATGTTCACATTTAGAAGATCTGTAACTCAAAATACCTGTATTTTCCAATGCATGATGTTACATAATTACTCATGGTAAAAGAAATTCAATGTGGTTTTAATAGCAAAGAAACTGATTAATAGGATTTCAGATGCATATTACAAAGTAATCCTTAAGAAACTACCACTTGTTTGTTGGGTGTTAGTTCGGTACCAAAGAAAAATATCCAAAACTATCCTAAAAGGCTATAAAATGAGCCTCCATTTTCCAACTACCTCTTCATCAAAGTCAAGCCAAATTTTCTACACATTCTTCAACATCCTGCAACAATGCCAAAGCAGTTAAGAAAATCTAGCTGACACATTTTAAAATGGCTAACATGATAAATTTTATGTGTATTTTACTACAATTTTTTTAAAAATCCAGGCTTTGATTAATCCAGACATTAAAGAAATGAGCAGAAGTGTAAAATAATGTCACTCTTCTCACCAAATTTCTTTGTTTACGAAAATATTTTTTTAAGTTTTATTTCTTTATTTTTAGAGAGGGGAAGGAAGAAAGAAAGAGAGGGATAGAAACATCAATGTGTGCTTGCCTTTCATACGACCCCAAACAGGGACCTGGCCCACAACCCAGGCATGTGCCTTGACTGGGAATCGAACTGGCGACCCTTTGGTTCTCAGGCCAGTGCTCAATCCACTGAGCCACACCAGCCAGGGCTGTTTATGAAAATATTTTAATGTGGTTATTTTTATTAAAAATATGTTATTTATAGTAAGATGCACGGGTACAATAGGCTTATTATTTTTAAATGAATCGAGGAAAGATTTTTGAAACTTCTCAGTCTGTTTCAATTTCTAATAGGGTAAATATTAATAGATAACTTATATGAATACAAATTCTTTCGTTTCCATAATAGTTTTTAGAAGTATAAAGGGGTCCTATGACCAAAAAAGTTTGAGAACCACTGGCTTATCGAAAAAGGCTCATAAGCCTGTCAGGGCTATTCCTGATCATCCCAGACCCAGGATTCCAACACCTTAAATCTGTCCTGTCCCAGCTTTCACCCTTTGGTTCTGCCACCACCACCATTGGAGGACTTGACCTTCCAGCCTATTCCAAGGGAATGAGCCTCCTTATCTCAGCAGAGCATGCTAGGCAGTTCCCTTCTCTCACCTCTAGAAGAGGTGACCTCTAGGAAAAACATGATCCTGGGTGAAATGACTGAGTACCTTTGTTTTATCTCCTTAATATTTAAGAGGGGAAAAATAAGATGTCTATAGGTATTCTCTGATGGTTTCACCTTCTGTCTTTGTGACTCTCTGCCTATTACAGGAAAAACCAACAGTTTTAGACAATATGCCTCATCTTTTTGTTTGTGGGCCAAGGAGGAACAGAATAGCCAACCCTCTTGAGTACAGTGTTTTGTCCCTAATGAAGTGGAAAGATCCTTTGCCCCATTACTCAAATCAGACTGTTTCTCCCAATCTTTAATAATAACTGCCCCTCATTTTTTGGATCATTTCCAAAATGCTGTCCTATGCTGAAAATTCAACCTCTCTCAGTGATTGGCCACCCTATCTAAAATTCCACATATCCACATACACACACAGAGTCCATATCCTCCTTCCTGTTTCATGTTTTCTTCTTAGAACTTAACACAAAACAAACTTTATATTTTACTTATTTGTTGACTGTTGGACTATGGTATAGAATGGAAGCATCAAAAGGCAGAAATTTTTGTCTGTTTTATTCACTGCCAAGTCCCCAGCACCTAGAACTGTGCCCAGCACAAAATAAGTTATTTCATTAATGAATGAATGAACAAGCCATGGGTCCTGGCCTGTCACATTCTGCAAGTCTATCCTGAATTCTCCATCCATACCATAGAAATTTCAAGGGTCTCTCACCCATTCCTGACTCCAAACTGCCCCCATATCAATTCCAGAAATTTGAAAGGCCATTTCCCATTCAAACCATCAAGCCCCTTGGCTCCCCCAGTCATCTGATTAAATATGGCTCTAAACCCTATCCAGTTGATCTTGCTATTCTCACATCTGTCCTATTGCCTCCATTACCATTGTTATTACCTCGGTTTAAGCTACCATCAATCCTGCCTGGGATTTACTGACACAGCTCATTAATTTCCAGTCTCATACCCTTCCAACATAGGCTCCAGAACTAAAACAGTGAGCTTTCTAAAACTGCAAATCAGATGACCTAGGCCTCCTGCATAAAGCCTATCAGTGGTTCCCCAATACCTAGAGGTTTGAATCCAAACTCCTTCCCGGAGGCCCACAACTTCCTTGTCCTAATAAATTACTTACAATTGCCCAACCCACCAAGAAACAACCCCAAGCCTTTGCCCATGCTAGTCCCACTGTACCAAATGTTCTGCTTCCATCTACCTGGAAAGCCATTGCTCAATCTCAAGACTCACCTGAAGTACAATACATGCACTTTCCTAAAGCATTCCTGACTCTACACACTCTATGTTATTTATAACTGAGCTCCTAGAGGTCAGGAACTGTCATGACTCCATCTGTGCATCCTCAGTGCCAGGTATATTGCAGGGACATAATAAAGATTTTCAAAGAGTGAGTGAATGTGCATAAATAATGAAAGTCCACCCTTCCACAAAGCCTGTTCAGGTAAATCAGAGTTATAGCTTCCTTTCACACTGCCAGGCTAGTTCCGGAATCCCCAGTTTACTCTACCCATATTCATTTCTACATAGCCCTCTACTAGGTATTTTTAACCCCATCATCAGAAAAGGGGATGAGAGGGAGCGGCTAATGTATATAGCAAATACATTATACAGAGCAAATATCTACCAAAAACCCAAAGACCAGCTAAAACAAATCTTACATATATAACTTTAACCCTATGTATGAAAAGGGTCTTCTACATACCATGTGATCATCCCAATTTAGCAGATTTGTACAATGTCTGATGAATCGAACTGTGCAATTTCAAAAAGGGGCAGGAAGTTATGTAGACATCCTCTATTAGTAGAGGCCCGTCCACAAAAGTTTTCAAAATAAGCTGAATACAGCAAAAATCATGGTCTCAAAGAAACAGTTAAAGGAGGGAATTCCATATTAAGAAATCACTAGTTTAGTTGAACCTTGTCTTTCCCTATCTTCCATCCAGTACTAAACTTTTCCTTATAAATATACAGTGTACACAATTTAGAGAAAAAGTAAATTTATCAAGTTTACACTATTTGAGGTTAAAAAAATCAACAAACCCATCCTAGCATTTTTCTTGTCTGCATCTTTAGAACTTTGGTCTGTAAACTGAAAATAAAATTACTCATAAATTAACAAAAATGAGTATTGCCAAAGAGTCAAAGACTTGGCAATTTCCAGACATAGTTAATGATTACATGTTTTTATTTTTGAAATTCAAGTAATATCCTGTTCAAAGTACCACTTAGAGAATTGCTATCGTTGCCATACTTAATTTAACGTAGCACAGCACAACTCCATTCTCTGGAATCTGTCCCACTGTCCCTGAGGACAGAGCCTTCAACACTTGGACCCTAAAGATGTCAATGTGTCTAGCAGGATTACATCTACACTGCACTCCACTGGCACCTTCAGAGTCGAGAGCAAGAGCCACTATCCTACAGAGAAAAACATTTGTCATGGCAGAATCTCTTGAGTGAACTGCAAAGTATAGTTTCTGGCCTCGTCAATGTAGCATTTAAAACTCTCTAGGTAGAGGTAATTATCAGGTGAAAAATTTTTCTACTACATCTATATTATTCAACTGCTAGCAAAATTAATAAAGAAAAATCTGGAGAAGCAATAAAGCACCCTCACCAGATAACCAGTGAGTAAATGATATGGGGAACTCCAATCACAAGCAAAGAAAATATCAGTTGACCTATTCAGGTCTTCAAATTCAACCACGTACTGTACTGTCTGATTTGAACTGCTACTTCTCCTTCTGAGGATTCCCTTTCCTGGGGCTTTTCACTGTATAATTATGCAACATGTGGGCACCACAAAACATATAATATAGCTTTACAAATTTAGGCTTTTAAAAATCAATGTGATTTTCTCTACATACTTCCTAAACAGATGTTCCCCTCAATCAGGAAGATTTTAGTAAAACATAAGGACTGTTTTTTTAAAGTGTTAGTTATTTGGAATCCTTACTTTTGGTCCCACTTACTTAAACATCATTTCTTAGTCCTCAAAGATTTTTGTCCTATATGAAATAAGAAAAATGAAATAAAAGAAGCTCAATGAAAATATCAAGAATAGCAGTAAGGAGCTTAAGACTGGGACAAGGGACCAGATACTAATCTGAGGGGCTGGGGGTAAAGGATCTAAACACTGCTCTGGGTACATTGCTCACTTTCAAATTACCTGGCGCCTTGAGAAGTTCAACATTCTAAAATGCTACAGCCTATATGATAATACAAATACCATGATAAGAAAGCATCATTAAATAAAACTGGAAGCCGAAAATGCAAATATTTTTTAAAAAGAGACCTAGGCAAAAGCAAAGTACACTTAGGGGTATATGAGTCCCTTTAATTCTCAGAGTCCTACAGGGCTGAGCTGATTTCTTTGTCCCAGCAAAAGGAGGCCTAGACAGGAGAAAGGTTTTAGTCTTCACATTGTTAGAAAAGAGCATAGAGAAAGGTTTTGAGACTTAAGGGAGACCAATGAAATGCAAAAGCAATTTCTGAAAGTACTTCCAAGTTCTGACTGTAGCACTTCTGTACCCTGACATTCATCATACCTGCCCCTAGAATTTCAGACACATTAACAGCCAACTGGCAAGGAAATGCATTTTCAAAGTTCTCCTTCCTTCTAAAGGTCTAATCTAGGTCAGCACTGCCACAGTATGAACAGATGTGTGATTATCTGACTCATTAGAGGAAAAGTCCCACTGGCCCTGAGATGCCCCCAAAGTAAGGTATCCCGAGACAACACCTGATCTGCCTCTAGATACTAACACTGGAAAGAGATTATTTTGTTTTGTTTTTTTCAACACAAACAGGATTGGGAAGGGAGGTGACTAGGCAAAGAAATGCACGTACCTTTCAACTGGTCAACAACACTCTGACCAAGGCGTTCAGTAACTCTCCCATCCTCCATTTCATACCGATCATCTAGGTATTTTGCAGTGGCTTCGGAAATGTGAACCTTGCCAGCCACTCCCAACTGCTCCATGAGATTGGCCAGGTTCACGTCATTGGACCACACATCGAATTTAAACCTCCTCATGCCTAAGATGCCACACAAGACAGTCCCTGTGTGAACGCCGACACGCATGTTCACCATCTCTTTCTTCTCCTGGCAGAAGTGCTCGATGGCTCTTATCATGCCCAAGCCCATTTCGATGCAGCAGTAGGCATGGTCGGCCCGGGGCTCAGGGCATCCTGCCACACAGTAGTAGCAATCTCCCAGTGTGCTGATTTTCTCACACTTAGTCTCTTCACACAACCGGTCGAAGCGACCAAACAGATCATTGAGGAGACCCACCAGGGCATGAGCAGACTTGTTGGCACTCATCTTGGTGAAGCCCACGATGTCTGCAAATAAAATACTGACCTCTTCAATCTGCTGCATCTTAAATGGGCGGAATGCTATAGGGGCTTTCTGTATGGAAGACTTTTTCTTCCTGTTCTTGGGGCTGGAGGTGGCATGCCTTTTCACAGAATTCTCGCTCTCCTCATCCCCCTGTTTCATCAAGTCATCAGCTATGATTCTTGGCATCACAGAATGAATCATTCTCTCTTTTAGGGCTTTTTCCACTTCCAGATCCTTTCCGTGCATAATCGACTGTCCCACCTTGAGGAAGGTGCTCCTGGATCTCACCTGGGACATGATAAATAGGTGAATCCCAATGGCATGAATACAGACATGGAGCAGGGCTCGGCTCAGCAGTTCCCAGTGCGGGGGTCCTGCTCCAGGCGAGGGGAAACAGTCTTCATCTCGGAAATGATAGCCAAAGGTCTCAAAAAGAACAGAATAGGTCACTCCCAAAAACAAGCTGAAGTACAAAGGTAAGTGCATGACGGTGTAAAGCAAAAAGAGCACTTCAATGCACATGGAAAAGCTCCCCACTTGAGATAAGCAAGTGTCTCTGGGCTTAGCTGCGGGAGTATGATTGAAGCTGTCAACACGTCCTGAGAGAGGTGTCAGAACCTGAAACTGGGCAGCCAAGGTCAGGGCGAACACCAGGAGGGTGAAAACCAGAGAGGTCCACACATAATGTCGGGCATACAGCTTGGTGAAAGTAAAGAGGAAAAAGCCCACACACACCATGAGGAAGCAGAGAGCCGGGGCTACCATGACAATCAGTTTGGATCTCATGTGGATACCAAAATAGATGCTCCAGAGCAGGCAGGCAAAGCCGATATAGAAGAGCGCGTACCGGAAGCGGCGCTGAGTTTGCGGGAAGCAGCGCTCTAGGCAAGCCTCCTCTAGGTTCACTGAGTCGAACTTGGGATCCCACCACCGGCTGGAAGCCCTCTCGAACAGCTGAGGCAGCTTCTTCTGCCTGCGCAGACGGCCTCTGGCGCCCACTCTCCGAGGGACGCCCCCTGAGTCCCCGGAGCTGCTACAACTGGAGGAGATGCTGTACTTGCAGTGTTTGGGGTGGTTGTTGGACGACAGCTGTTTGGGGTTGATTTTGACCCTCACGCTGCTGCTGTCTCCGCTGGAGTCACAACTCACCTCGGTGCTGTGGTGCTGCAACAGCTGCTGGTGGGGCGGGGAAGCCATGTTGCGGCGGGCCCGGAGCCACACCAGGCCAGGATCACCGCTACCTGTCGGCGAAACAAGCTGAGTTAGGTTGGTGTTTATTCCCACCCAGGTACACGCACCTGAAGGCCACGAACTCTATCCATTTTCTAAGTGGCGAACCCAGTGGTCCACTTGCAAAGGCACCATATGCTCACAAAACCGCGGTAATGTCTAATCAGCGCTTCCAGAGTCCCCCCTCGAGGCCGACCCCAGCCACCCGAGACGTGCCCGCAGTGCCCAGGGTCCGCGAGGCGGCGGCCACGGAGTCCGCGGCGCCGCCCAAGCCCGCGGCGCGTCCCCTCGAATACACTCGCCTGCTGCACCCACCGCGGCGGCAGTGGAGGGGAGTCCTCTCCGAGCACTTTCACGCCGCCTGCCGCTCCGGCAAACGCGGCTCTCGCGGCGGTTGCGGTGGGCCCCTCATGCTGCGCAGAACGCGGCGCCTCCACTGCGTCAGGCCGCCCGCCGGACCCCTCTGTCCCGCCCCGCGGGAGGCGGGCAGTGAGTTTGCGGAGCCCGCGGCGCTGCGGCCGTCGGCGCGACCCGTCTTAGAGGGGCCTGCTCCCAGCTCCGCCCGCCCGCTCCCAGTCGCCAGCGACGACCCAACGGGCTGGGATGCCCAGGGACAGGGAGCCGCCCCGCACCAAGCTCAGGGCGCTGGCCCCTCAGCCGGCGGCCCGTGTGCGGCACTGCCGCAGAGCCCGCTCCGGCGACGCCGGCTTGGGACGCCCGCCCGGGGCAACCTTCCAAGCTAGAGAAGCCGCTACAGCCACCGCCGCAGCCACTGCCGAGCCCCACGGTGCTGCATCCTCATGTCGGAAAATACGCGGCCTCGGCCACCACCCCCGATCCCCTCACCCGCCCGCTGTCACTGACAGACTCGCGCCCGCGCCGCCCCTGGCCCCGCCGTAGCGCGCACGCGCGGCCAGCGCACCCTGCCGCCTCCAGCCTCGAATACGCGCACGGTGCGCGCGCCGGGCTGACGGGGCTGACGGGGCTGACGGTGGTACGGGCGGGGGCGGGCGCGCGCTGCGGCTCCGCCCTCCGCCCCGGGGCAGCGCCGCGCCGGGTGTGGGCCGCTAGACTGGCCGGGAAAGTACAATTGCTTGGGGTTCGTTCCTGACACCCGTTCTAGGAAACCTACGGAAGACTGCTCGTTAAGGAGCTCCTGGGGTGCGACGTTGAGAAAATGAAAATTGTTTACCCTCCCTTTCAGGACACCTTCTTTATACATAGAAGTTTGTTACTATTGTATTTGCCTGAAGGAAGGGGCCCCTTTCTCTATAAGCAATGAGCAATGCTCCCCTAGAGCACTAGACCCTTCCTGAGCTTGCTCCCCTGGTGACTATCACGGTCTGAACCCCAGCCTCCGGTGGCCAGGTGGACAGGCCTCCAGGAGCTGTGGTTGCCACTAGAAAGCTGGTGCCAGTGAGAACCAGCTCCTTCAGCTCCAGAGTTTCCCTTCCCATACCTGGGTCATTTCCCCCTCTTCAAGGACCACTGTTTTTCCTTTTCCACAAATGAAACTTGCAAAGCAATCTGCTACCCAGTCAAGAGTCCTGCAGTGGCCTCCATAAGTATTGCCTGCACAGTCCTATACTCCCCAGTGTGCCAATCCTGGCCCTTCTCCCCGTACCTCACAGTACCTCCTGCCAGTCATAGGAGTCTTCTCCCTCCCTCTCGCACCCCCTAGGCAGAGCCCACCACAGGTTTCTCTGTTGAATTAGAAATAAGGTAAAATATGGTCTGTCCACATAATAGAATATCATTCATATATAAAAAATGAATACAGACTGATTCATGCTATAATCCGGACAAACCTTGAAAACACGATACTTAGGGGGAAAAAAAAGCCAGTCAGAAGAAGACTACATATTGTATGGTTCCATTTATGTGAAGTTTCAGAATTGGCAAATCCATAGAGATAGAAAGCAGATTAGTGATTGCCAGCAGCTGGGGGATGGGCATGGGGAATGCTAATGAGTAAGGGGATTCTTAGAGGGGTGATGGAAATGTTCTGGAACTAGATGAAAGTGGTAGACACACAACACTGTGAATGTACTAAATGCCACTGCGTCCTACATTTTAAAATGGTCTAAATGGTAAATATTATGTGTATGCAACCAAAATAAAGGAAAAAGAAATAATACAACATCATTGCTGTGGTATTTCTGCCTAAAGTGCACAACCTCAATCTAATCATAAGAAAACATCAGACAAGCCCAAATTGAGAAATATTTCTTCCAAGTAATTGACCAGTACTCATCAAGAATGTCAAGGTCAAGAAAGACAGAGACTGAGGTACTATCACAAACTGGAGAAAATTATTAAGGGATGCAACAACTAAATGGAACATGGGATCTTGTTTTGGAACCTAAAACAGAAAAGGACAAAGAAATAAGGTCTGCAGTTCAGTTAATAGTATCACATTGTGCCAATGTTAATTTCCTGGTTTTGAACTTTGTACTATGATTATGTATGATGTCAACATTAGGGGAAGTTTGGATATAAGGTACAGGGGAACTCTAGTGTTTTTGCAACCTTAAGTCTAAAGTTGTTTCAAAATAAAAGAAAATGGTTAAAAATAAAAACAAACCATTACTGAGCATCAGCTGTGTGCCAGGTACCCTCACATATTCCATTTTTACAGATGAAGAAACTGAGAGGTTCAGAAGAGTACATTGTCCAAGCCAGAAAGTAAGAAAAAAAATAGTTTACTTACACTGAACATGTTGTAAGTGCTAAAAACCACTGGACACTTTCACTTGTAATCTGGTTGGTCCTTACCACAACCCTCTGAGGTAGATATTATTGTCCCTGTTTTAGAGATGTGAAACTGGAAGTTGAAGAGTGACATGCCCAAACTCACATGAAGGCTAGGGACAGAGTTTAGATTCAAAACCAGATCAAGCCCTGGTTGGTGTGGCTCAGTGGATTGAGTGCTGGCCTAGGAACCGAAAGGTTACCAGTTCAATTCCCAGTCAAGGCGCATGCCTGGGTTGTGGGCCAGTGCCCAGGCATGGGAGAGGCAGACAATCAAAACCAGATCAGACTCCTACAGCCACAACATTCTGAAAGGCCCTGACACCACCCTTTGTAAGCCTTATGGTGGCCTTTTATGTACCTCACCATGTTCTACATCCTGACACAGCTGGACAGGAAGCCCTTGGAGACAGCTCTCACCATTTATAATACACCATTTATAATGTCCTACTTCCTATTTTCCCTCAATAATCTGAGAAATGGACTCTCTGTGCTTTTCCTCCCCTCCCCTAATCATGTCATTCCACCCCCTGTTGGTAGTGACTTAGCATTTACATATTCATTAGTCATCAGATTTTTCGGCATAGATAATGATACACCCTGCCCCCTTCCTTCCCTCTTATATGTCTTCTGAAAGCAGCTGGGCTGTACTCCCAGCTGTGGAAACCTATAAATTGCCAGAGCCTCCCCATCTCCAGGTTAGAGCATGAGTCTTTCCAAAAACCCTTAAGATTGAGGACCATGTGCCTGGCACTGTGTGGTAGGCCATGGGTGCACAGTTCAGTGGCATTTAATATATTCAATGTTATACATCTCTGTCTTTAAGGGGTGTGTAGTAACTGGGAAAGATGGCGTGTGAAAGTGATGGGTAGAAAAAATGGAATCAGTTAGGCCTGATGACACCTTCAAAGGAGGATAACTACATTCTCATAAAGCCAAGACCTAGAGGACAGTCACTAGAGAGTCCTGGATCCCTTCTCCTCCACCCCCAGGAATCATAAGGGTGCCAGATACAAGACAGATATAACAGATTTCTCCGTCCATCCAATCCAGGCTGCTGCCAGATCTCTAGGGTTTCCTCTCCATCTGTGATGTGTGCAGAACTTCCACCAGATGCAGGACAAATCAGAATGTGTCCATACAAACTCAGCAAAAGTTCTCAGACAGCCTCAGTGGCCTCATCTCTTCCTTGCTCTCCCTCACACAAAAGTTCACCTTATCAATCCATTCATCAGTGAGGGCCTCGACTTCCAGCACCAGAAGTCACTTGGGTTGACAATCATGACTCACTTTGGGATAAGTAGCTTGGAAACCCCCTGCCCCATCCCTGTTGAGTTACACAAAGGCACATAGACTAGAGTATAAATGCATCAGGACACAGATAATCACGATGTAAACCATAATACAAGTCTCCTGGGTTTATGAAATACTTTACAACCCCTGCTGGGTGGCTCTGTTGGTTGGAGCATAATCCTGATGTGCCAAGGTTGCAGGTTCAGTTTTTGGTCAGGACACATATAGGAAGCAACCAATGAGTGTATGAATAAGGGGAACAGCAGATCGACATCTCTCTCTCTCTCTCTCCCCCTCATCAATAATTTTTTTATTTATTTTTAAAAAGAAATATTCAATAGTTTGCAAGAGGCTTATAGCTATACTCCTTCCTCTGATTCTCACAACAGTACTATGGAATGCAGGGATACAGAGGCAGGCACTGGAGGTCACAGAACCAGCCCATGACAGCAGTGCTCTAGAATCCCCAACTTCCCAGCCTGCTAGTCCCTTTGTTCCACCCTGATAGTGATAACTACCCCTGTGGTTGCTATCTTTTGAGGAAACAAAGGTTCAACCAACAAATATTACACAGAGGATTTGAACTCAGGTGAGTCCCTGAATGCTACACTCAATTTACTACACCTTTTAACTCAGCTACACTCAATTTACTCCTGTTCCATCCAGTCCCTTTTGCTCATTGGTATTAGATCCTTGGTACATACACGGTGCTGAGCAGCCAGGCCACAGGCTGGCCAAGATCAGACTCTCAATCCAGGGCAGGGCCAGTACTGCACTCTGGATCCCACACCCATAATTAAGGGATGTGTCAGTTTGCTGTTGCTGCTGTAAAAATTACCACAAATTTGGTTGCTTGAGACAACAAAAATTTATTGTCTCACAGTTCTGGAGGCCAGAGGTCCAAGATCAAAGTGTCAGCAGGGCTGTGTTCTCTCTACAGGCTCCAGGGGAGAATCCTTCCTTGTCTCTTCCAGCTTTTGGGGGCTCCTGGCAGTCCTTGGCTGGGGGCTGCACGGCTCCAATCTGTCTCCATCGGCACAGGCCTCCTTTGTCTTAGGATCTCTAATCTCTTTCTGCCTCATTCTTATAACAACAGCTGTCATTGGATTTAGGGCCCACCCAGGCAATCTAGGATGATCTCATCTCAAGATCCTCAGATTAATGATGTCTACAAGGACCCCTTTTCTACATAAGGTCACATTCACAGGTACGAGGGATCAGGAGTTAGAATATCTTTTGTGAGGACATTATTCAACCCACTATAGGAAGGAGGCAGGTTTAGGCCTACAGTGTCACCACGTTCTTCAGTGGGGATGGGGGTGTGGTGGTTGCTGCTCCTGCAACAACCCTGGAACAGGACAGGCCTTGAGTGCACAAGTGGCAGAGCCAAGGCTAGGTAGCCGGTCATCCAGGAATTGGGAAAAGGAATCAGGAAAGAGAGCCAACCTGCTGTTTCCCAGGGCAGTGAGCGAGCACAGCACTGGGCTGGGCAGGTGGAGTCAGTGGCTCCTGAGATTCAGGGAGATTGGAAAAGACACTAATTCTAAAGGGCTGAGGCTGTGTTCCCAGGATATCCTAAAATCGCATTCCTGGGCCACTCAAGTATCCCAAGAAGGCGGAAGTTGTGTTAACCGCTTCTGCTGCAGCCAGGCTACCACATCCTACAAGGGACTAACCTCCTTTGACTCCAGAGCCCAGAGCTGGGCTTCCTCCTGACTCCTTATCAGCTGAGCCTGTGGTCACAGTGCCATTTGCAGCAGGTGTCGCTCCACCAGTGCCCAGGCAGGAAAGGTGGCCATGCAGGAGTACCCTGGCTGCTAGGATAGGAGCAAGGTAGGGAGCTGGCTGCTCTCTCCTTCCTCATTGGCTCAAGGTGGAGGTCAGAGATGCCCAATTCTGGGCTTCAGTTATTCAACACACACTTTACCTGCTCCCAACAAGCAGGGTCAGCAATAAGACATGGGCAGAGGAGAGAAAATGCTTTGGAGACCTGCAAATCCCAGTAGGGCCCAGGGAAGGTGACAGAGTCTCTTGAAGATTCTATAAGAGGCAGCAGGATTGTGTGACACTAAATCAGTGGGCTCTGCAGTAGGACTTCCTGGCTTCAAACCCCAGCTCCACAGCTTGCTGTGCAACCTTGGGCTAGTTACTTAACCTCTCTCAACCTTAGCTCTCTTCTCTATAAACTGAGAATCAAAATAAAAACCACTTCACGTGATTGTTGTGAGAATTAAATCAAACAAGCCAAAGAAAGCACTTAGCACAGTACCTAATCTGTAGTAAACATTCAACTAATTCCAGCTATTATAAGCCATCAACTTCAGAGGTGAACCTTGACAGCAAGTGTGAAGTTTGATTTTATGTGTCAACTTGGCCAGACTATGGTACTCAGTTGTTTGGTCAAACATCAGTCTGGATGTTGCTGTGAATGTATTTTTGGATGTGGTTAACATTTAAGTCAACTTGAGGAAAACATACTACCTCCATAATGTGGTGAGCTTCATCCAGTAAATCCAAGAGAAAAGACTAAGGTTCCAGAAGGAGGAATTCTGCCTTGGACTGCCTTCAGACTTGACTGCCACATCGACTCTTGCTGAAATTTCCAGTCTGTCGACTTCCCCTGTGGATTTCAGACTTTCCAGGCCCCACAGTCTCTCTCTATAAATACACATCTTATTGATTCTGCTTCTCAGGAGACTCCTGACTAACACACCAATACTGAGTCTTCCAATCCATGTTCGTGGCTGGGAAGAGGGGCCAACGTGAGGGGATGAGGCAATGCTTGGTCATGGAGAGAAAAGGAAGTAAAATAAATGAAGCATACACTCGGTACTTTACATGTGACAAGAGGTGAGCACATGTGCTCACTGCACCAGCACATACACTAAAATCAAAATGATACAAGGATTAGCATGGGTCTGCACAAGGATGGCATGCAAATTTATGACACATTCCATATTTTTTAGAAGAAGGTAAAGGGGAGATATATGTGACAGAAGGAGATCTGTCTTTGGGTGGTAAACACACAATACAATATACAGATGATGTATTATAGAACTGTACACTTGAAACATATATAGATTTAGTAACCAATGTCACCCCAATAAATGTAATTAAAATTTTTAAAAGGTGGGCATACAACATTTCATGAAGAGAAGACTGAGGTTCAAAGAGCTTAAGTGACCTATTCGACATCACCAACAAGGAAAGGAGTTGTCTACATCAGGACCCAAATCTGACTCACATATCCATGACTTTTCCCATCAGTTTAAGTGAATGCCATTAGGGGAAGAGAAGAGTTAGCACATTAGGGAAAGGGGCGGAGGGCTGTGTGGAAGGCACAGGGACAGAGAAAGGGCACAGGCTGAAGGGTCAGAGAAAACCACAGAACCCCAACCCAGCCAGGACAGGAAAGGGGAGCCCAGCACTGTTTAAAAAGTTAACTGCATTTTATTGAAAGATATGTTTTGGATGCAACATCTCTTCTTCCTTGGATCTCCAACCTTCCGCCTGCCCTGAAGATTTCAGACTTGCCAGTCCCATGATCATGTGTGCCAGTTCCTTAAAATAAACCTCTCTGTAGATAGATGGTAGGTAGGTAGGTAGGTAGATAGATACAGGTGAAAAGATTGATAGATCTAGTCTATCTATCCATTTATCCATCTACTATATACACATTCTAGTTGTTCTGTTCCTCTGGAGAACTCTAACAGAGGGGGCATTAGACTGTGACCAGGACCCACAAGGGCAAACATCCCAAACAGAGGCCCTGGGGGGTAGTTGTGCTGGGGAGGTCGAGCCAGCCAACTGAGCTGCAGTGCAGAGGGAATATGAGGCAATTAAGCAGGTCAGGCAACTTCAGCTATGTGGAGAAGAGACTCAGAGGCTTTGGAAGAGTCATGAGGCAAAGTGTGGGTGCCTGGAGCTGCCCTTGCAGAAGAGGCGCTGCATGGCGTACACTGGCAGACTCCCACCATTGTATCTACTACCAAAGGCCGAACCAGGTTCATTGCAGACCTGTGCTTGGGATGAAGAAGAAACCTACCTCTCTCATGGGATCAGTGACATTACACACAAATGTGGACACATGGCTCAGTCACAAATCAGAAACACTTGAAAAGGTGTGGAGGGTGAGCAGAAGGAGCTGGGTCAGCTGAGGCTCTCTTGTGGAATCTGGGCGTGGCCTCCCTACACAGGGATCTGGAATGTGCAGTGCTGCAAAGTGGATTGCTGGTGCATTTCTGAGGCTCTGGTGATTCTGAATGATTCTGAATGCAGGGGCTACCAAGAAAGAACAGCATTCTGCAGACAGAGGCTCTGAAAGGCAGGTAGTGAGAGTGGGTTTTACCCTGGAGCCCTGTTCACACCGTAGTGCCAAATGATATCATCCCCACGGGAACCTCAAAAAGCTGACTTTGGTTAGTAACCCTGAGAAGACTTCATTTGCCAGTTCATGAAAGAAAATAGCCAGGGCTTGCTTCCTGATGGCAAGGTGGAGTCATTTAGTTCCAGGGGCTTCTCTCTTCTTTATTAACAGGCTTCCTGTTGGGAACAGAAGTTATGCCTGCCCTTCCTAGTTGCTAATTGCTGTAAAATCATATATATGCACCCTGTATTTCTTCCAATGATATAGACACCAAAATAGAACACAGAGCAGAAGTTATCAACCTTGATGTTGTAGAATGTCAAAGCCAGTATTCCATTTCTAGCAACGAGGAAGCCCAGCTATCTTGAAAAATCCCCCTGCTCTAAAACACCTAATCAATTATGTCTCTCATTATCTTTGTAATTTTTGCTGTATTTATGGTTATGTCCCCCTTTTATCAATTATGTCTCTCATTATCTTTGTAATTTTTGCTGTATTTATGGTTATGTCCCCCTTTTAAATCTTCATATTTTTGTGTCTATTCTTTCTCTCTCTCTCACCCCCCCCTCTTTCTTTTTTAGAGAATAAAGTTTTTATTCACTCTCCAAGAAAGGAGAGGGGCATGGTATGAAGAGATATACCAGCTTTCTTTTCTTTTTTTTTTTTAGAACATCTGGTCAGAGATTTACCAACTGCATTACTCTTTCAAATATCTAACCATATTAGTTAGAATTGTGTTCAGCTCTAGGTTGGGAAAAACCTCCAAATAACAGTAGCTTAACAAAATAAATTATTTGTCTTACTGTAAAATATCCAATTTGGAGCTCCATCCAAATTGTAATCTATGGTGTTGGAGAACCAAGCTCCTTAGATCATGTTGCTCTTTCATTATCCAGGGAAGGAAAAGTCACTCTCCAATATTCAAGGTCACCTTTTGGTTGAAGATAATTTCTGGAGCTCCAGCTAGAATTCCAGGCAGGAAGAAGGAAGAGAGAGAAAAAAAGACTTATCTTCTCTCTTTATATCTCCTGGCATTGCACACACCACTTCTGCTCATACCACTTTGGCCAGAACACAATCATATAACCAATCAACTTCCAAAAGAGTCTAGAAAATGTTGGGGGTTTTCTGTTTTCTCTTCTCCAAACCTTCATGCTGTTGCTGTCCTACTTTTTACGTCTAGATATGTTATAAATGCCACAATACCAGGTTTATTTTGCTTTTAAACAGCCAATTTTAAAAAAAATAAAAAAATAAAAAATTTTTTGTTTCCCCTTTCCAGTGATCTTCATTCCTATCTATACATCCAAGTTTCCATCTGGTGTCATTTTCCTTCTGCCTGAAAAACATTCTCTAATATTTCTTTACAGTGCATATCTGCAAGAAACAAATTCTCCCAGCTTTAATGTATTTGAAAATGCTTGGGGTTTTTCTTGAAGAATATTTTCGCTAGATATAGAAGTGTAGACTGACACTTTTTTCTTTATCCTTTAAAGATGTTCTGATGTCTTCTAGCTTATATTGTTTTTGACAAGAAATCTGTAGTAATTCTAACCTTTGTTCTATATGTAATGTATCTTTTCCTCTGAAATTTTAAACAATTTTTTCATTATCACTGGTTTTTAGCAATTTGGTGATAATGTGTCTGCATTTGGTTTTCTTTATGTTTATTCTGCTTGTAATTCTTTGAGTGTCTCAAAGACATGTGCGTTTATAGTTTTCATCAAATTTGAAAGAACTTTGGCCAGTATCCCCTCAAATATATTTCTTTCCTGACCCTCCCCCTTCTGAGATTTTAATCATACAATTACATATACACATAGCTACACATACTGCTTAATATTGCCGCACAGGTCAGAGAGGATACTGAATTGCACAGTATCAGGGAGGGGAGCTGGGAAGGAGGGGCAGCTTTCTCACAGATAGAAATGCTGGTAGGAGCTGTTGTTCCTTTGATGAGCTCTCTCCCCACAAAGCTAGCAGGTGGCTGCCATGTCTGAAACTCCATCAACCTGGGTCACACTGTTTGTTCTGCCCTAGTGATTCCCTGAGGCCCCGCCCTACCCAGCTTTCAGACCCACCCAATGTTTCTAGTGGCTTTCCTAAACAAATGGCCTATTGTGGCTCACGCTTCAGATTTTCCTAGAATCCCTCAAATAAGCAGCATCTGGCTGCAATGTACCCTTAACCTCTTGTTAAGTGACTCCAGGTCCAGCACTAGCAGTGCTGGCCTTGGTTCACAGCTTGGCTGCACCAGGGCACCTCCAAGCCCAACACAAGTAGCAGCAATCAGCAGATCACTTTGTAACTCATGCCAGGTGGCCCCAGGCAGAACACAGGTGGTGACTGACCTTGGTCTGCACCTCCAAGGAGGCCTCAGAGACAGCTTACACAATGGATGGCTTCAAGTGACACTGAAGCATCCCCCTCCAAGCACCTCCACAAGTGACATGCTCAAGGGATAGACTCAGCAGTACCAGAGTGCCACTGAGGTAAGTCCTGCTCTGTGGGGTGGGCCCCTCACAGCTGATCCTCAACAGTGGTCAGAGGTCAGTTGTGCATCCAATTCTTGCAGCTAATCAGCCTGGAAGCAAATCCTTCCCATTGATGCTCCAATAGCAATCAAAGCTCAACTACAATAGAAGGATGTAAATAGCCCAGATGGAGAGGGGAACACCTCAAATACCCAGCTTGGGTAATTCAGGGAGGCTGTGGCACTGGATCCTACAGAACCCCTACTACATTAGGCCACACTACCAAGCCTGAGAGACATGGCAGGCCCACCTAATACAATACATAGAAACAAACACAAGGAGGCTACCAAAATGAGAAGACGAAGAAGCATGTTGCAAATGAAAGAATAAAACAAAACTCCAGAAAACAACTAAATAGAATGGAGACAAGCAATCTACTAGATGCAGAGTTCAAAATACTGGTTATAAGGATGCTCAATGAACTTAGGGGAAAAAATCAACAGCATAAAAAAGGACCCATCAGAAATTAAGGATCCCCTAGCTGAGAATAATTTACAGAGAATCAATAATAGAGTATGTGAAGCTGAGAAACAAGTCAGTGATTTGGAATATAAGGAAGAGAAAAACACCCAATCAGAACAACAAAAAGAAAAAAGAATCTGCCAGCCAAGATGGAGGCATAGGCAGATGCTCTTCACCTCCTCTCACAATGCAAAGAAGAATAACAACCAATTTAAAAACAAAAACAACCAGAATTGCCAGAAAAAAAAAAAAAACAGTATGGAAGTCCAACAACCACAGAGTCAAAGAAGAAACCTTCATCCAGACTGGTAGGAGGGGCGGAGATGGGAAGCCGGGGCCAAGAGGACACATGACAAGAAGGTGGCTGGAGGACTGGGCAGGTGAGGTGGAGGCTGGTCATCCCATATTTGTGTGCAAATAAGCCAGGAGGAACAACTGGGGAGTGAGACAAACTGCACAATTCATGGTTCCAGTGAGAGGAAATAAAGCCTCAAAATCTCTGGCGGTAAAAACCTGTGGAGGTTGAGGCGGCCTGAGAAACTCCCAGTCTTACAGGAGAGTCCTTTGGAGAGGCCCATGGGATCCTAGAACACACCCAAGTCCACCCACCAGGGAATCAGCACCTGAAAGGACACAATCCATTTGTGGAAAGTGAGAGGAGGGACAGAAAGCTGGGTGAGAGCCAAGCAAGCGGCATTTTTTCCTCTCTCATCCCTACTCTACATACAGCAACACAACACAGTGAAGTGGGTTGCCCTGCTCTGGTGAACACCTATGGCTCTGCCCCTTACAACGTAACAGGTGTGTCCAAAGAAATATGGCCCAAATGAAAGAACAGATCAAAATCCAGAAAAAGCCCTGACTGGTGTGGTTCAGTGGGTTGAGTGCAGGCCTTTGAACCAAAGGGTCACCAGTTCAATTCCCAGTCAGGGCACATGCCTGGGTTGTGGTCCAGGTCCCCTGTAGGAGGTGTAAAAAAGGCAACCACACATTGATGTTTCTCTCCCTCTCATTCTCCCTGCATTACCTTCTGTCTAAAAAGAAATAAATAATATCTTTAAAACAAAACAAAGCAAAAATAACTCCAGAGAAGAGCTAAGCAACAATGAGATAGCCAACCTATCATATGCAGAGTTTAAAACACTGGTAATCAGGATGCTCAGAGAAATGATTGAGCATGGTAGCTAAGTAAAGGAAGAAATGAAGGCTATGCAAAGGAAAATATACAGGGAATCAACAGTGAAGGGAAAGAAACCAGGACTCAGATCAATAATTTGGAACAAAAAGAAGAAATAAACATCCAATCAGAACAGAATGAAGAAACAAGAATTCAAAAAATGAGGAGAGGCTTAAGGACCTCTGTGACAACTTTAAACATTCCAACACCTGAATCATAGGGGTGCCAGAAGGAGAAGAGAAAGAGCAAGAAATGGGAAACTTCTTTGAGCAAATAATATAGGAAAACTTTGCCAATCTGGCAAAGGAACTAGACATGCAAGTCCTGGACGTTCAGAGAGTCCCAAAGAAGTAGGATCCAAGAAGAAACACTCCAAGACCTATCATAATTAAATTACCCAAGATTAAAGAGATTACCCAAGATTAAGGAAAGAATCTTAAAAGCAGCAAGAAAAAAAGAGAGAGTTACCTACAAAGGAGTGCCCATAAGACTATCAGCTGATTTCTCAAAGGAAATCTTACAGGGAAGAAGGGAGTGGGAAGAAGTATTTGAAGTCATGAAAGGCAAGGACCTACATCCAAGGTTACTGTATCAAGCAAAGCTATCATTTAGAATGGAAGGGCAGATAAAGTGCTTCCCAGATAAGGTCAAGTTAAAGGAGTTCATCATCAGCAAGCCTTTATTATATGAAATATTGAAGAGACTTATCTAAGAAAAAGAAGATCAAAAACTATGAATAGTAGAATGACAACAAACTCACAACTATCAACAACTGAACCCCAAAAAAACAAAAACAAACTAAGCAAACACCTAGAACAGGAACAGAATCACAGAAATGGAGATCCCATGGAGGATTATCAGTGGGGAGGGGAGGAGAGAATGGGGGGAAAAGGTACAGGGAATAAGAAGCATAATTGTTAGGCACAAAAGAGACAGGAGGAAGTTAAGAATTGTATAGCAAATTGAGAAGCCAATTAACTTATATGCACAACCCATGGACATGAACTAAAGGGGGAGGAATACTGGAGAGAAGGGGTGGTGCAGGGAATAGGGGGATAAAGGGGAGAAAAAATGGGACAACTGTAGTAGCATAATCAATAAAATACACTTTAAAATAAATAAATGAATAAATATATTTTTAAAGAATCCAAAACAAAAATGAACATAGAGTGTAAGGAGACTCTGAGACAATTTTGATCATATCAACATTCATATCATGGGAGTGCTGAAAGGAGAAGAGAGACAGCAAAAAATTGAAAATCTATTTGAAAAAATAATGACAGAATACGTTCCTAACCTGGTGAAGGAAATAGACATACAAGTCCAGGAAGCTCAGAGAGTCCCAAACAACATGAACCCAAAGAGACCCATACAAGAATCATCATAATTAAAATGTCAAAGGTTAGTCCTGGCTGGTGTGGCTCAGTGGATTGATTGCAGGCCTGAGAACCAAAAGGTTTCCAGTTTCCCAATCAGGGCACATGCCTGGGTTGAAGGCCAGGTCCCCAGTTGAGGACATGTGAGAGGTAACCACACATTAATGTTTCTCTCCCTCTCCTTCTCCCTCCCTTCCCCTCTCTCTAAAAATGAATAAAAGTCTTTAAAATAAAATAAAATAAAAACCAAAGTTTAAAGACAAAAAGAGAATCTTAAAAGCAGCAAGAGAAAATCAGTTAGTTACCTACAATGTAGCTCCCATAAGACTATCAGCTGACTTCTCAAAAGAAACTTTGCAAGCCAGTAGGGACAGGCAAAAAAAATATTTAAAGTGACAAAAAGCAAGGACCTACAACCAAGACTACTTTACCTAGAAGAGCTATCATTTAGAATCAGAGAACAGATAAAGAGCTTACCAGACAAGAAAAAAACTAAAGGAGTTCATTACCACCAAACCAGTATTATAAGAAATGTTAAAGGAGACAAAGAATAGAAGATCAAAAATGTAAGCAATAAAGTGGCATTAAATATATATCTATCAACAATTGAATTTTTAAAAATTAATAAACAACCAAGCAGGACAGAAACAAGAAAAAAGTAAGTGAATACAACAAAAGATGTGAAAGATTTGTACCATGAAATTTGCAAAACATCATAAACCAGAAATTAGATTAGTGGTTACCAGGCCAGGGACTGGGGTTAGGGAAGTTAAGTTAGGTGGCAGAAGTTTCTTTTGGTGGTGATGAAAATGTTCTGGAATTAGATAGTGCTGATGATTGTACAACTTTGTGAATATACCAAACACCACTGAATTGTATACTTTCTATGAGTGAATTTCATGAGATGTGAATTGTATCTCAACAAAAAGAGTGAGTGAAGAGGAGAAAGAATAAAACCAGACCACAAAAAGTAAATGAGAATGATTAGTTAACCAAAGCTTTTTTTGACTTCCATGAGTCCAATAAATTGACCTCTTAGCCTAAAGACACATGGTTGAAAATTTCCACCAATGACAACCTAAATGTTTTTCTCATATTACCTCTTCTTTGCAGGAATCCTCAGTGGTTATCCTGACATGGCTCATAAAGCAATATGTAAAAAATGCCATTTGTAACCACATATCTTGAGACACCCCCAGGTTCCATAAAATAGCTTAGATCTTTTCATCAATTTGCATTGTCAGTCCTTGATTTAACATCTGTGATTTCCAAGATGACAAAGGCACAACCCTGATAATAATATTGTGGTCTGTTGCCTAGACTCCACAACTAAAGGAAATGCTAACTATCCATTAGAAATGAATAAAAATAAAGACAATTTTTCCATCCAGAAAAAAAAGCCCATAAAGATGGATAAAGTATTTTGGATAGCTATGGGCATATAGTAGGTACTCAATAATGTTAGCTATAATTATTACTGTACTGCTAGTGAATGTGTATAGAATTCACAGGCCTTCCATTACTCCCTCCATGTTGACTTCCTCTCTTTCTCAAGGTTCCATTATTTGGCTTCCCCTAGTTAATCTTCCATGGTCCTGAGAGATGACTGTGTAAGAGTTGATAAACTGAATCAAGCTGAGCTATCAATGACTAATAGAGCCTTGTAGTCACTTATCTTTTGTGGTCACTTGCCACTTAGCAAGAGGTACAGGGGTTGCGGGCTCACTGAGGCTGGATGGATTTAGGAAGTTGTGAAGCATGAGCCAAGACCAGCCATTCATATGGAAAAGCCAATGTTAACAGCTATAAGTTGGGTGGGACATAGTCTCAGGGGATCTTCAGGGCATGGTAAACTGTGTTAGCCATGTTGATTAGCCTCAGATATGGCACCCGCCTGCCAGCTCTGTGGCTCTGTGGAGGGAAGGGTCAGAAAAGGGACAATAGCCTCTGCCCAACTTTCTGTCTGGGAAAAAAGCTGTCCCATAGCTGCTGTGTTGATGCCAGACACTTCGGGTCCTCCATGTATGCCACTGGTGCCTTTCAAGCGGCTACCCCTGTGCTGGAGCTCAGATGTAGCGAGTCTGAGTAAGTTCATGTGTGGGTTCTTTAAGAAGAATTACATGGGACTCTAGAAGTTTCTTCTAGTGACTCAATCCCTGCTGGTTTATGCAGCCAGAAGTTATGGGGACTTATCTTCCTGCCACTGGAACCCTGGGCTGGGATATCTGGTGTGGAGCTGGGACTCCTCACTCCCAAGATATTCCTCCCAAATTTGTATCCACCACACATGAATGTAAGAGCAGCCTGTTCCCTGTCTCTGCCCCTCCTACTAGTCTGAATGGATGTGGTTTCTTAGACTTCCATTCAACTTGATTTCTGACAGTTCTGAGTGATGGTTGTTCTTTAGTTTGGTTGTAATTTTGATGTGATTATGTGAGGAGGTGAGTTGTGTTTACCTCTGTTGCCATCTTAAATGGAAGTCCCAGAATTTTTTTTTTAACTCGGCCAAAACTGACAGCTGACAGGGGTCTAGAGGGAGGCTCGTATGAGATTTAAAGACTCTGAAGTCACTGTGATCCACTGAGGGCCCCACCTGAGTCCCACTGGTCTTCTTGCCATTTCTCAGACTCACCTGACAATATCATGATTCTATGTCTGTGCCCAGGGTTGGCCCTACCATCACAAGACACCCTCTCTCTCTCTGAGAATGTCCTTATGCAACAGGCTCCAGCTACACCATCACCACCCCACCCTCTAAACCTGCATCCAACACCAGGGGAAATTAATCAGTTCTTCCTCATTCACCTCTGACAGAGTGCAACCTTTGCTCATTGAATCAGGGGTTCATTGGGTCAGATCTTCAGCTTTATCCTCAAAATTTAGGCCTGGAGGAATAAGCCTGGAACTGAATCTTTGATCCTCATACTGAACTCACAGACTTGGATGGAGCTGGATGCTGAGGAGTATTGGTTGAATCAGTGAGTGAATCCAGCAATATTTTTACATCCCACAAATGTTAATTCACAGTATTATCTTTGAGAAATAGTTGATTATAACACAGTTTTTAAAATTTAGGACACCAATTAGATTATTCACACATAATTTTTAATGTGCAAAAATATACATAACACAAAATTTGCCATTCTAACCATTTTAAGTGTACAGATCAGTGGCGTTAGTTTCCTCATATTGTTGTGCAACAATCGCTACCATCCATCTCCAGAACTGCTTCCTCTTCTTAACTGAAACTCTGTCCCCATTAAATAATTCCCTATTCCTCCTTCCCACAGCCCCTGGCACGCACCCTTCTACTTTCTGTCTCCATGAATGTGATGGCTCCATGTACCTCACATAAACATAATCATACAGTATGTATCTTTTTTATAACTGGCTTATTTGACGTAGTATAATATCCTCAAGGTTAAACCACGTTGTAGCCTGTGTCAGAATCATATAATTCTAAAAAGACATTCACTGGATCATCCAAAAATGTTGATGACCTCCTGCTGTAGGCAGGGCCTGCACTCAAGACTCCAGACTTCAAAAAAAAAAAAAAAAAAACCAGGTAAATTACAGAGTCTCCACTTCAAGGTACCAGCCAACTAAATTCATTTTTTAAATTTCTTTCTGTTAAACGCGGCCCCCCCCCCCCCCCCCCCGCGCGCCCGGCCTTGGCCCCCTCCCTCCTCCCCGTCCCCCTCCCTCCTCCCCGTCCCCCTCCCTCCTCCTGCCTGCTCAGGCCCGCGAAGCTCCGGCTCTGCCGGCACCCTCTCCGGGAGCGCAGGCAAGCAGCGCGCCGGCCAGAGGCAGGGAGGGAGTGAGGGCTTGCATTGCACGCCGGGCGGGAAGGCCGGCGTCTCCTCTAGCCTGCGTCCCGGCCAGGGTGCCCACCCGCGCCCTGGCCCACTTCAGGAGCCCCAGGAGGTGGCCTGTCAGCCCCCGCCGCCAGCGCACCCGGCTGGGCCTCGGGACTAGACCACTCAAGAGGTTTTTAAGAGGTCCAAAGTGCTACCGAATGAGGGACAGGCGACAAACCTGGCCTTCCTGTCCACCCTTGAAAATGGATTTCTATACTCCAGCCAAAAACTATTTCTCCATGTGAATCTATTGCTTCCAGAAGACAATTTAAAAATGGAAATAACTAATGGGAGGAATTTCTGGCCACCTCAAGGTAGTACGTAAACAAATAATAGATGGAGTCCAGTATCAACCTCTCAGGTCATGCTCAAAATAGCATGAAGTGGGCACTTACTCTTTCTACGAATCTCTTTGAAGGTTCTAAAAGACACCAAGACTTTCCATCCAATAAAACTGCTCCTCCCGCACCAAGGATCACCAGTCTGCCTGCGGGAGGGCTGCCTAGAAGGCTTTGGACAGAATGAAGATCAGAGCTCCAGGAAGTGTTGAAAAGCAGAGAAAGGGAGGTGGCATTCTAGAGCTCCTACTCAAAGCCAAGTACCACACTAGCGTCTTCCACACAACAACCAAGTACAAGAGATGTCATCACCTCGTGATTTTAGATGTAGAAACTGTGACTTAGATGACTTAATAAAATACCCAAGTCCACACAGCTAGTTAGTGTGGGAACAATGCAAACAAATTCAGTCTTGTCCAGCCTCAAGGCTCTTTTCTTTAGCCCATGATGCCTCCCATTCCTTGATAGAGAATGATACATTTCTCATCTCTACCCCCCACACTGCTCCCCCACTTAAGAACCCATACATGCATCTTGAGAAGATAAATCAATAGTGGGGCCAACCAAAAGCACAGGGGAGGGGTATTATTCTCCACCTGCAGAAACCATGAAGGAGGTTGGGTTTTCTCCGAAGAGGACCATCTGGAAAGGACAAGTCTACTGTGAGACCTTAAGCGAGAAAGAAGTAAATTCCTATGGCACCAACAGCTTACACATAGGCAGGACTTCTAACTGAAATAAAGAAAACTCAGCCACTTTTTCTAATTAGCGATGACTGAGTCATAAAAAGAAAGAAAAGTTGGCTCCAAGCTGATGCTGAGAGAGGGTGCCTTCCAATAGGTGTCTCCTGCAGCGGCATTCCCCACTCTCTCCTCCAGCCTCCATGCCACACCTTCTGACACATCTTCATGGACAGAGGCTGCAAAGAACTGGGGAGCCTAGCCCAACTGGTTTAGGAGAGCTCGCTTTGGCCAAACAAATGATTGGTGAGAATGTTGATGGGGAAGGCATTTCCACATGGTGGAATGAGTCATGGTTGGTCTTGTCTACCAGCTACAGTCTAATATAAGGGGCAGTCCTGGCCAAAACCACCTCTCCACGCTGATGTCTCTGCCTCTGAGATTTCACCTTCCAAAATATCTCTTTGGATTCTTCTCCTCAGGAGACATCATCTTGGGAGAAGAACATAGATCAGCTCTTAGTAAAACATTACATGCAGAATCAAATGGATCTTGAAGGTCACATTATCCTGCCCAGTGCAGCAATCTCTGGGCACATCTACTAGTTTATTCCAGGGATATGGGAATCACAATAAAGTAAGAAATCCTGTTCCATGGTTATGCAGCTCCTATTAAGGACTTTTTAAAAAAGATTTTATTTATTTTATTTTTAGACAGGGGGGAGAGGAGAGAGAAAGAGAGGGAGAGAAACATCAATGTGTGGTGGCCTCTTGTTTGTTCCCCACTGGGGACCTGGCCTGCAACCCAGGCATGTGCCCTCACTGGGAATTGAACCGGCAATGCTTTGGTTCACAGGTCAGCACCCAGTCCACTGAGCCATACCAGCCAGGGCAAAGTTCTTTACATTAAGACAAAACGTTTTTCCTATAGCTCCTTCTACTTCCCATATGGCATCAGGAACAAATGTGCTCCTTCTTCCAGGCAGTCTTGCAAGTCTCCTCTAATGAGCTCATTCCAAACTGTGAATAACACCTCTGCTTTTTTGTGTGACTAAATGGCACAAAAAAAAGACAAAGTGTAGAGTCCTAGTTATTTGTGTTCATGTGCACACACTTATACAACCTCACAACTGAGGGGAAAACAAAAGGCTCCCAAGTGAGGTAACACAAGAGACCCAGAGGGATTCTCACATGTGTGAGGGGCACTCCTGGATGCAGGAAGTAGCTATTCCATCATTAAATCATGCGAGTGGACAGGGAATACAGTTAGGATACTTGTGGAAATAGAAACAGAGGAAACATAGTCACAGAGCCACTCCTCAAGGAGCCCTGAAAAGTCAAACACCTGAGCCTTGCAGGAAAAGCAGAAAGCCCAGGGCAGCAATGCCTCCTGGTACTAGAACTGGAAAGCCACTAGAAATCCAGAGCAGCATGGGAACCCTCAAGCACTCAAGGCCCCCAACTTTAGTGCTCTGCCATTGAAGTCATTTAGCTTCCTCTCATGATCTGTCTCTTCTTATTTCTTTTCTACTCCTCCTCTACCAAGTGCATGGTTGATTCTGCTACATTTCCCAGCTCACTGAGGCACAGCTCTTCAAGCCAGGCTCCTGTAGAGGTCGCTGGCCACTGCTGCTCAGGAAACAGCTTGAGGAAACTCATCCAGAGCTGGAGGCATTGCAGTTTCACTCAAGAGGGGACAGGAAGATTAAGGACATTAAGATTTCACTCAATCTTAATAAAGCAGGACCACCCTGTGTCTGATCAGCATAGTACACCCAGTGTCCAGAAGGAGAACTAAGAAGGTGTTCATTTCAGTGCATGAAGAGAATAAGCAGACACAAGACTTCTTGGGAATCATGTCCTCAGACAGAGAATTGGCTTGATTCCAAGATCCAGTTGGAGGAAACTCAGTGAGAATCACCGTGTGATCAGCAGCTTCTTGTCGGTGATTATTTGGGGTGCCTAATAGAACCCCAACCCCAAACATCATTCCATCACCTGTCTATTTACCACTTGACTTTCACCCCTCTGTGGCTTCCAGTTTCCTTTATTAAAATAAAAATAGAGGAAAATAGCGTATTCCTATGCTACTTAGGAAACTGGAGACTACTACTATAAATTTAAGACACTGAAGGCTACCAAACATTATTGAGAGAAAATAAAGAAAACCTAATTAAATGAAGAGATGTACCATATTCATGGATTGGAAGACTCCGTGTTGTTAAGATGTTAGTTCTCCCCCAAATTAATCCACAGATTCAGTGTAATTTCAGTCAAAATTCCATAAGACTTTTTTAAAGAAAGAGACAAGCAGATTTTAAAATTTTGTAGAAATGAAAAAAATCTTACAATAGGGCCCTGGCTGGCGTAGCTCAGTGGATTGAGCGCAGGCTGCGAACCAAAATGTCACAGGTTCGATTCCCAGTCGGGGCACGTGCCTGGGTTGCAGGCCACAGCCCCCAGCAGCTGCACATTGATGTTTCTCTCTCTCTCTCTATCTCCCTCCCTTCCCTCTCTAAAAATAAATAAATTAAATCTTTTTTAAAAATCTTAGAATAGCCAAGATAATCTTAATAAAGAACAAAGTTGGAATATTTACCCTAACTGATTTTAAGACTTACTAACTATAGCCATGGCTGGTGTAGCTCAGTGGATTGAGCACAAGCCTGGGAATCAAATGGTCACCAGTTTGGTATTAGCATTAGCATACACAAATAGATTAGTGGAATAGAAAACAGAGTCCAGCCGTAGCTCATTGGTTGGAGTATCTTTCTGTAACTGAAAGTTTGGAGGTTTGATTCCAGTCAGGTCATACAAAAAGGTCTGTCCAAAAAAATTCCAGCCACTGTTAACACATTGTATGTGGGAAATGTATTTATACATTTTACATTGACTGGTAGTACAGTGCGCAATAAAAACTACCCGCAATGTGTTAATATGATGAGAACAGTTTGTGCAACATCGATGTAACCTGGCAGCCAAGGAGAGTGGACTGGAATGTGCATAACTGAACAGTCACAACTTCACTGTACTAGTCATTGGGGAGGGGCGTAGACATGGCTCAGTGAACATGTATACTGTGTGGCTGTCACATTCAAAATGACTAAGCAAGCAGAGCAACAAATCAGCATCACATTTTTCATTAAGCTTGAACGTTCCTCTGTGAAAACTATTAGGATGATTCAGAAGGCTGCAATGGGCAACTGGTGATTGGTAGCTTCATCATGACAATGCACCTGTTCATGAATCGCATCTCATGCAGAGTTTTTTGGCAAAACATCAAATCACACAGGTGCCTCAGCCCCCCTACAGCCCAGATTTGGCACCCTCTGTGATGTCTGGCTTTTCCCAGAACTAAAATCATCTTTGAAAGGGAAGTGATTTCAGACTATTGATGAGATTCAGGAAAATACAGCAGGACAGCTGATGGTGATTGAAAGAATTGTGTGAGGTCCTAAGGAACCTACTTTGAAGGGGACTGAGGAATCACTGTCCTATGTATAATGTTTCTTATATCTTGTATGTTCTTTAATAAATGTCTCTATTTTTTATATTGCATGGCTGGATACCATCAGGACAGACCTCATCTTTGTCAAAACTTATTGAACTATACACTTAAAATGTAAGCATCTTATTGAAAATAAACTATATTTTTAAAGACCCCAAAGTAAGAAGAATAAAGACAGAAAGAGAGACTATAGGGAGGGAGGGAGGAAGGAAAGAAAGAAAGAAGGGGGAAGGGAAAGAGAGAGGAAGAGGGGGAGGAGAAAACTTATTCTGGGAGATGATTCTTCCTTGTTTTAGTCACGGCCATCATGGGTTATTTGATGGGCAGGGAATCACCCAAATCAACCCTACTGGCTTCCCCCATAGGCTGTAGTAAACCACTCTCAATGGAGATCAAACTGTGCTCATGATCACCCCATGACCCTGTGACTATCTGAGCATGCCCTCTAACCAGTCCTCAGCACCTTACATGGCACATTAGGTCCTGTAAAGAAAACCCGCCTTTTCGTCAGGGAGCTTGCTGGAGATAGCACTCAGCTGGTCTGTGGTCATCTACTTGGGGCTGGCCATATTGCCCTCACACAGGCAGGCCCCTGCTTCTGAACATTCTCCCTTTGAGATTATCTGAATCCACAAACCACCAAGTGACTCTGTGATGCCAAGTTGTCCTTATGGGGAGATTTCCTGCAGCACCAGAGAGTGATAGCTGGTTAGCTTTACAGTTCTATCTTTTGATGAAAATCAATAAACTGACATGGGGTTTGATATTTTTTAATTATAATTTATTGATTATGCTATTACAGTTATACCAATTTTTCCCCCTTTGCCCCCTTCCAGTCAGCACCCCCCCCCTCAGGCAATGCCCACACCATTGTTTATGTCCATGGGTCATGTGTATAAGTTCTTTGGCTACTCCATTTCCTATACTGTACTTTACATCTCCATGGCTATTCTGTAATTCTGTACTTCTTAATCCCCCTACCTCTTCACCTATTTCCCTACACCTCCATTCCATCTGTCAACCATCAAAGCACTCTCCATATCCATGATTCTGTCTCTGTTCTTCTTGTTTGCTTAGTTTGTTTTCTAGATTCAATTATTGGTAGATATGTATTTGTTACCATTTAATTGTTCATAGTTTTGATCTTCTTTTTCTTAAATAAATCCCCTTAACATTTCATATAATAATGGTTTGGTGATGATGAACACCTTCAGCTTTTTCTTGTCTGGGAAGCTTTTTATCTGCCCTTTGATTCTAAATGATGTCTTTACTGGGTAGAACAATCTTGGCTGTAGGTCTCTGTTTTAGTGACTTTGAATGTTTCTTGACAATCCCTTCTAGCCTGCAAAGTCTTTTGAGAAATCAGGTGACAGCCTCATGGAAATTCCCCTATAGGTAACTAATTGTTTTTCTCTTCCTGTTTTTAAGGTTCTCCCTTTCTCTTTAAACTCTGGCATTTTAATTATGATGTGTCTTGGAGTGGGCCTCTTTACATCCATCTTATTTGGGATTCTCTGCACTTCCTGGACTTGTATGTCTATTGTCTTCACAAAATTAGGGAGATTTTCTTTCATTATTTTTTTTCAAGTAGATTTCCAATTTCTTGCTCTTTCTCTTTTACTTCTGGCACTCCTATGATGTAAATGTTGGAATGCTTGAGGTTGCCCCAGAGGCTGCTTACACTATCTAAATTTTTTTGGATTCTTTTTTCTTCTTGTTGCTTTGATTGGTTGTTTTTTGCTTCCTTATGTTCCAAATCATTGATTTGATTCTCAGCTTCATCCACACGGTTGTTGTTTTCCTGTAAATTGTTCTTTATTTCAATCAGTGTATCCTTCCTTTCTGACTGGGTTCTTTTATGCTGTTGAGGTCCTCACTAAGTTCCTTGAGCATCCTTATAACCAGTGTTTTGAGCTCTGCATCTGATAGGTTGTTCATCTCCATTTTCTTTAATTCTTTTTCTTGAGTTTTGATCTGTTCTTTCATTTGAGCTATGTTACTTTGTCTCCTTATTTTGGTAGCCTCCTGTGTTTGTTTCTATGTCTTAGTTAGAGCTGCTATGACTCCCTGTCTTGGTAGTGTGGCCAAATGTAGTAGTGTCTTATAGGGTCCAGTGGCACAGCCTCCCCTATCACCCAAGCTGAGTACTTGAGGTGCACCCTTTGTGTGGGCTGAGTACGCCCTCCTCTTATAGTTGTGCCACAATTTCTTTTGGCAGATGAATGGGAGGGATTTGCTCAGGCCAGTCAGCTGCGAAGACTGGCTGTGACCATCAACCACCACCCTCCGTGTGCAGGAGCAAGGTGGTGGTGCCCCAACATGGTCTGTAGCTGTCCACTGGGTGTGCAGGCTCTGAGTTTTCCCAGATGGTGCTGGTGAAGATTAGCCTCCACCTGTGTTTTGCCTGGAGCAACCCTGCATGAACTATAAAGCAATCTGAGATGGTTGCTATGTATGCTGAGCTTGGAGATTCCTAGGCAAAGCCAAGCTATGAATCTAGGCTGAATGCTGCTAGTGCCATATCTGGAGCCATTTAGCAAGAGATACAGGGGTGGAGGGCTCACTGAGGCTGGATGGATTTAGGAAGTTGTGAAGCATGAGCCAAGACCAGCCATTCATATGGAAAAGCCAATGTTAACAGCTATAAGTTGGGTGGGACATAGTCTCAGGGGATCTCCAATGCAAAGTAAACAGTGTTAGCCATGTTGATTAGCCTCAGATATGGCACCCACCTGCCAGCTCTGTGGCTCCGTGAGGGAAGGGTTCAGGAAAGGGACAGTAGCCTCTGCTCATCTTTCTGTCTGGGAAAAAGCTGTCCCCCAGCTCACGCCTTAATATCAGACAGTTCAGTTTCTCCCTATATGCCACTGGTGCATTTCAAGTTGCTACCCCTGTGCTGGAGCTCAGATGGAGTGAGTCTGAGTAAATTCATGTGTGGATTCTTTAAGAGGAATTGTGTGGGACTCTAAAAGTTTCTTCCGGTGACTCAATCCCTGCTGGTTTCTACAACCAGAAGTTATGGGGACTTATCTTCCTGGCACTGGAACCCTGGGCTGGGGAGTTTGGTTTGAGGCTGGGACTCTTTGTTCCTGAGCTATCCATCTGGAATTTGTATCCACCACATGTGGATGTGGGACCAGCCAATTCCACATGTCCACCCCTCTTACCTACCTGAATGGATGTGGTTTCTTTAATTCTGTAGTTGTCAGACTTTCATTCAACTTGATTTCTGATGGTTCTGAGTGATGACTGTTATATAATTTAGTAATTTTGATGTGGTTGTGTGAGGAGGCAAGCCGTGTTTACCTATGCCACCATCTTGACTGGAAAAAAGTTGGGTCTTGATATTTTCAAAGTTTGTGTTTTTTTTTTTTCTTGAAGGAAGGCCATGTCCAGAAAAAAACAGGGAAGGGCCTCCAGCACTGGGAAGGAGGCCTGAGGACTCAGCCATCAATTGCATCAGGACACCCTCCGCAATTAGTACTTTGTCTCTGTGTCAAAAGACACTTAGACCATAGCTGGATGGCTCAGTTGGTTGGAGCTTTGTCCCATACACCAAAATGTTGTGGGTTTGATTCCTGGTCAGTGTATGTACAGAAGGCAACTGATTGGTGTTTCTGTCTCTCTCTTTCTCTCTTTCTTCTCTCTCTAAAATCAATAAATGTATCCTCAGGTTTGGATTTTTTAAAAAGACACAGTATTCAGCAGGTTCAAAACAGTCAAACAGTGGCATTTTCATTTGGTTCAACACTGTTAACCATCTCGTGGCTTTAAGATCCTATGTGCCGGGCCGAAGATCTCTGTCCTAATTGTATTTGAGGGTGGGCTGTGGGCAGCAGGGCACCTTCAGGAAAAAAAAACCCTAATAATAGAAGGTGAGAAGCACCAAGTGCTATACCAGTGTGGGTTACACATCATGTACACCATGAAAGTTCAAATAGCAGGGAGGCCACTTTACACCCTTCACATGCTATGTACCAGTGCAATGGCACAATGGATGCAATGATTACGGGTGCAGCCACACACTCCAAATGTTCCCTCCCATGTAGAGGTATAGACTATCTTGTGAACAAAAAAAAATGGAATACTAGAGGGATCATTGTAATGAAGGGGTGTCTGAGTTCTGCCAACTAGGATTTGTGCCTAAGAGTGGATTGGGGTCAAGGTTCAAAGGTGGAGACAAGCACAGACTTCAGGGTGCACAGCTTCCCTGTTACCTCCTACATCCATGGGAAGAGGCAACAAGATCTTCTCATTGCTTAACTTCTTGAGTGAAATAAAGAGGAAGAGATTCCTGCCCTGGGAATAGCCTGGACTCTCAAGCTAGCTAGGTTCTGGCCTGAGTCATTTGCAGATGGTTGATATCACAAACAACAATTAATGAGCCAACTGTATCATCATATCAGCATGCAAAAAAAAATAATAGCCACACTGCTGATACAGCATAAGACAGGTAATAACTGGATAACATTTGGTCACAACAGCAAGAAAATCTGAAAATGAAAAGAGGACAAATAAGAGAAGAAGGAAGGAGAAGGGTAAAGAAGGAAAAAGAGAGTAAAGGGAGACAGAGTTGGAGAGAAGGAGGAAAGGGTATTTCCCTTTGCACAAGGAGTGTAGGCCAGACTTTCCTAGATATAGAGAGCTTTCTAGGACTCCTGACCTCAGAGAGTAAGATCTGTGTCACAACAGAGAAGCAGGCTGTGAGCCCAAGGGGATGAAACAGCCTCTCCTGGCCCGGGTATCTCACCTATTTAAGCCACAAACCATTTCCATGGTACAAATCAGAGGAGGAGAGAATGGGATATTACAATTAAATAGAAGATTTTTAAAATCACTTTTTTTTCATTGTCACTACTTAAGTGCTAAGACTCTGAAGCCTGAGAAGCAACATTCTTCCCCCTAAGTAATCAGAAATAAATAAAATGAGAACACTCCGTACTTGGTAAATCTGCATTAATGTGGGCTACAGAGCAGAACAAGGTGGAGGGGGTGGGAAAAGTTATGGAATTCCTTAGCAGAGTTACAATTCCAGATGGTGTCAGTGTGGAGACTAAGTGGAATACAGCAGAGAAGGCAAATGGCAAACCAAAAGAGAAGCCCACTTCAAAGAAAGCTACAGAAGCTACATGTGGGAAAGAGTGGACATTTGCAGCTCAGTGGGCCTATGGAGAGAGCTGCATTGGTGTCCATTGTCTTGGCTCCTCTTTTGCAATGGAGGCTCTGGAACCAGAAACTGTTGGCTGGGCTCAATCAGATGTGTGGACCTTGAGTGGAACATGTACCAGGCAGGAGAGCTGGGAACTCTGGGTCTACTAATTGGCAGTACAGCCCTAGGCTGCATTTCCTCTCTTTGGGTCTGTTTCTTCATCTTGAAAATGATGGTCGGTGAAGGGAAGACACTCTTTTTTGATAATGTCTAAGGCCTATAGAAGTATCACTGTTGGAAGAGAGGGGCTTGACAACCCTCTACAAAACTCTATCCAAATATGTTTCTAGTGCTTCCAACCTTAAACTATTTGTCATCTTTCCTCTATCTTACTTAGCCACTTAACCTTTTTTACCAGGCCAGTAAAGCTTGCATGGGGGCACCCCTCCAGATTCACCAAGGAGGACCTGCTACAAGAGAAGCATACAGAGTGAAGCCTGGGGAAAACAACTCGTACACATGCAAGTCTGTGACTTAAGCCCAAAGGCTCTCAGCCTGAGAAAGCCTTGGGTCTTGGTGGTGTTTCCTAGCTGTCTAGGGGCTGGCCTCATGCCTGGATGCCATATGGTGACATATCAAGGACTATGGAACTAATGGTGCAACTCGGGCTATCAATGAGGGGGAATAACTTGGGTGTGGGAATTTGGAGGGTGCATTTTTAGGCCCTATATAACACAGCTTAGGCAATTGCTTATGCCATTCCTGAAAAGACCCACCAATCATGATATTCTCTCTCCAGTCAGCTTCTGTAAATTCAAAGGAGATGAGGCCCAGAGATATCCCAGGCTGACCGACTCATCCTTGTCTAACTTGGTTTTTCTGCCAAATGAGGTTTGTTTGCCCCCTCAGATGACATAGAGGTTTCCTGGGTTAGAAAAATCTAAGGTATACTTATAGAAGAGAATCAAACTGAAGGAATAAGAACTGACTTGGGAAAACAGAGAGAGAGAGGGTGACTGAAATTCTGAATAGAAACGTAAATTCACCAAAAACTTATAACACTTACTCCTACTCAATAGCGTTGGCCAATAAGTAATAATATTTGCTATTATCACAATTACTGTTTTAGTTCTACTTTCAAAAGGCAACATTTTAAAACCATCTTTAGTGAAATATATTTCACAAGCATAAGATTCACCAATTTAAATTGCACAATTCAATGGTTTCTAATATGTTCACAGAGTTCTGAAACTATCACCATTTTCTAATTTTAGAATATTTCATTACCCCAGAAAGAAACCCCATACCTGTTAGCAGTCACTTGCCTTTCTGCTCCTCTCCCATCCTTGCCCTAGGCAACCAGTAATCTACTTTCTGTCTCCATAGATTCAAAAAATTGCCGTTTGCCCCTTTATGTACTTTTCCTGCAACTAGGACATGGCAGACATCAGAGGGCATTGCTATCTTAACCAAGATCTCAAGATCTGACCAAAAAGCACCAAAAAAGATGCACAACATCCTTGATCATTAGGGAAATGAAAATCAAAACCTCAACAAGATATCACCTCACCCTCATTAGGTTGGCCACAATAAAATAAATAAATAAATAAATAACAAGTGTTGGCAAGGATGTGGAGAAATTGGAAGCTTTGTGCATTGTTAATGGGAATGAAAATGGTGCAGCCCTTGTGAAAAATAGTATGGCAGTTCCTAAAAAATTAATAATAGAATTATCAACCATTTCACTTCTGGATATAAATCCAAAAGAATTGAAAGCAGGGTCTCAGAAAAATAGTTGCATACCTCCATTCACAGCACAATCATTCTCAAGAGCAAAAAGATAGAAGCAACCTAAGTGTGCATTGACTGATGAATGGATAAATAAAATTTGGTCTATCCAGGCCCTGGGCAGGTAATAGCTGGTTAGAATGTTGTCCCAATACCCCAAGGTTGTGGTTTTGATCCCTATCAGGGCTCATACAAGAAGTAGCAAATACATGTATAAATAAGTGGAAAAGCAAATCGATGTTTTTCTTTCTCTCTCAAATCAATAAAAATTTTTCTTTTTTAAAATATATTTTATTGATTATGCTATTACAGTTGTTCCATTTTACCCCTTCACTCCCCTCCACCCTGCACACCCCCTCCCACCCACATTCCCCCCCTTTAGTTCATGTCTATGGGTTATACATATAAGTTCTTTGGCTTCTACATTTCCCATACTGTTCTTACCCTCCCCCTGTCTATCTTCTACCTACCATCTATGCTACTTCTTATTCTCTAAACCTTTTCCCCTCTCTCCCCCACCTACTACCCTGTTGCTAACCCTCCATGTGATCTCCATTTCTGTGGTTCTGTTCCTGTTCTAGCTGTTTGCTTAGCGTGCTTTTGTTTTTGTTTTAGGTGTGGTTGTTAATAATTGTGAGTTTGCTATCATTTTACTGCTCATATTTTTTATCTTCTTTTTCTTAGATAAATCCCTTTAACATTTCATGTAATAAGGGCTTGGTGATGATGAACTCTTTTAACTTGACCTTATCTGAGAAGCACTTTCTCTGCCCTTCCATTCTAAATGAAAGCTTTACTGGATAGAGCAATCTTGGATGTAGGTCCTTGCCTTTCATGACTTGGAATACTTCTTTCCAGCCCTTTCTTGCATACAAGGTCTCTTTTGAGAAGTAAGCTGACAGTCTGATGGGAACTCCTTTGTAGGTAATTGTCTCCTTATCTCTTGCTGCTTCTAGGATTCTCTCCTTCATTTTAATCTTGGCTAATGTAATTATGATGTGCCTTGGTGTGTTCCTTCTTGGGTCCAACTTCTTTGGGATTCTCTGAGCTTCCTGGACTTCCTGAAAGTCTCTTTCCTTTTCCAGATGGGGGAAGTTCTCCTTTATTATTTGTTCAGATATCTTTTCCACTTATTGCTCTTCCTCTTCTCCTTCTGGTACCCCTATAATTTGGATGTTAGAATGCTTAGAGATGTCCTGGAAGTTCCTAAGCCTCTCTTTATTTTTTTGAATTCCTGTTTATTCATTCTTTTCTGGTTGGATGTTTCTTTCTTCCTTCTGGTCCACACCATTGATTCTGAGTCTCAGTTTTCTTCCCATCACCATTGGTTCCCTGTATATTTTCCTTTATTTCACTTAGCATAGCCTTCATTTTTTTATCTAACTTGTGACCAAATTCACCAATTTTGTGAACATCCTGATCACCAGTGTTTTGAACTGTGCATCTGATAGATTGACTCTCTTCGTCGCTTAGTTGTATTTTTTCTGGGGCTTTGATCTGTTCTTTCATTTGGGCCATTTTTTTTTTGTCTTGACACGCCTGTTATGTAGTGAGTGGTGGAGGCTTAGGTGTTCACCAGGGCGGGGCAACCCAGTAGCTGGGTTGTGACACTGTATGTGGGGGAGGGGTTCTAGAGGAAACCATGGCACTTGCTCCGCTCTCTGCCAGCTTTCAGTCACTTCCCACAAGCAAATTGGGCCCTTCTGGTACTGATTCCCATGTGGGTGGGTTTGTGTATGTCCTGGGACCCTGTCAGTCTCTCCAATGAACTCTTCTGTGAGGCTGGGAGTTTCTCCCACTGCAGCCTCAATCCCCACAGGTGTTTTCAATCAGTGGTTTGAGACTTTATTTCACTGTGCTGGAGCTCTGGGTTGCATGATCTGTCCTACTCCCCAATTGTTCCTCCTGGTTTATCTGCATGTGAATGTGGGACTGCCAGCTCCACCAGCCGCCGCTGCTAGACAGCTGTAGCCTTGTGTGCCCCACTCCACAATCCAGCACTGGGTCTGCCACCTGCAGCCTTGCCCGCCCTAGTCCTCCAGCCACCGCCTGGCCCTGAGTCCTCTCCAAGAGCCCGTCTCTGCCCTTCCTACCAGTCTTGATGAGTATGTCTTCTTTAACTCCTTGGTTGTCAGACTCCATACAGTTCAATTTTCTGTCAGTTCTGATTGTTTTTTGTTTTTAAATTATTGTTGTCCTTTTGTTGGTTGTGTGAGGAGGCAGAGTGTGTACCTACGCCTCCATCTTGGCCAGAAGTTAAAAAAATGTCTTTAAGTGTGATCTATCCAAGACCTAGAGGATATTATGGCAAGTAAGTCAGAGAAAGAAAATACTGTGTTATTTTGCTTATATGTGGAACCTCAAAAACTAAACAAATGAATAAGCAAACAGACTCATAGATACAGGAAAGAAACTGATAGTTGCCAGAGGGTTGGGTGGTGGGGGTATGAGCCAAAAGGCAAAGGGGATTAAGGGGTCCAAGTTTCCAGTTATAAACTAAATAATACACAGGATGAAAAGTATAACATAGGGGAATACAATCAATACTATCACAATAACTTAGTACAGTAACAGATGGTTACTAGATTTCTCATGGTGATCACTTCATAAGGTATATAAATGTCAAATCACTATATTGTGCACCTGAAACTAATATAATATTTTATGTCAGCTATACTTTAACTAAAAAGAGCTTTACATTTCTCAATGAAAAAAGTGATTTATCCATACAATGTAATATTATACAGCCTTAAAAAGGAAAGAAATTCTGACAGATGCTACAACATGGATGAACCTTGAAGATATTATGCTAAGTGAAATAAACCAGTCACAGACAGACAAATATATAATTCCATTTACATGAAGTACCTAGAGCAGTCAGATTCACAGAGACAGAAGGTAGACAGGTGGTAGCCAGAAGCTGGGGGAGAAGAATCAGGGAGTTGTTGGTTAATGGGGACAGAGTTTCACTTTAGCTAGATGGAAAGAGTTCTGGAGGAGATGGTGTTATTGCATGCACAACAATATGAATGTACTGACTACCCCTGAACTATACATTTAAAAATGTTTACGATGGTAAATTTTATGTTTTATGCATTTTACAATTTTAAAACACATCTCATGACCCATAACAAAAGCCTTAAGCCAGGGATACATTTCTTATGACACACAAAAAGCCTACTTTTCTTCCTTTTAAAAATAAAATATAACTCTTTATTTCAAGCTACACATAGGCTACTTAGCAAATATTTTTAAATGTTACTCACAGAGTATGCTTTAAAACAAGCACAATTTGTTCTTTTCTCACTAATCCTTAACTTCTAGCAAATAGGATTAATCAATTATTTTTGTAAAATCACATTACTGAATGCTTATATGCAAGGAAGAAAGCCAAGCACATAACATGCATTAATTCATGTAATCTTCCTGACACTAAGAAGTAGATCCTGATTACTGATCCTGTTTCACAGAAGCAGAACTGAGGCTCAGAGATATCAAGTAATTTGCCCAGAGACCCCAGTCTTCTGTACCCAAGACTAGTATTGAGTACTATTTCTATTAAACAATGATAGTTCTCAAGAAAAATGAAAATGTATTAGTCAATCAGTTAGAGGCATGTTTCAACAAATCCACAAAAAAAATTTTCTTAGCAATTCTTTATCAATAATAGGTCACAAATTACCTTCTAGAAATAATTTTTTTTTAAAGCCTGTGTCTCTTACAACAAAAACCTTTGAATGATTCAGTTAAGCACTTTTTAAAAAATAGAATGTGAGCCCTGGCTGGTGTGGCTCAGTGGATTGAGCACCAGCCTGTGAACCAAAGGGTCACCAGTTCAATTCCCAGTCAGGGCACATGCCTGGATTGCAGGCTGGGTCCCCAGTGCAGGGCGCACAAGAGGCAACCACACATTGATGTTTCTCTCCCTCTCTTTCTCTCTCACTACCCCTCTCTAAAAAAGTTATAAGATAAAATAGAATGGAATAGAATGTGGTTTGGAAACAGACACATATGAAGATTTCTTAGCCAAATTCTACTCCTCTCAAGGCCTGTACTATAAAATTGGAGAATTCATGGAGAACTGAAGACCAGAAACAAGCCAGATTCAGGTCTTTTACATAGTCCCTCCCATCACTCAATCTCCATTGCCACCACTGTCTCTATACAATGTCTATTATTCATTGTGAAACATGACTCATTCCAATCAACAATGAGTTGTTGACCATCTGTCTGTTTTGGCAAAGGGTTACTTGGAGTAACCCTTCTGGTAATGTAGGCCCTTCCCACAGGCCAGGCCTCCAACAGCCAGAGTTTGTGTTCTGTGACCCCACACTGGTCTCTCTTGATTGGACTAAGGGCAGTTTTCCAGAACCTATTTGGAATCTGAACTAACAGATCTTCATTTAGTCTTGGCTGGTCTCTTGAATGGAAGAAATTATAATTTGGGCAGATGGGCTAGTACTTCTCTGCCTCACGTTTGGACCGGAGGCAGAAGAGCCAATCCGCCACAGCATATATTGAAGCAATCACACCCGGACAGTGCCTAGATGTTGCTTCTTCAGGGCTAGAAAGCTCCTACTTCATGTCCCTTCCTGAGCCCCACTGGTATCCCTGTCTTTTGATCTCATGATATATTTCTGAGTCTTTTTTTAAAACGTTTTATTTATTTATTTTTAGAGAGGGGAAAGGAGTGAGAAAGACAGGGAGAGAAACATCAATGTGTAATTGCCTCTCATGCACCCCCCACTTGGGACCTGGCCCACAACCCAGGCATGTGCCCTGACTGGGAATCAAACCAGCAACCCTTTGATTCCCAGGCCAGCACTCAACCACTGAACCACACCAGCCAGGGCGATATGTCTGAATCTTTTATCATTTACCAATTTTTTGAGAGAGAGAGAAAAGAAGGGAAAGAGAGAAACATAATTTGTTGTTCCACTGGTCCATCAATTCATTGGTTGATGCCTGCATGTGGCCCAACCAGGGATTGAATCTGCAACCTTGGCATATTGAGATGATATTCTAACCAATTTAACTACCCATCCAGGACTATCTCTGAGTCTTTTAAATAAATTCTACTCTTTGGCTTGAACTAACTCCAGATGATTTCTGTGCATGTAATAACAGAATCCTAACTACTATGTAGTAAACTAATTTCCTCATCATTTACATGATCAGTGGAGTTATTATTCTTATGCAGTCAGATTCAAAGAAGAAAAAGGGATCTCCAGTCTGGTGTTACCCACCTCCCTGAAGAGGAAAGCTCTCCACACCATTAGGACTCGAAACAGGCCTCCATCTTCTTACATGCCTCTAGAAAAATGTACAATCATAAACATGAAATAGAGTCATGGTTGCCAGAAAGAGGCAAAATAATGTTAGATAAGCTATATAATGACATTTAAAAGCATTCAACTTTAATACTACATTTGTCTGCAAAAATGAAAATGAAACGAGTCAAGTTCCTTGGTTAAAGTATGCATAGGACTTTTTAAAGATAATAGGGTGAGACCAAGGAAAGGATACTGCTGGGAGGCAGGAATGAACCTGAAGAGAAAACAGTATTCTACAGATGTTCCCTTGAGAATGGGCCAGAAAGAATACCTCCCTATCAATTCATCTGTACACCTAGGGCAGAGGAGGAAGCTAAGAAGCCTCAAGTCCTCATGAAAGAGGGAAGGAAGGACAGAGAGTTATATCCTCAGATTAAGGTAGCACTATATCTCTTGGTTCAGAACACTGGGTTCACATCCCATATACACAGCATGCTCGTTTAAACGTCAGGTCTCTGTGTAACTCTCCCCACAGCCTCAAAGACCTTTCATTCCCCTACCAACCACCTCAACCCCAGTCATCCTTTAATGCCCTGGGAAGAGGGACCTCCTCCCTGTCACCAGCCTTGTCAGTGCTAGCTTTTCCAGATGTCTCTCCCCTCTCAACTAAATTCCCAAAGCCCAGAGAATCACAGTCAGAATGGCCCTTAGAGAAAACATATAACTTGGTCATAGCTCCTTTGAAGCTCTTAATTACAACAATTTCTATGAGTGTGTTAGTTATCATCAAGGTTGTAATTCTTCAAAAACATGGCAAGGACAAGGCCACAGAGAAGTCCCACAAGAAGTCCTCTTGTGAGTGGTGAAGTCTCACAGTGCACAGAAAGTGAGGGGAAGGAGCAACTCTGAAGCACACTGACATGTGCATTACCTAGTCCACCAAGCCTCTTTTGCAGAAAAGGATCTGACTGTTATAGAGCTCTCACATTATGCATCAAAGCACCTTTGTAAACATCAGAAACAGAATGGGAAGAGAGACAGGGACAGTGAAATACAAATTGCCAGTGATCTAATTTATCAGAAATGGTATGTCCAGAGGAGTATCAGGGACAGGCATCATAACTTCACTGATCTGCATATCAGCATCACCAGAAGACCCATCTGTGCACACTGAGCATCAGAGTCCAAAAAAGTCAAAGCAGCCTGAATACCGAGTGCTGCCCAGACACTTGGCAAAGAGCGATTTCTGTATTCTGCTCTGATGCTGCCAATGACTAGTGATGATCCCAACCTCCTCACCCTCCTTCTCTTTGAACACAGCACCTGCAGGGGTCTCAACTATGCCAGTCACCAGGCATCAAGACTGAGGGCCCTGGCATCCTCTTGCTGAGAGAACGAGATTCTCTGAAGAGAAAAGGTATGGATTAACAGAGCATGGGGATACTGAATATTTGAAATCCACACAGAAACTTAATGTCCTTCCCATACACCACTGAATTAGCCCTTGAGTTTATGTCTATTAATGACACAACCATCCTCCCCTTCCTCTAGACTTAGTGCTTGGGATCATCTTAGATTCCTCCCTTTCCTTTCCTCACAGCAGATCAGCTGCCAAGAGCTGTGCACTGTCTCTCTGCAATGTGTGTCATGTCACCCTCTCTCTGTTTCCCAAAATGGTGGAATGGAAAGAGGAGGCTTTGGAATTAGAGCTGCCATTCAGTAGCTGTGCCTTTTTTTTTCTTTGAGATTCAGTATCCCCACTAATACAATGAAGATAATGATAACAATACCTACTTTACAGCTTTGATGTGAGAATAGAGATGACATTTGTAAAAATGCCTGGTATAGTGCTTACCATATAATAAGTTATTGCCACACCTTAGCTTCCTTTCTCTCTTCCATCCCTCCTGCCAATGACTGAGGTTAGCCTCTCATTGCTCCCTTTCTATTATTATATTAATGGTAGGCAGAATCTGAACTCACCTTCCCTATTCATCAGAATCATTCCTCACTCATCAGAATCACCATCCCCAAGATTTGCCACGCGAATCCCCAAGATTGGGACTGTAATTATGTTAGCACGTGGCAGAGAGGATTTTGCACAGGCAATTAAGGTTACTAATCAGTTGACTTTAAGCTAATCAAAAGGAAATTGTCCAGGTGGGCCTTACCTAATCACAAGGGTCCTTTAAAAGGTTTTCTCCAGCTGATAACAGAAGAGGAAGTCAGAGATTCAAAACACAAGGGGTGTTTGAGGTGTGATGCTAGATTGAAGATTGAAAGGGTTACATGGGAAAGTGATGTAGTGGCCTCTAGGAGCTGAGAGCAACCCCCAGCTGACATCCAGGATGTCCTGCCTGGACTTACAGAACAGTGTGGTAATGAATGAATGAATTTTTTAAATTAATTTGAGAGAGAGAAAGAGGGGAGGAGGGAGGGAGGGAGGGAGAGAAAGTTAGAGAAACACTGATTTGTTGTTCCACTTATGTATGCATTCGATTCTTGTATGTGTCCTGACTGAGGATCAAACCCACAACTTTGATGTATCGGGACAATGCTCTGACCAACTGAGCTACCCGGCCAGGGCCTGAATGAAAGTTTTTAGCTGCTAAATATGTGGTCATTTTTTAGGCAGCAATAGAAAACTAATTGTTCCCAAAAAGGAAAGAATTCATTTTGAAAATAGAGATGAACCTCAAAGATTGACTCTGTCTTCTTCTCATACTTCCACCTCCTTCAGAAAGCCATACATACCCCTTGAACTTTTGAGGATCCTCTGCCTCTGCCTTCCTATGTCAGTAATTATCTACCACTCCCTTGGCCCTGCACACACACTGCCTGTCAGTGGGATCCTCTGCTCCTCCACAGTCAGCTTGTCTTCTCAACTCTGGTCTAAGTACTTCCAACACAGAAGCCATAACCTGATCTTTTTCATATTCCCCAAAGCACCCAGGACAGGGCCAAGCACACAAGAAATACTCACAAGTATTTGTGAGTTAAGCCATTTTCTTTCAGCTCCAATGACAAGCAGGGCCAATGAAGGGATCAAAAACCCATCTGGCCACAAGCACACAGAGTGACTTTCCCACTTGACTCTGGCTCCATGGCCTCCTGGGATTTACAAAGCACCCAGGAAGGGATACCCCATTTCTGGAGCCTGACCTGTCAGTAAACTGACCAGTCATGTTTTCAAGCATGAGTCAGGCTATCATTTCTCTGAATCATTGTCTTTTTTATTTAATGTTTACAACAAGAACTTGTAAGCACAAAGGAAGTGAAAATAATGATGACAAGAGATCTCACAAAATGCACTACTGTAGTTTGTACAACGACAAACTCATTCTGAATGCCTACCATGTCTAGACTAAGAGTCCCTGGAGACAGAGAACTAAGAGAAGCCCCATCCCTGAGCACACAGGCCATGGCAGAGTCTTTGACAATTTGGAAACCAGGAGATTGAATGTTTTCAGGTCACAAAAATGAGTGACAACAAAATCAGGTCTCCTACAGGCAGGCAGTGGGTGAGGTTCCCTACTGAATTCTACCTGTCCCTGTGACTCTGGGCCTGCTGTCTCTGCTCCATCCTAGACTCCAATAACATGCATATGGTGTCAATGTCTAGATGTGCAACAGTCTTGGAAAATTTCATCCAGAGCCCTCAAACACAGATTAAAATGTGAATCCATAGTGTTTGAACAGACCTTTACAGTTTACAAGGCACTGTCACACTCATTATCTCACTTGATCCTCCCAGGAGCACTAGAAAATAGATGGGGTGAACATTTTTTCTTTTTTTTAAGCATATTGTATTGATTATGCTATTACACTTTTCCCAATTTCCTCCTTCATCCCCCCTCTGCCCTGCACCTCCAACCCTCCAGCATTCCCTACCCCCTTAGTGCATGTCCATGGGTTGTACATATATGTTCTTTGACCTCTCTGTTTCCTATACTATTCTTAACCTTCCCATCTGTTTTATGCCTACCAATTATGCTTCTTATTCCCTGTACCTTTCCCCCACTATTCTTGCCCTCTCCCTTCCCACTGAAAACCCTCCATGTGATGTCCATTTCTCTGATTCTGTTCCTGTTCTAGTTGTTTGCTTAGTTTTTGTTTTTGTTGTTTTTTTATAGGTTCAGTTGTTGATAGTTGTGAGTTTGTTGTCATTTTACTGTTCATATTTTTGATCATCTTCTTTTCCTTAGATAAGCCCCTTTAACATTTCATATAATAAGGGCTTGCTGGTGATGAACTCCTTTAACTTGACCTTATCTGGGAAGCACTTTAACTGCCCTTCCATTCTAAACAATAGCTTTGCTGGATAGAGTCATCTTGGATGTAGGTCCTTGCTTTTCATGACTTCAAATACTTCTTTCCAGCCCCTTCTTGCCTGCAAGGTTTCTTTTGAGAAATCAACTGATAGTCTTATGGGCACTCCTTTGTTGGTAACTGTCTCCTTTTCTCTTGCTGTTTTTAAGATTCTCTCCTTATTTTTAATCTTGGGTAACTTAATGATGATGTGCCTTGGTGTGTTCTTCTTTGGGTCCAATTTCTTTGGGACTCTCTGGGCTTCCTGGACTTCCTAGGAGTCTATTTCCTTCACCAGAATGGGGACGTTTTCCTTCATTATTTGTTCAAATAAGTTTTCAATTTCTTGCTCTTGTTTTTCTCCTTCTGGCACCCCTATGATTCAAATATTGGCATATTTAAAGTTATCCCAGAGGTTCCTCAGCCTCTCCTCATTTTTTTTGAATTCTTGTTTCTTCATTCTGTTCTAGTTCGGTGTTTATTTCTTCCTTTTGCTCCAAATTGTCGATTTGAGTCCTGGTTTCCTTCCTTTCACTGTTGGTCCCCTGAATATTTTGTGACCAAGCAAAATGGTTGACCATTTCAGTGAGCATCCTGATTACCAGTGTTTTAAACTCTGCATCAGATAGGCTAACTATCTCCTCATTGCTTAGCTCTTTTTCTGGAGTTTTGATCTATTCTTTCATTTGGACCATGTTTCTTTGTCTCAGCACATCTATTAAGTTGTAAGGGGGTGGGGCCTTAGATATTCACCAGGGCAAGGCAACCTTCTTTGCTGAGTTATGGTGCTGTCTGTGGGGGAGGGGTCAGAGAGGGAACAATGTGACTCACTTGCTCGGCTCTAGAGCCACTTTCCAATGAACAACTGGGAGTTTCTCCCACCGTGGCAACTCCCACAGTAGTTTACAGCTAGCTTTGAGTCTTATTTTCCCATTCAGCCAGCCCTGCCTTGCTCACACATTCCACCACCTTGTTGCCAGTCCTCCCAGCCACCCCCAGTCTGGTTGAATGTTTCTTTCATTCCTTGGTGGTCGGAGTTCCATGCAGTTTGATTTGCTGGCACTTCCTGTTGTTTATTGTTTTTAGATTGCTTGTTATCCTCCTTTTGGTTGTACCAGGGAGCGAAGGGTTTCTACCTACACCTCCATCTTGGCCGGAACCACTTCCGAAGATTATTGTCTCCATTTTACAGTTGAGGTAATTGAGGCTCAGAGAGTTGATGTTATTTACCCAGAGTTCCTAGCTTGAAAGCCAAAACAACAAGTTCTTCCATCTCTGCCGCCTTGGATTTAGTCTTTGGGCCTAAATGGGAACTCACACAAAGACTGGCTAAGCTTTCCAAGCTGGCCTCAGTAGCTGGTGATTTGAGAGTTTCTTTATACAAAGAATAATTTAAAAAGTAGAGATTAGGAATAAGAGGAAAATACAAGAATGCTTAATATCCTTGTAACACTTTATACTTTTCCAAGAACTCACATATTTCTTACCTTATTTGGTCAACAGAAAAATCCTGTAGAGTTAATAAGGCAAATATATTGTCACCAGAGATTGGATCAGAGCTGGTCCCCAATTCTTCTGATTCCAGGGCTCTTTCCTTAAGCTGGCAAGGGCAACCTTGCTACTTATATCCTATACTTGTACCTTTGATCCTCAAGGTCAAGACCAAGAGACAATTTAATACCCTTCTTTTTTGTGTCCACACAAGTCCAACATACGATGACCTTTTGTCCAACTGTGGCGTTCCCTGCCAGAAATTGGCCCCAGGAAGCAGGCATCTCCCCCTTCCGGTTTTAGGATTACATTCACAGAACTGGATTTATATAACTGATATACCAGGGAGAGCAGAACCTGTTATACCATTTTTCATCTATTTAACAGACATTTTATGAGCAGAGTGAGTACCCCTCTAGGCTAGCCCCTGGGAGTTAGAGAAATAAATCAGACATATTCCTTCTTAACAAGAAGCTCACAATGGAGTGGAACTGATGGAAACACAAATACATGACAAGATCCATGACATTCACAAATAGATAACAGGATGGAATAAATGTCACAACAGAGGTATAAGCAAAGGGCTGCGCAGTTCATGAAATAAGAGCATTGGGGCTGGACCTTAAAAAATGAGTGGAGAAAGGGAAGGGTTTACAGGAACAAATTTAAAGGACACATGGACAAAAACTAAGGTGAGGGTGGTAATGGGAGGGAAGTAGTGAGGGTTAGGTGGGTGGGCTGGAATGGGAGTAAAAGGGAAAAAACTGTACTTGAACAATGATTAAAATTTTTAAAAAAGTTTTTAAATGAGTGGAGAATATTGACAAATGGGGAGATGAAGACTGAGGCAACAGCATAAGCATCTGGAAAATAGACACACAGCCCCATATGTGTGCAGCATAAAGTTGGCTTGGCTCCAACTTCATATGGAGGCTGGTTGGGGTCTGGATGAGATTGTCAGCTAGATCTACTCTGGATCTTACTCCCAACATGAGGGAACCCAAGACACCTAGACTCACACCAAATCTTAACTGCTCTCTTAACTATTCATCTTTTCTGTTCTCTAGTTGGTTCTCACAAGTGGTTTGCTTTCCCAGCTAAACTACAATGCCAGCTCCTGATTACTTGAGAACATAGCCAGGGGGGATCTATATTCTAGCCCTGTCGGCATGAGGCTGGGCACACTATAGGTGCCAACAACCCACTTGTTGACTCACTGAAGTCTATAGGCTCAAGAATCATAAGATGACAGTTTTACAAACAAGCATAGTAAGAAAGGGCAGTACTTGTAACCCTAGCCTGGGACAACAGTGAATGGATAAGGAGGAGACAATATCATATTTTGCCATGTATAATGTGCACTTTTTGCCCAAATTTTTGAGCAAAAAATAAGGGTGTGCATTATACATGGGTAGTACTAATTCTATATTTATATAAATGCTTTTACTTATTTAATTTATGCTTATACATTAAAGTGTAAATCTAGAAAGCAATAACAATATCCATATACAAAATAATACCCTGGAATATGATCATCAGTTTTGTTTCTAAATACAAATAAATAATTTAATTAAAAATTAAAATAAAAGCTCTTTTTTCCCTGAAAGTTTGGGCCAAAAACATGGGTGTACATTATACACAGGAGCACGTTAGACACAGTAAAATAAAATACTTCTGGTTCCAGGATTACATTTTATAGAAGTGATCTAAATTATTTTTAAATATTTTATTTATTTACTTTTTAGAGAGGGAAAGAGAGGTAGAAAGAGACAGAGAGAAACGTCAATATGTGGTTGCCTCTTGCACACCCCCCACTGGGCACCGGGGACCTGGCCTGCAACTCAGGCATGTTCCCTAGACTGGAAATCAAACTGGCGACCCTTTGGATTGCAGGCCATCACTCAACCCACTGAGCATCACCAGCCAGGATAGAAGTGATCTAAATTTAAATTGAGGCTGAGACTTGTTGGGTCACTCCGTGGGACTGCCCTGTATTGCATCTTTGGCTCTCGTACACTGAGATTCCAGTTTCCCTTTAATTCATTTTTCTAGTTCCCTCTTGTCAACATCTTCCAATAAACATGGTGTCTCATCCTTTCTCTTGGAAAGAGTGACAGGAAAGATGGCATAGTTGCCATTGTCAATTTGGAGACCTAAGGTCTGATGCCAGAGGACAGAGCAAAGCCAGGGCCAGAGCAGGGAATGGAAATGATCCCTGAGGCAGAATACAGCTTCCTATCAGTTGTCCTCCAAGAAAGTGAGGTCTCACCTGAAGTGGTGGGTAGACACAACTGACAAACAGGGAAAATTAATAGGGACAAAGCCCAAACAGGACACATCCCCTCCAGATGGAGGGAGCATGAGCAAGTGATAAAGGTAATAAACTAAGAGTAGGGTGGTAAGAGACAAGTACAAAAAGAACCAAAGGCCAGGTTGGTTCAAGGGCAGATAACTTTAGTTTGAGGGATTATTTAGCCTAACCTTCTCTATCCCTATAGTTGAAGTCCTCAAACAGTCTTGCCTGTGATAGTCTAACCCTTTTCTACGCAATGTCTCTTCATCTTTAACCCTTCCCATTCATCCTCCACATTGCTACCAGAGTGATCTTTCTACAAAAGATTGGTTCAAAGTCTCCCCTCTACCTTCAGGATAAGGTTCAAAGTGGCATGACCACTCATGCTAAACCCAGATAAACCTTCAAATCTAATCCCCTCTCTTCACCCTCACTCCTCTCTACATTCCATTATCTTTATTCCACTGACAATATACAGCAAAATATTCCTTAAAGGTGCAATAGACTTCCTCTCATCTGCCAGGATAATTTCAAAGTCCAGCTCAAATGTCACCTCTTCAGATAAAGCTCCCCTTGCTCACTCATTTCCCCTAGGAAAGATAAGTTAATTTCTCTTCTATGCTCCATAAATACCTCTATATAGCATTTATTACCATGACCTGCATTGATTTACAGAGACAGAGAGACCATCCAGGGTAAGAATAGGTTTTGACTTCTCATAGCCCTTCTTGGTCTTAGTAGGAAGGCGTAGGATGACTTAAAGAATTAACTCCTTTCCTTTATAGACACACAGGGAGCTCCTGGCAGAGCCCACTTAAAGTCTAGGTTGTTTGATGCCCAAATCAGGGTATTTCTTTCTGAGTTGCTTCTTCTATCTGTTTTCCATGACCATGCAATTGGATGGCTCCTCACTAACCTAGACTTTGAAATATTGTGGCAGCGACAGACTTCTGCAGAAGCAGGGACCCAAGCTGCTATCTCTAAGGACAGCCTTCTGTGCCTCTCCTAGGGAAGTGTTTTGATTCTGAAGGGCTTTGAAGCAAGCTGTAGGCAGCGACAAAGCAGGTGAGTCATCATCCCAGCCCACACCCATTCTCTGGTCCTCTGTTTCTCTGCAGAAGGGCCCAGCATCTGCCTGTTTGGGGAGATAAAGGAGATATATGTTCTTAGCCTACTGAGGTCCCAGGGAGGAAGGGCTGCCATTGTAGCCAAAGTCACCTCTACCACTGGTGGTGAAAGCAGGAGTGATGGCCTTTGTTTATGGGAGCAAACATTAAGGGAGCACAGGAGATGGACTCAAAAAAATCTGTAGCCCATAATAAAGGTCAAGGGACACAGCCCACCACTTTTTGCTCCCCATATGGACAGACAGATGTGTAGGGTCTACCACTTAAGCACACTGTGCTCCACTGCTTGCACTCATTGGTATCTCTTCATTTCTTCAAATTCAAAGCACCTCAAGAAAACTACAAGATGCCCTCCACCACCCATCCCCCAGACTTAACCAGGACATTTATCTCACAGCTGAATCTTGTTTTAAGCAAACTCAACCTGTGGAGGGATAAATCTTCACTTTACAAACTCTTTTCACCACGAAGAACTCCCTTGATGCATTCATTCACTGGTGGCTTACAGTGTATAATGTCCTCTGTTAGGAACTGAAGAAATACAAATACTATTGCAGTATGCCCTGACTTGTGTGGCTCAGTGGGCTGAGCACCAGCCTGAGAATGGAAAGTTTGCCAGGTCAATTCCCAGTCAGGGCACATGGCTGGGTTGTGGGTCCATGTGAAAGGCAACCTATTGATGTATCTCTAGTACACTGATGTTTCTCTCCCTCTCTCTCTCTTACTTCCCCTCTCTCCTTGGATGAGGATGAGGATGAGAGAGAGAGAGAGAGAGAGAGAGAGGGAGAGAGAGAGAGAGAATGGGTTGGATGTACCCATTCAGAAATAGGTAAAATGGCCTTCCTGATGGGGGAGACATCATCAACAAAAGACTGAAGGAGGATACTCTGATATGGACAGAATCAAATGTTAGACAAATCCACATGGAAATCCATGAGGGTACACTGAAACAGTATATTTGACAAGCCCAAGCCCCAGGGACACAGGCAATTGCATAAGAAAAAGCCTCTGTATAGCAAAAGGACAAAAGAAATGCAAGGACTAGAGCAGCAGAATTTATTCTAGGTGAGAAGTTTAGCGGGATGGGCCTTGGAGTTAGATCAGAGTTCTGTAATGGAGACAAGTTACCTAAACAGAAGTCTTTGTTTTTTCATCTGCAAGTGTTACTGGACAGGCAGGTGACCTGGCCCGGACTGGGTCTGCCTAGGGCCACATGGTAGTGTGTGGCTTCATTTTTTTTTTAATAAAGTAAATATCAGGGTGTTTTTTTAAAGATTTTATTTATTTATTTTTAGAGAGGGAAGGGAGGGAGAGAGAGAGAGAAACATCAATGTGCGGTTGCTGGGGGTCATGGCCTGCAACCCAGGAATGTACCCTAACTGGGAATCGAACCTGCAACACTTTGGTTCACAGCCCGTGATCAATCCACTGAGCTACGCCAGCCAGGGCCATGTGTGGGTTCTTGACTTTGAGTAGGAAAGATTTCACAACACAACTTCAGGTAACTATTAGAGTATGTTTATTAAAACTGGGAATAGTGAAACAAGGAAGGGCTCAGCATAGAAGAAACAGGAGAGCCTAGGCTGTGTGGCTGTAGCTCACTGGGAAGTCAGAGAAAAAGAAGGTCTTGAGGACAGGTTTAGGGGATTTGCCTGGGAAGAACTGCTGCTGCCCATTGCTGTCCTGGTTGTAAGCTTCATGGGGACTCTTTAGAACCCTGGAGATGCGTGCCTGTGGGGAAAGAGGAAAGAGAAAAAGAAGGGCAAGGGAATGGCACCTGCTCCCCAGAGGGAGAGAGTACTCTGGGTCCTTTGTCTTAAGGCTTTTATCTCTCTCTTGCCCATGGGAATTTCAGTGCAGGTCTCAGGGGAAGGTTTCAGCAGAATACTCATCAGTTTTCCAGGTGTGCCCTTTCAGAGTCATGGTCTCCTGTGATTAGTCATAGCAGCTGGTTCTGGCATCGCCCACCTGGCTTTGCTGCTTTTCTGGGCCTGAAGCTGAAACAACACTGAGGCCTAGATGTCATCTCTAGGGAGGTGACCTACTGTACCTGGCTATAAATTGCTTGGCCAGTTTGTTCAGCTGCCTGTCTTAGATTCCCTATTCCACTTGTCCTGGCTTACTGGCCTGTCTCACAGGTTCCTACCTACTAGATCATTATGAAACGAAATAACGGACATGAAGCATCTAGCACACTGCTGAGCACACAGCATGTGATCGTTAGGTTCCTTTTCCATGCTTGAGGGCCTTGAGCAATAAACAACAAATGAAAGATTTTTGTGGGACCCTGTAGGAAGAGGTCAAAAGGGGATTCTGAAGTGAGGAGATAGTGAAGGAAGAAAAAGTATGGAGGAAAGAGTCCGATGCCTTTAAGTTGAGGCTTCTGCTGCACAGCAGGCCGTTTTAGAAGTGCTGGTCAAACTTTCCACCATACTAGTCATTGGTTCATCCCTGAAGAACGCTGTGTTCCAAGAGCTGCACCAGCGACACAAATAGCAGAACTGAGCTTGTGGGTGGAGCTGTGTGGAGTTGAACAGGGAAGAGAGGCAACACCCTGGGCCCCTGCCCAGATTGTGGGGGCATAGAAATCAGGGGGTGGCTTCAGAGAGAAAAATTTTAATTCTAAAAGCTATCCTCCACTGGAAAAACCAAGAAGTCCAAAGTTTTTAAAAATCACATCTATGTACCCACTTTTTTAGCCTGAATGGCCTGGCCTATTACAAACAAGCAGGAGAGATACCAACAGGCATGGGACTCACCTCTGCAGAGAGCCTCCAGACTCCACAGCTGAGCCTCTCAGTTCACGGAGAAAAGGCACCACTAAGGATGTTCAGGGAGATTTACCTTCGAATCCTATTTGGGTTTGTCCCTCATTCGTTCATTCATTCATTCTATAAACATCCACAAAGGAACTACTATCCACAAAATAAGATCCCAGGGAGGCAAGTGGCAGCTTAGGTGTTCATATCTCCATTCTCAAGTTTGACTAGTCCCTTTCTTTATCTGCCAGATGGAGGAAACTAGTTAATAGGAAGATGAAATGAGATAATGGACATACCTGACACATATTAAATACTCAAGAAATGCAAACCATTGTTATACTAGTAGAAGTAATGTTACATGGTATGCTGGGTATCTTTCATTTGCCCTCCAAGTACATTCTTCATTTTCCACCCCACGTTGTTCTGTAGCATTGACCCATATGGACTAATTAAGACTCCCCTTGCCCTTTGACTTTTCATTGGGTTTGGTCCCTGGGGTGCCTTGACAGATCAGAAAGGAGAAAGTGAAGAGGTTTTTATGACCTCACCTGTGTTCCTGAGCCTTTTTGTTACAGAGTCTCACCTGTGCTGTTCTGGAACACCTATGGGGTTTGACTGCCCACCACCAAGAAGCATGACTCCCAATGCCAGAGTTTGGTGAAAAAGAAAAGGTGTTGTTTATTTAAAGGTTATACATGTTAGAATAATGGTGGATTTCTGCTGTTAAGTCCTACTCCGTTTAAAGCACCCAAAACCACATAGCCCTACCTCTCTTTGCCAAACCAGGGCAGTTTCAAAATATGCCAGTCAGAGGTACCATCTTTCATAAAAGCAGAAGTCTGCAGATCAGCATTCCCGGTCACAGTTCAGCTCCAAGTACCTCTCATGAATCCAGATGGCTAGGCAGGTCCCCACACAGCTCCATCAGCTCTGCCGCTGTCCTCTCCAGGCCAGCTTCCCAGCATGCCTCCTGTTTCTTACTCCAAACCACATGGCATCTCCTTATACACCAGACCTCGTGGCAGACCCAAGCCCCTCTCTTTCAGCCCACCCTTATTTTAAATGCTCAGCCCAGAACTTCCTATGTGACCTCATAACTGGTCCCTCCTATGATGTGCCACTTTTGCCAATTCCCCCACATATTTTACCTTCTTTCAGCTGCCATCTTTAGTTAGAGCAAGAGTTCCCTGAGACACAGGGGCATCCACCCCCTCTTCCTATGTCATGAGTCACTATATACTCTTAGAGTTGCTCTTAGAGTCATGTTTACCCTGGGTGGCAGTCTGCTTCTCTTCAGCCAAGACATAGCTATTAACTTGCCATTGTCATGCAAAATATCTTACACTCCACGTATCATGAACTTCTCCCTTCCCCCAACCAAGGGCTGTGGGGAATATGCTCTATTTTCAGGGTACCCCTGGTCTGCACTTCATTATACTGCACTAAAGTCCCAGTTCTAGAAGATGGCCCTCCACACTGCCTCTCTGTCTCCAGGCACAGAAATGATAAGATCTCCCGGTGACTAGCACCAGAATATTTCACTATCCATTCTGTTTCCCTGCACCTTATCTCACATTACCCATCTGAAATGAGCCATCTGCTTTTTGCTGGGCCGTAATATACATGGTATAGGAGAATAACAACAAGCCTGCGATTCAGGAGACCTGAATTCGAGTCCCATCTCTGTCACTAGCTGCCTCTGTGACCCTGGTCCAATCTCTTTCCTTTTCTAGGTGTCAGCTTCCTCTTGTGTAAAAAGAATGAGTTGAACCACATGGCTCTTTTGTGCTACATATCCTGCCACTATAAGGTATCCTGTTAAGTTAGACTCAGGAAAAGGACGCTTGTAAGGGAATAAAGCTTCCCTGTGCAGAGCAGAGGCTAGCCAGCTAAGCGGCTTTCCCCAAGCCCCACTCCAGCTCATTCTTCCCCAGGAATCACCTAACTTCTTTCCAAGGCCTTTCCTTTTCCTCAGGCTACCAGGGTACCTGATGCCCAATGAGCTCTAATCCAAAGCAAAAGCAAAGAGAACCCAGGAAATTAAATTCCCACTACTTTCACTAACCAACTGGTCATCCTGGTTTAATCACAGAGGCCCCCTCCTGGGTTCTAGTATAGGAGGTGGGGGTGCAGGGGGTCCAAGCAGGGAAACAGGGGCACAAGTACTTGACACCAGTGCTTTCTCCACAGCTTTGCAACAGGAAATGATGTCATCTCACAGGTGGTGAGTAGAACAGAGGGGGCCACTGCAACCAGCATCCTGTCAGAAGGCACCAAACGCCCTGTACATGTCCCTGTTACTAGGCAGATATGTTTCAAGTGGAGGCTAGGAACCACTTGATGAGATATTACAGAGCCTCTCAAGTTCTTTTTAGCTTCTGAAATCGGTGACTCAGGGAACTCCAGAAGCCGCGAGGAGGATATTCTAATGACAATATCGCCTTTCCTGTCCCCTTCATCTGGAGTCTCAGCTCCCCTGAGTGCTTTCCCACGTACTGGCACCCAGCAGTAGGGGAAAGTGGGCAAGGTAGGGCTGGGTTTTCGACCTAAAGAGCAAGAGAGGAGGGCAGTTTGGATTCCAGTTTCTGAGTTTCTGAAGAGGTAAGGGAGGCAGGACAACCTCTTAAAATTCTCAGTTCCTGTTTTACCTGAGGGCTGGCCGCTGGTGAAAACCACAACATAGTAACCGCCAGCCCTGATTTGTCTTTGGCATTCGTCACGTTCTCCCAAATACCTCCGGAGATCTGTGGCTTCTCACCGCAACAACAGTGAGCAAGTTCAAGGTCTTTCACGGTCCCAAATCGAAACTTCCGACACCCCCGCTCCCGCGGACTGGAGTGGCGCGTCCACAACGCTGCGGGGCCTTCACGGCAGCCTCCCTCCAGACAGGACACGGTGAAGGCGCAAGGGGCGAAGCTCTTGAGCTCCGCGGGAAGGGAACCATCCCGTCCCAGAAGCGCCCCCCACCCCGCCCGTCTCGCCCCCGTGGTAAGTCACTTAGCTCCGCTAAGCCCGCCACAGCAGAAGCACCACCACAAGCTTGGGCATACGTGAGTCTCCACGCGTGACTCAAGAGGAGCGCGGCCCTGGAGGGGCTTGGGCCCGGCCGAGTGGAGGCACATGTGAGTGGTGGGCTCCCGCAGGACGGACCGTGCGGGGACTCGTCGTGGCCATTGCGATTGGTGGGCCTGCGAGATCGATGACTCCCTCTGAGAACTAGCTTTCTGTGCAGGAGAAGGTGGGTTTGAGGGACGAGTCCAAATTCAGCCCAGCTCCGGACTCCCCCACTCTCACGACTCTGGCAGAGAACTGCCATGCGGAAGCCTCGATTTCCCCTTGAAGGTGTAAGGGTTCATCGGGGAAGGCTGAGGTCCTCCAGCCACAGTGAGGAGGAGAGCCAGGGAGACCTCTACCGCGCAGGGTACCGCCCCGCCCGCGCAGGGAGCCTGAGTTCCTCCGAGGATTGTAGACCTGGGGCTGAGAGGCCAGGAGCAGCCCCACATCCTCACCTGGCTCTGGGCACGCAGACCGGCATGTCCTCACGTGCGCTGTCCCTGGTCATCCTGGATAGAGTGACCAAAATGTCATAGGGGTCCAGAGGAGAGACACAGATTTGGGTCAGCCCAGGGCTGGTGGGGGTCCAGGGCCCAACAGTGCAGCCAGACTAATAAGGTGGGTTTCTTCCCACCACCTCCTTAAGAGGCTCCAGCAGCTGGTTCCCAACTCCTTGGAGTGGACAGGACAGAAATCCAGTGCCCCTTACCCAGCAGGTTGCAGATCATGGATCTGAGGGGCCCTGCCCAAGGGGCACTCAACATTGCCAAAATATGGTCCTTGGTGCCAAGCCCCCACTGCTCCAGTCAGCATCCAGGTTGCCAGATCTTTCCCTGCTTTTGCATGGTCCTCTCCTTTCAGAAATTTGCAGCGGCCTGGACCTCAGACTCCTTGGGCTTCCATTTAAGGGCTGGTTTCCCCCCAACTTACCTCATCTTACCTTGACCACTCAACTGCCACACACAGAGGTCTTCCTTTCTCTGAGTCTGGGCCCTTGATCTTCTTCCCCCAGGATCCATCCCCCTGGTCTCTGACCTCCCAAATCTGCCCATCCTTGAAGTGTAGCTAGAATTCTACCCCCTTCCCAAGCTTGGTAACCCCCCTGGATGTCAGTATTCTCAGAAGAGTCCTGATGTTATGTTAAGTGGGTTCTCCTCAAAAATAATCGAAGTAAATGTTTAAATAAATTTAACAGTCTATATGCATTGGTCAGTCTTCTCAGATAATTACACTCACGAATGAGAAAGAAAATCCTCTGCCTGACCATGGATTCTGACTTATGATTTGGACAGTGTGGTCCCTTTATCCCTGAGGACTTCCCTGATCACCCCAGTTCCATGCCTTACATCCCTCACTGCACTGTTTGCTCCCCGCGGGCAGAGACTGTGCCTGAATAAACACGTAAAAATTCTGAACCTTCTGAAGTTGTGGTAGGGGAAAAAATCCAGAAGTTTGAAGAAAATGGAAGTATGTCAAAAACATATTTTTGCATTCTTCACAAATACAAAATCATTCTTTTTAGTGTGTCAGAAAAATGCACTGGTCCAGGCTCCAGATTAACACAAATCAATATGACTGAATTTAGAAATAGTGAGATGGGTAGAAAACTGGCCTTTTAGTTTGATTTGTCATGTACCAGCTGAATGAACTTGAACAATTTCTCTGGTGATGTAGTTTCCTCCCCTTCAATTTAGATTTATTTATTTATATATATATATATATATATAGAGAGAGAGAGAGAGAGAGAGAGAGAGAGAGAGAGAGAGATGATTATGGTGAAGATCAAATGTGGAATGGAGTTGTGATTTTTTTTTAAGTTTAATAATTTTTTTTGTTCAGGAAATAATCCTCAGTAACATTTCAAATTTTTTATTTATTTTATTTATTTTTAGAGAGAGGGGAAGGGAGAGAGAAAAAAAGGGGAAAGAAACATCAATGTGCGGTTGCCTCTCACATGCCCCTAACTGGGAACCTGGTCCGAAACCCAGGCATGTGCCCTAGACTGGGAGTCAAACCAGGGACCCTTTGGTTCGCAGGCTGGCACTCAATACACTGAGCCACACCAGCCAGGGTGCACATTTCTAAAGAAAATTACTTTTAGCCCTGGCTGGCGTAGCTCAGTGGATTGAGCACGGGCTGTGAACCAAAGTGTCGCAGGTTCGATTCCCAGTCAGAGTACATGTCTGGGTTGCAGGCCATGACCCCCAGCAACCGCACATTGATGTTTCTCTCTCTCTCTCTATCTCCCTCCCTTCCCTCTATAAAAATAAATTAATTAAAAAAAGAAAATTACTTTTAAATGATTGGTACTTGACAGGTTTCAAGGTGCTGAGCAACTATTTTAAAAATCAGGCAGTTCTAAATTTTTGCCAGTTTGTGTAGAGGAGGGAAAAGGCTTTGGGATCAGGAAGACCAGTGTCACCTAATGTGACCCTGGGCGAGTAACCTAGTATGACCTGTATGGACTGCTGGACAGCAGTTAGAATTTTGACCCTCCCACTTACACTTACCATCATCTCAACCACTCTAACCATCAGTCTCCTCAGTAGTAAAATATGAACATGGTAATAACATTTACTGAATGCTTCGTGTGGGCTGTGAACTATTTCAAGCATGTTGCATATATTAAGTCATTTAATCCTGACAACAGCCCCATGAGAAGGTAATTGACATCTCCATTTTATGGATGAGGAAACTGAATCACAGAAACGTTAAGCCGTTTGTCTAAGGCTGCCCAGCTAGTAAGTGGTAGAGCCTGGGACAATGTGAGTCTGTGTTCTTGTCAGGGCTGGATGCCTCCCTCCCTAGGGGGCTCTTGAGAGGATTAAATGACATAATGCACACAAAGCACTCAATGTGTGCCCTGGGGCATAACTGTTAGAACTTTCCCGTTACCTTAAGGTATATATGAGGTAATGTCTATAGATCTACAGCCCAGTTCCTGGCACAAAGGAGTATTCTAGAAGTTGGTTCCTTTCCCCACAGACATTCTGCGAAAACAAGGAGCATGTTTCACAGTGCAGGCAGACAAAGAAAATGCTAATTTATACATGTTCTTTTATCATTTGGATGAGGGGTGGGCACAGGGAATTCCTCAGAATCTGTTGAACACACCTTTGCTGCAGGCAAACTCATGTCTCTGCTTTCATTTATGTTTTTCCTTATATTTTCTTAATATCTATCCTCAAAATAGATCTAACCTACCTTCCCCTTCCAGGGGAAAGCTCCATATGTCTCCCAGTCACGGGGAAATGCCAGTTGCAGTCATGGGTAGGAGAAGTAAACTGGGGCAGGCGTGCGTGGGCGACAGTGGTCTCAGGTCAGCTTGCTCTGTTGCTCAGTGGGCTGTGGACCCCAGTTATGAGGAGAACAGGGGTGAGGGAGGAAACGAACCGCACTGCCCTACTCATCAGGCCCTAAGAGCAGCCCCTTCTAACAGGAAAGCCCAGGGCAGTGGCCATGTCACTGAATCTGGCATCTTCTCTGGCATGGTGGTCCAGTCTCCTACCAGCTCCCAGAACCCAGTTCTTTTCCTTTTCAGAAACATGCTCTCAAGTGTGTGGGGGAAGGGGAGGTAGGGTGGGAATTGGGAGTAATATCCTCAGGAGAAATCCAGAGGTAAAACTTCAAAATAAAGGAGCTCTGCTCTGAAGGGCACAGGCTTGGGAAGACAAGGACAAGTTCAGGTTTCTTTAAAGACAAAAATGGGCAGGAGGCCCACGTTATGCTATGGAGGCACCACTTCCTACAGAAGCCAAGGGGAGGGGCCATCCTTACATTCAGGGCAGGCCCTCCCTCCACCACAACTGGGCAGATGCACGGCTGAGGGTATGGACCAAATGGTGTGATAGCCCGAGCTGCTTCTTCGAGAGATTTGGGATAGATTTCAGTAACTCCTAATAATGGGCAATTGCAACAGAGACCAGGAAGAATGACAAATTCAAGAAAGTGTTTCTTCAAGCTTATCACTCATTATACAACAGCTGGCCTTAGTTTCATAGCCAACTGAGGGGACAGGTCATCTTTGACACTGAGAAACTTGAAAGGAAGGCAGGCCTCGGGACTGGGAAGAAACGGCTACAGGGAGGGGGCTTCAGGAACATGGGCCTTCTGACCATCCTGAAGAAGGTGATGCAAAAAGAGTGAGAGCTACAGCTGCTCATACTCAGCTGGACAATACCAGTGAAACAACTGTCCTCAAGAAGTTCAATGGGAAAAACATCAACACCATCTCCCTGACACTCAGCTTCAACATCAAGACCTTGAAGCCCCAGGGATTCAAGTTTTCAAGCTGAACCTCTGGGATGTTGTCAGCCAGAAGTCCCAGTACCCCTACTGGAAGAACTACTTTGAGAGCACTACAGGCGTCACCTGGGTGGTGGATGGCACCCACCTCCAGCGCATGCGGGACTGCCAGTGGGAGCTCCAATGCTGGTGGAAGAGTGCCTAGCTGGAGCCACTCTCCTCACCTTTGTTAACAAGCAGGACCTGTCTGGAGCACTGTCTTCTAAGGCCATGCATGAGACCCTGGAGCCAGACTCCATCCGCAGCCACAACTGGTGCATCCAGGGCTACAGCTCCGTCACTGAGGATAACCTGCTGCCTGGCCTCGACTGGCTGTCTCCTGGATGACATTTCCAGCTACACCTTCACAGCCAAGTGAGCCTCTCCAGATGGCTCCACCTCACAGGCCAGCCCCCCAGCCAGGCCCTCACCAACCACCACTCATCAGGGGATGGGAATCAGCCAACCCAACTAACACTCTGTCCCCCTCCATAATCTGCTGCTGCCACCCACTGCACTCCGTGGCCAACCCAGCTTCCAAGGCTTCCATGGCTTCCTTGGCTTCCATGGTGGGTGGTGGGAGGGGGCAGGGGCTGCTGTCCTTGCTGTCACCCTGGCTCCTGACCTGGCCCACTTGAGGCTGCCACACCAAAAGGAGGGGGCTAGAGATGGGAGGGGGCTGCCCCTGCTGCTATCAGAGGCTCGGTTGTGAGAATAAACTGTTCCTTGTCCTGTAGAAAAAGGCGGCAGGGAGGGGCAAAGGAAGCCAATTATAAATTTTCAATCTATCCCCTAATTAAAAATTAGTATATGGAGGTGGGGGCAGACAGGAGGGATGAACAGGTGGAGCACAGGGGATTTTCAGGACAGTGAAACTACTCTGTGTGACACTATGATGGTGGATACACATCATTATACATTTGTCCAAACCCACAGAATGTACAACATCTGAGTGAACCCTAATGAAAACTATGGACTTTGAGTGACAATGATGGGGCAATGTAGGTTCACTGATTGTAACAAATGTCCTACTCTGTGGGGTGTTGATGGTGGGGGAGGCTGTGCATGTGGGAGGAGGGGTACATAGGAAATCTCAGCCTTCCTCTGAATTTTGCTGTGAACCTAAAACTCCTCTAAAAAGGTCTTAATAAAAATTAGTACACTCTACTAGATATGAAGGAAGACAAAGAGATAGAACTGCTTGGATACAATTAACATACAAGATGTTAAAGAGAGATTGGAACTTTATTGAGACTTTCTCCCTGATGAAATCAGAATGGAAAGAACACCGGAAAGGTTCCACTTTGGAGAGAAACAGCAACTGTTTAGGCACAAATGGTTACAGATACTCCTCTTGAGAGATCTCTGGATCCTAAATTTCTCCCAGCTCTCAACCCACCCATCCACCCACCCCTAAAAAAGTCAAAATTCTGCTTAAAATCCACTTTCACACAGTGGGGCACCAAACAGCTCTTAAAGTCCAAGCTGACTGGCGGACAAGCCTGCAGGCAATTAGAAAAACAGTAAGTCAAAGAGTGAGCAGAGGAATGGGAGTAAGAAAAGGAAAATGGGTAGATAAAAGAAAAGGGGGGAAATCACACTGATAATGTCACCTCCTGAAAATATAAATATTGTGTGAATGTATTAGCCTTATTCCACCTTCTTCCTCCAAAGCAATGGTGACATCGGCAGCTATGACAATGCCCATATAGTTCTGTACATTTTATTTCCCCTACTGCACTGAGAAACACAGATATGCCAAGAGGAGCTGAAGTGCATTAAGGGGCATTAAGGAGCAAGGTGGGAGGGAGGGCAGACTCTCGAGAGGGTAAATGACAGAGAGATGAAGGGTTGGTTCTTGATGAAACGAAAAGCAGATCATCAGGCCCTGTCACCAGGCTCCTTGGAGACCCCTAGCAGGCTCTTTTTCTTTTCTGGTTGGTTCTGTCCTTAGAAACAATGTCCTGGAGGCTTTGGGACCTCTGGCTTGCTTGTGGGAGGTTCCAGGTCCTCCACAAAACCAAAAGTAGCAGCCTCTTCTGCAGGATGCACCACAGTGCTAATAACTCTGAGAAACAGGAATTCCGAAGTTGCAGTTCTCCGCATGGACCTAATCTGATTGCCAATCTATTTCCACTGCCTAATCCTGAGTGCTCTTCCTCTGCCTTCATCTTCACTTTCCTTCTGCACCAAGATGGCTTCCTGATGCTGGCAGGTCCTGACCCATGCCTCCTGGTAAAGCTCCCAAGCAGGCAGCCTTGAGAGCAGCCCTGGGCCAGGTCTCCAGGATTCGCACAAACTGTTCACTCACCCACTTTTCATCAAATGGCTTCTTCCTTCCAGGGTCCTTCCTCCATCCTCTGTCCCTCACTACCCTCCAGGGTGGCACACCAGCCAGGCAGGACTCTCACAAGTTCTCTCGCTATGCCCTCTGGCATTTGTTATTTCCCTAATCTCTCTTGGACAACATAATACACACATATCCACACTTATTGGTATTTGAAGGCCCAGGCTTTCCTGCGGTGCATCCAGTGGGTATCAGCATCAAGTTCAAGTAGGAAACTGAAGGTTAAGCCTTGGTTGCCACTGACACTGAGTGGCTGGTGCTGGTTCTGACTCCTGTGAGTTTTGAGTGTTGGCACATCAGGGAATGGAGAAGAAGGGGAAGGAAAAGCCACATTGATGAAAACCAGGAAGGAACAATTCTTCTGCTGAATGCCTCCACAGAGAAGTTGTAGAAACAGCCTCCTCTTACATTTGGAGAGGTGGGCTGCCCAGAGAAGTCCCCAATGAAAAGGAGCAGGGTCTCCACTGTCCCTTCTGAAGCCCAATGCCTTTGGGGTCCAAGTTTTCCAAGACATGCAATAGACAAAGACACACTGCAAACCAATTAACCCTCTGAGCCCTTCCAGTACGGTCACTGAAGTCGCTTCCAGTGAATTACCTGAATACACAGAACACTGACCCTCCTCTTTGGGCAAATAAAGGGACCCCAGCTTCCCAGCTGGCTTAGAAGACCACATCAGAGAAATGGCATGGGGGAGGCAGATCCTTCTCTTAGCATGGGAACTCTTATTTTTTTCTTAGTGTTCTGGTATCCTAACCCATTCCCCCTATCCCTTGAAGAAACAGAGAAGAGAGCCTGGGGGGTAGGCTCAGAACCCAGGTTGATTCAAGCCCAAGAGATTGTCCCCTGTTGAAGTCAACCCAAGTTTAGGAGACAGCTGAGGGCTGGGGGACAAACAGAAGACTGTGTGTGAAAGGCAGCCACCATGGACCTGGGCAGTCCTATAGAACTCAAGTCTTCTCTTTTCTCAGCTTATAGGGTGAAAAGGACTTCACCTGCCTTTAGCTTATTTAATGCTCGTTAATTCAGTAGACACTAAAATTTAGCTGCTCTTTGACCCTCCAAGATAGGACCCAGGAAAAACAAGTGTGGCCTGACTTGCCTCAGTCAGGCCCCCTAACTGAAGCAGTGAGACAAGCACACTATAATTCACAGTTTCCAGTCTCCTCCCTCGACCCACACTTTCCCCCACCACTGGCCTCAACTCCCAAATCTCCAATGTGTGATGACTCTTGTCAGTGTGGCTCAAAGGGCTAATAAACCAGGACTTCTCAGACAGTTAGGACACAAGCTCATTCACCAACAGGAACCCGAAAATGGCCACACAACAACCTAGTGTTTCCTATAGCGATTCTTTGGGGTTTCGCCACACCCTGTTTTGTCACAGTTGAGAGCACCTGGATTCTTCCCCAACCCCAGGCTTCCCAGGAGGCCTGGGAGCTCATGGGTGATGGCCCGCTCAATCTTCTCCAGAAAGCAGCCCCCCATGTAAGAACACTGCTGGGACAGGAGCTTGAAACTAGAAATGGGGTTGATACCAAAGAAGTCCTTATAGGCCTCACGGTTGGGAAGGTCAAATTTGCTGACGTTGGTCTTTGCCAGGATGGTCTTGAAGATATAGAATTTATCAGGATCTTCCACAATGTCCTTAAAGACCAGCTCTCCATCACTGAAGAAGGTCATTTTGTCCTTGTATGTCTGCAGATAGCGATCAACCAAGAGGGCATGGATGCGGACGCGGATGGCATGCTGGCGGATGAAGGCAATCTTGTTCTCCAACCTGTTCTCAATCACCTGGTTCAGGTCTTCCAGGAGGGAGATCTCTTCCTTGAGAAACAGGTCCCGGTGGGTGTCGGGCTTATAGTCTTGTGGCCAGAAGGAGCTGACGTAGACCCTTGGGGGCTCGGTAACATTGATGAGTGGGGCCAAGCTCCAGAAGAGAGCCCCGTAGACCCGCATGAGCATCTGTGTGGCCAAGTTGTCGGCCTTGTTCAAGATGATCCTTATCTGGGATTCCCGCCCCTTCAGCTGGCGGAATAGCATCTCCAGCTCCAGACCCACGTCCAGTTTGGTTGGGTCAAAGACGACAAAGATGAGGTCGGCTCTGTCAATGAACCACTGGCACACATCGTTGAAGGGGTAACCTTGGGGAGAGGGAGTGAGAAGTCAGGCTGAGCAAGCATTGGCCCAAGCCCCTTGTGCCTCTTGCCAGAACCAAACCACTCCACAGGCTGAAGGAAACAACAGCATTAAAGATTTTCTGGTCTTCTAAATACTTTGAAAGAATTAACTGCATATCTCCTGGCCATTGTCAACCTTCAACCAAGAACAGCCTGATCCTTGCTTTAATCTAAATGGAATCCAAGTCTCCAGGGGACCAAAATGCTTTTTTGAAATGGAGATTTTCTTACTGTCTAAAAATATGTGGGGCAGCCTGGTTGGTGTGGCTCAGTGGATGAGTGCTGGCTCATGAAACAAAGGGTCACCAGTTCCATTCTCAGTCTACGGCATATGCCTGGGTTGTGGGCCAGGTCACCAGTGGGGGGCACACGAGAGGAAACCACACACTAATGTTTCCCTCCCTTCCCCTCTCTAAAAGTAAACAAATAAAATCTTTAAAAAAATAATAAAAGGATCTGGGGCATTGGTGAAGATATTGAAGGAAAGAAGTCAGGGAATTAGAAGGATGTGAAAGAGGATCCATCAGTACTAGACTTATTGGGGTGATCACTTCATTAGTTATATAAACATCTAATCACTATTTTATACATCTAAAACTAGTATAATATTGTATGTCAGCTGTAATTGAAACTTTTTTATTTTAATAAAAAATTTTGTAAAAAGAGAGGATCCATCGTTTAGGGGAAAGTAGTGTCCAGGCATAAGACCCAGACTGGAACTGGGGCTTTGTCAGCGGCCAACTGAGTACTAAATGCCTCTGAGCTTTAACATTTCAGCTACAAAATGACAAGAAGAACTATGGAGCCTGAGTTGATATAAAGATCGCTGTGTCACTACAAATATAGGAAAGCACTTAACTAAAACTGCCACACAGTAGGTGCTCAATACATTTTCATTCCTTCAACTTCTTCTTTCCAAAATGAAGAGACTAGGAATACCTCTCTTGGGAATTTTTTACAAAATTAACCAATAATGCATAACATTATCTTACATGTACTTGAGCATAATAAAAGTTAATTTACTATTATAATTGTTAGTGATAATATTATTACTAGCCATAAAACAGTGTCTGGTTATAACCAAAATGGGAGTGATAGCCATTAACTGAGATCTGTCATCTCCGGTCACATACCCTACAAATGCCATTATGACTCATTCTCTGCAGATAACCTTGGGTCATGGTGACTCTCAGTGGCCCGTGTTATAGTCTAGTGCCTGCTGGGCCCAAATTGCCACTCCCCTGCCACCTGAAGGCAAGTGGGGCTTTTGTTACAAGCTTATGTTGAAGCAGGCCTGGTAGAGCGGGAAGAATTAAAGGTCAGGTTCAACCCAGGCCCATGTTAGCCAAAGGTCAAGTACACCTGGACTGGGATCCAATTACTCTAGGCTCTTAATTAGCCAGGACAGCCTGGGCCTCCTAAAGACAGCTCAGGCCCAGCATGGACCCTGAAGAGCTACTTACAGAGAACATCTGTTTCCTTTTGGGAAAAAATGATCACCTCCCCACCAGACCAGTCCTTGGGGAGGTAAAAGGACAAGGTACTCCACACCTAAGTGACACCACAGTGACAACAAGAAGGGGTTGGAAGCAGAGAACACATTCCCTGGTGTTGGACAAGGCTGGCCACATTTCCTCTCCCCTGCCTGTCTATCATCCACTGTTAAAAAAAAATAGTTTTCTAAAATAAAGCTCACCCTATGTCAGATATGAGGGCTAAATTACCTCTTTCTTGCTGCTTGCGGTTCTCGATGATGCCTGGTGTATCCACAAAAGTAACCCGCTCTAGAAGTTTGTGTGGAACCTCGATGCCAATCAACTTTTCCAGGAAATTCTGGCCAAACTTCTCGAGGGGTGAGAAGGACCGGGCACTATCAGCAGCCATGACAATACCCTCAATGGTCTTTAGCTTGGGCCCATGCATGAGGACCGTGAACTCAGAGGTGGTGGGCTCAGCGCCTGCACACATAGGCACAAGGTTAGCAGGAACACAGTCAGCTCTGGAGAAGAGAACTACACACAGTGGGTAAGCAAGGTGTTTCAGAGAGGGTTTGCCACAAGAATCGGATATTATGCTTGCTAAGCTAGTGACTTTTTTAACTGTGATAATATATGTAACATGAAATTTTCCATTTTAACCATTTTACATGTACAGTTCAGTGGTATTAAGTACATTTATGTCCACCATGACCATCATCTATCTCCAGAACGTGTTCATCACCCCAAACCCACTCATGTCCATTAAACACTAACTCCCTATTCCTACCTTCCCCAGCCCCTGGCAAAAACCACCACTCTACTTTCCGTCTCTATGAATCTGATGACCCAAGGGACCTCATATAAGTGGAGTCCTGTGACAAATTGGTTTATTTCACTGAGCATAATATCCCCAAGTTTCATCCATGTTGTAGCATGTATCAGAACTTTATAACTTGTTAGGGGTGAATAATATTTCACTGTATGGCCCAGGCTGGTGTGGCTCCATGGACTGAGCCCCAACCTACAAACCAAAAGGTCGCTGGTTTGATTCCCAGTCAGGGCACATGTCTAGGTTGTGGACTGGGCTCCCGGTGGGGCATGCAAGAGGCAACCACACATTGATGTTTCTCTCCCTCCTTTTCTCCTTTCCTCTCTCTAAAAATAAATAAGTAATATCATTTTTAAGAATACACTTAAAAAATATTTCACTATATGGATGAACCACATTTTGTTTATCTATTCATCCATCAATGGACATTTGGGTTGTCCACCTCTTACATATTGTGAATAATGAAGCTACCAACAGGTAGCTTCTGGTTTATTGTATGCAATATTCATTATTATATTGAAGATACATATAAATGTTTTGATGTTTTCATAGTGATTCTACACATCACATTGCAGTACCAAGAGTCATACACAAAAAATCTCACTTTTACCTGTATAAAGCTGGTAGCGAGTGTTTTCCAACCCAAGGAGGTAGTTTATCATAGTGGATTTGCCGACGCTCCACGGTCCGATAAACAACACCATTGGCTTAGAAGTGATTTCCCCATCTGTGGGCAGCAGGAGTTAAGAGATGGAACAAAGTTTCTCACTACAGGAGTGACACAGTTCTTCATGCTGTATCCCAGTCCATCTAACTGGGTTGTGGAATTCTACGTTGGACCGGATAGCAGGTAGCGATCAGTGGTCAGTAGCAGGTAGTGACCAGCGATCAGTACACCTCTTGCTACACAGGTGCAATCTCTCAATTAAGAAAACACCAGAAGACACCGTTTGGGCCTTGCACAGATCCTCAGCACACTAGCACTAGAAGGAGGCACTAAGTGAAATCAACAGACACTGACACAGAGCTCACTCTGAATGAGGCCTCCTGGTTTAGATCTGGGAAAGAACAGTTCATAAAAGGAGAGCAGACAGCTGCCACATGGGGAACGGTGGAAACTCTGCTATCTTGACTGGTAACAAAAAAAAGGGTTTGAGGAAGCCTTATATAATCTTGGGCAGCCTGGACTCTGATGCTGCCTGTGGCCAGACTCCATCCCCTTAGCTGTGCCTCTTGAAATCCCACCTCAGGCTCAGCCTGACGCTGAGGTGTGGGGCCAGTCTCCAATTAGCCTCCAAAGTCCATGACATATTTGTCAGGTCCCAAGACCAAGCACTGACTAGGCAATTTGTGGGTCCTTGGGCCCTGTGACCAATGTTAGAGAGAGCTCTCCGCATAGACCACTCCAGCTGGGATCCCAGTGCTTTCCAAACCAGCAGTCAGGAAGGTGAAGGGGAGAGGGTTTCAAGACAAGATGCAATCACCCTTGTACTGGCTTTCAGGCCCCAGATCTTTCAACCCTTCCCTGAGTCACATAGGGCCAGTCCTATATAATTTAGCACCTAAAATTCTCCAGACTTCTTTGTCTCCCTGAGCCTGGCAGATAGGCCTCAAAACAGTAGGCATTCCATTTATTTTTTCTGTTTTAATGTATTTAATTTCTTGGGTCTAAAATCAAAGTATAGTAAGGCACAAAGTGAGAAGTCTCACATCCCTGTCCCCAGTCTACCTAGGCCACAACAACCCCTACATATTCTTTCAGATATTTCCATGCATTTATAAGCAACATTAGAGAGCGTAGCGTGCTCTCCATCTTTTTTATAGAAAGAGGAGTATGGTATTCTTTTTCTGCACCTTGTTTATTGATGTACTAGCTTTCTTTCTTTAAGGTGGAACCAAATCCTAGAAAACCAGGATGGTATCTCATAAGTGGCAGGCACATATTTATTGCCTGAAAGCAACACCATGATCCTGCCCCATGAGTCGCTGGCATCTCTATGGGTATCAAACCCTGGCTCAGGGACAGGAAGAAATAGGCAGGTAAAGGGGGTGGCGGGAATTCCCAATGATAACACTGTGATCCTATAAAAAAATCTGCTTTACCCCCACCCGGGCAGGACATGCCAACAGGACCTGGACTTTCAGCCTTTGCTGAGACAAATCACCACCAAGGCTTTCCTGAGCTGTTGTTTCAACCCTCTGCAGCAGGGGGCGTTACTGGCACATGCAGGAGGCCGCAGGTGAGACACTGAGAAGAGAGGAGCAGAGGTTCTGCAGGAGACTGCCCAAGGGCACAGTGGAGTCCAAGCAGTGGTGGGAGAGAAGGGGAGATGAGCCAAGCCTGGAAAGCAAGGTCAGGAGTCAGGACGCCCTCCCTACTAAACGCTATTCCTGGGGCAGCCCACAGCCTCAGGGCCAAGCTGCTAGTTCTGACGGCTGCAGGACCAAGCAAGAGGGAAGTACAGGGAAGCAACTGGGAGACTCTGAAGCCAAAGAGTATCGTTGGCTCTTAGACTTGCACAAAACAAAAGAGATAATTGTGAAACGGTGTTCTCTTGGAAAGGAGAGAGTAACAGCCCTCATCTCCCTATATGATCCTGGTTAGCCCAGCATTTCTCTGGGCATCTGGTCCTTCCTCTGGAAAGCAGGGAGAATGTATAGGGAAGAAATACCCTATCTGCTTTACAATCACCAAGAGCATCACGGCAGATAATACAGAAGGAGCCAATTAACATAAAAAGACGTGTTAATACAACTTACCATTCCATTCAAACAAGTAGATACCATTATTGAAGTTTTCAAAGATGAATAACACTTCAAAAAGACATCAGTGTGGGGAAATAAGAGCCCTCATATCCTGTCATTGTGGGTACAAACTGGTACAACCTCAGACAATTTGGCAACCACCATCAAAATGTTTAATTTCTAGTGTTCCACTTCTAAAATGTTATCATACAAATATACTTGTGTGAAATATGCAGCAATTATAATAATGCTTATAATATCCTTAAAAATGAAAAATGGCAAACACCCCATTTTCCATCATTACATGGTTTTCCAGTGCAATACATCCACACAGGCATCAGAAAGGGCAGGAGGAGCTACACACACAGAGTTTTGTGGCATCATCCCATCTTTGTAAAACAAACTGGAAAAGACAAGCTTATATATGCTCGTGTACGCAGAGGAAATGTATTCATGAGGAACCATAACAGTGGGAGTCTTGGGGAATAAAACTGGAGGAAATGGAAATCAAGAAAGGGGATTTTACTTTTCAATGTATACTACTTGATACTATTTGAATTTGGGGGACTTTTTTGGCAACAAGTACACCATATTTTATTATTCTGAAAATCAATTTTTAAAAGAATCCAGCCTGAGGGAAGCCAACCAAGAGGAGTTCACGGGAGGAGGTTAGGATTCCAGGCCAATCAGGGCACTTAAGATGTGATCAGCGCGAGCACAGGGAGCTGTGTGGGCCTTTGGGCACACGAGAGATAGAAACTGGCATCACTGCCCTTGGAAACCAAAGCTGTGCTACTGAAGCAGGAGTGCTTACAAATGAAACGCCCTCTAGAAAACCCTGTGCAAGTTTTGGGGTACTCCTGCAGTGAAAGGATGGTTCACGTGACTGAGGTCTCCAAGAACTTAGGATCCTGAGTTCAGCTCCAGTGTCCTTGAGCCCACCACATACGCGGCTCAGGGCGCTCACGGACATGGGGAGTGCAGACATGTTGGAGGCACAGGCCTAACCTTGGGACACAAGCTGTACCTGTGATCTCATGCTGCCGAAGCTCGTTGTACTTGTACGACTGCTCCAGGGGTTTGATGGACGAATGGTAGATCTTTCTAAGCCGCTGCAGGACCACTGGGGACAGAGAAGGATAAAAGCAGGGCATCAGGTAAGGGGTGCTACAGACTGTTGACCACCGTGGGCCAGGTCACTTCCCAGGGCAGCTCTAGCCCATCATAGTGGGGAGCAGAGAACATCTTATAGCCTGGCAACTGTCTGTATATTAGCATTCAAGGAGGGAGCTGGTCCACATCCCAACCCTCAGAAGTCTTTAAACCCAAGGCATTCTCTCCGCATCCCCCAAAGTCTCCTGGGATATTTCTTTTTAATCTAACCCTCTCTTCCCTCTCTTCAGTAGTGTGCCCTGAAGCACCACGTCAGCCTTCAGCTAGCCTTCAGCTAACTGAAGGCCCTCTAAACTGCAGAGAAGAACCCCATCTCCTTCTCTCTGCCCTCATCTCTAGTTCTGCTGGCCTTAGGCTCAGAGGGCAAGGAGGCATGGCACTAAGCAAGCCCACAGGACGGCCACCCTGGCCCCTTGCCACACTCCCTGGTGCCCCAGGAAGGATGCAGAGTGCCAAATGTCTTCTTAGGAAAAGCATGCATGACTCCAGGGAGAAGTGACTCACAGGGGTGAGGCTGGGAGCTCAAAGAGTGTGAAGCAGGGTGTGAAGTACAGAGTGGGGAAGAGGGCCTGAGGGTCAGAGCCCACACCTGGGGCAGCCTCTCTAGCTGTGCACCATAGCAAGTTCTGCCTTGCTCTGAGCTTTCACTAACTCAACTAAGAGGAGAGAGTAAGCTCTGCTGAAAGCCTTGGATCATTATGAGGGTAAAATGAAACATTGGGCATGAAAGGGCTTTATAAACTGTAAAAAATCAAAGCAAATGTGATAAACTCTATTAATGCCGCTCCCCAGCCACAGTGCAGAAGCTGGCACCATCCTCAGACACAGCACTGGGATTTGTCCTCTTACCCTTTCCCTGGTCCCTCTGATTGGACTGCCTTTCCTCCTCCCTGCCAATCCAGAGCCCCCAGGCCTTGGACACTGCTTGCAGAGCCTCCTCTGCCAAGCCCCCTATCTCCAAGGCTTTCCTCTCTGGGGTGTCCACTGGCCTCAGAGCCCTAGCCCTGAAGGCTCTCCCAGCCCCAGCCCAAGGCCCGGCTCCTTCTTCCTCTGATTACCAGAATAATCGTCAGCTGGCTTGTCCTCGTCCAGCATCAGAGTTTTCTCAATGTGGGAGCGGTCCCTCAGTGGGGCTTCTTCACTCACATCCTCCGCCTCTTCTGGAGATGGAAGAAGAAAGCAGGGTTAGAGCTAAGCTAAGAACCAGCTGGGCTCTAAGCCCCTCTCAACACAGAAAGCACAGGAGGGGCCTTAAAGAAGCGCTGACAGAGGGCTTGCCAAGTTTAACTGAACAGAGTTCCATCTCTAGGAAGGACTATGAAAATCCAAACTCAACTTCTGTGGAGCTCCACGATCCATTTTATCTATTCAGCAAATATTGATTAAGCACTTGTGATATGCCAAGCACCAAGCATCTTGCTGGGAATACAGTGGTGCCCAAAATAGACACAGCTCCTGACCTTGCACTGTTTTTCTACAGTATAGTGGGGTGAGGGGAGAAATTATCTTAAAAGTAATGCAGTAATTATAAACAGTGATGGGACCGTGGAAGGGAAGATTCCAGAAGCTCTGAGGGCCTAAGTAGTGTACCTAAGAAGTCTTATGGGGTGGGGGGTCAGAAAACTTCCCAGAGAGGCCACCTGTGAGCTGAGGTCCATTGTGTGAGAAGTTAACTAGGCGATGAGAGGGAGAGGAGACAGGAGTGACATAGCAAGAAGGGTGGCTGGGCCTCAGTGGGTGAGGGGTGTGGGCGGTGGGGCAGGAGCGCTCCACAGGAGCTAGCATGCACAGTCTGAGAGGACCACAGGAGTCCACACTTCATCCTAGTGGCACTGAAACCCAGGGAGGGGTTCTAAGCAAACTGACCTGATCAAATGAGCATGTGATCAGGTTTACAAGGCTGCCATGAAGCACACGCAAGAGGAGCCATTGTGGAAAGAGGGCTTCAACTGTTGCTTCTGACCAAGCAAGAGATGCCCAGGACTGTCTGCAGGTCTCCGGGGAGACTATTTCTACCCAAATGGCTGCACAAAGGATTTTAAGTAATCAGAAGTGGCCTGGCCGTGGGCCTGTGGGAAAGAAGGAGACTAATTCCACCAGGGATGGAAAAAGAAGAATCTATATGTCTTGTGGAGCATATCAGGTCCCACCCAAGACCCTGGACAGGAAAAACAGGGATAGGGGAGGGGCTGGCTAACTGCAGACCCTCCACTTATGGACAGTGTAAGCAGCTGATGAGAGGTATGGAAACCGAACTCTGCAGGGAAACCACAGGAAAGTCACATTGGAGGGTGAAGATTGACCCCAGTTTCTCCCTCCTAAATGCCCAGCTCTTGGTCCAGACCACCATTCTCAGTGGAAGTGGCCATGGGCATCCTGGCCATACCTGGGATTCAGTACCTCCCTAATGTTGCCCGATGGCTTTGGTCTGCCCTCCCCCTTCCCTATTCTCCAGTCCTGTGGTCAGCAGCTGCTGCTGCCCTAGGTGGACAACTGCAGGATATCAGTGTCACAGCCAGAAAGATTTCTTATTGCAATCCTGACCCCAGTCCTAGTTCACCCCACCTGGCATGGCCTAGTCTTCAAGGGGAGGTCCCATGTGTCAGCCCAGTAATGTGGTCCCAGGGGAGGGCTCCCAACCTACGCCCCCACCTGTACATCTCTCTACCGGGAGCGCTCCTGCCCCACCGCCCGCACCCCTCACCCATCTCTGCACAGGGCCTCAAACCCTGCTACCATGTTTTTTGTCCTCCAGCCCAAGGCACTGGTCGGCATTAAATTGTATCATGGATCCTAAAGGGCAGGCTCCTGAGGGCCTAACTCAAGAGTGACCAGGCACCTCTGGGCCCTCCATGGTGTGGCCTGTCACTGAGTCCCTCCAAACTGGGAAGAAGTAGCTCATGAGCAGTGTAAAGCCACCCTCTGGGCCGGATACCCTAGAATGGGCTTCCACCCCGCAAACCCAGGCTGGCTGGGGCTCTCCCACTCCACCCTGTCCCTGCCTGACCCACTACATACAAGACTTCCAGGAAGAATGCAGCTGCCCAAGTACTGACGCAATTCTGGGATCCCTACCCTGAGGCCCTTCCACGGGCTCCTCTGCCTCGGCCTCTGGGACCTCGTCCCCCTCAGGCCCTGGATTCAGTTCATCGAAGCTCAGCTGGGCCCCCTCGTCCCCATGGCTTGGGGTTCCTGCTGCTTCCTGGTGTTCCCCCGCTTCCTCGGAGGTGTCCCCTGCTTCCTCTGAACTAGCCCCGTGGTCGTTGTCCTCTTCTGATTCTTCTTGGGATGGATCTCCTCCTTCCTCGCCTCTGCTGAGGCCACCACCCTCTTCCTCAGAAGACACAGCTTTTAAATCCTCCTCCAACGTCCCTGGCACTTGGCCCTCCGGGGGATGGTCCTCCTCGGTGCCCCCTGTCTCCACAGCTGGGCTGGGTTCCCCCTGGTCCTCAGGCCCCTCCCTGGCTTTTATGTCCACGTCCATGACTCCAGCTGGCTTTTCTGGCCCCTGATCAGGCCCTGGGATGCCCTCGCCTGCTATCTCTACCTCCACAGGAAAGGTCCCTGTGCCTTCAGGCTCTGCAGTGCCCACAGCTGCTCCCTGTACAGGGCTGTCCCCTAGGACCTCTTTGGCTTTCTCAGGGACCACGCCACTCCCAGCCTGTCCTTCTGCCTCCTCTGCTGGGCCCTCTCTCAAACTGAGCTCTGGCCTCCCTTCTTCCCCAGTTCCCCGTTCCCCTTCCGGAGTGAAGGAGTTTGCTCCTGGTAGCTCCACAGGGTCCCCTGGGGCAGCTGAGGCTGAGGCATTGGAGAGGCTGGCTTCAGGATCAGAGCCTGGGCTGGGGGCAGCGGTGGAGGCCCCTGTGGCAGTCTTTTCCGAGCTCTCAGCCTCCCTGCCATCTGGGGAGTGAAGGAGCAGGTTCTTCTCTTGAGGGGCCGCCTCTGCAAGAAGCTCCCTTTCCTTCTCCTCTAGACTTGCATCTCCAGCAGAGAAATGATTCTCCAACAAATTGCCAACATCTTCTGTGCCACCCGAAGCAGAAACTTGCAGTTCTAAATGATTAGAACACGATTGGTCAGTTTCACAGGGTTGGCACTCGCTTTGCTTCTCAAAAGAGTCTAACAACCTAGCTCCTGTCTTCCAGCAGTGAGGTGTGAACCTGGTATCAGTAGCATCTCCCTCCCTGGTCTTCATAACTGCCCTGAGCAGCAGGCTGGGGGCGGGAGTGTTACTCTGCCAGCCTCCTAAGACTTACAAGGCCATGGCTGAGGGAGTTACAGACCCACTGTCTGTCACTGCCGGATAGAGACTGAGCAGCTGACCCCCACCCCCAGCTCCTCCCCTGACCCTGACTGAGCCTCCTGCTGGGTCCCAGTGACTGTGTAGGGATGGAAACTGGATGAACCCTTCCACTCCTTCCTCAGCCTTGTCATGGGCATGCAGGCACATGCAGCCTGGCTCACTAGGAGATCTTTCCAAGATAGGACAGATGCCCTGTCAGTTCCTAGAGTCATTAACCAGCCTGCTTTTTATACTGCTATCAGTAAAGGAGTGCAAACAGGTGTGTGCATGCCAGATAATCTTAGGTTACACAGCAGAGTACTTAGGGGATTACTTGTGGCTCTCAGCCTTATTAAGTCACACATCCAACTGTCCCCTTAAGGGCAGGCATTTGCTGGCCTTGCTACCTTAGATTAGGGGGGATGTGGCCTGACAAGAAAAAGATATCCAAAACTAGAAGGGCCAGGGCTTCCCAGTGGCCTTAGGCAACCTCTTCTGAGGGGATCCCCTTATAAAACCTAGGAAGCTGAGGCACAGGGAGAACAAAGCAGGAAAGAACAAGGGGCCTAGTCTGTGCTAAGACCTCTGTCAAGGGACAAGTTTAATTTATTTGGAAAATGGGGCCAGAAGATAGGGTTGAGCTTATCCCTTTTGCCCCCTTCCAACCAGACTGAGATGTGTTTAAGGAGGAGGCTTGCGATGGGGGAACACTGCTGGCTCACAGCGATGAGGGACCACAGGGCTGTCTGCCCTGGGGCAGCTGAGGCAATCCCTGGGCTCCCTGGACTCACAAGGATTCTTTTGAGGAAGCAACCTCCCTCCTCACTGCTGAGCCAGATATGCCTCTCTTGGGCCACAGCCTGGTCTTCCTGTCTCTGCCTCAACAAAGAAAAGCCACTTCTTGGTGGTACCCTTCTACCTCAGGGTACACATGCACCTTGTGCCCCAAAAGCTGGGGTAGCCTCCAGGCACCAGGAACAAATATATTCTCAATAGTCCCCACAGATGCAACCTATCAAATTCAGAAGAATGGGAAGTTTGAGCACCTTATATTATAAAAGAGCCCTGTAAATTGATATACTTCCCCAAGCGCTTTCACGTACGTGACTACGTGCAAACCTCCCCCATTGCTGTCAGACACATTTCAGAACTGAAGGTCCAGAGAAAGTCTTTGACTTAACTCAGGGCACCAGGTGTCTGGCTAGTGGGTGACTGGAACCCAGAACTACATACTCCTTGTCCAGACCTTCCATGCCACAGCGTGTGTAAGGAAGCACAGGGATGCTCCTCCCCATGGGTATCTCGCCCCTCCCTGCACACGTCTTCTCTCCAGGCTCACACTCCAGACCCCTCCTGGCTCCTGGACTGCAGGAACCAAGGTTTAATCTTCCCTGTGCTCCCAGGGCTGGGACCCTGCCTGACCCAGAGAGAATGCTATGAAGAGGTGAGAGCTGGGTACAATAAGAATTCATGGTCCTTTAGTGAGGGAGCTGAATGTTACTCATTAAAGTTTTCTTTGGTAACCCCTGAACCCCTATATGTCCTGATTCCTTTACCTGCATAGCTATCCCCCCACCATCACCCTCTGGGAAAAAGAAACTATTGCAGGAGCTTGGTGTAACCCAAGGAAACTGCAAATACTTTAAGCAGCAAGACACACGTACATCAAATGAGAGACATCTGTATAAGGCTGAAGCACTTTATATGTAAAACATTAATTTACTTTACCTTACTTATCTTACTGTATCTTACATGCTATTATAAAACAAGTTTTATTCTTCTCCCCATCTTACAGATGAGAGCACTGGTATCAGACACTAAATGTCTTGCCCAACATTACATAGCAACTAGCTGAGGCCATTTAACTCCAGAGTTGCAGAAGAGATTGCCTGACCCTGGAGGGGTCCTATACCCAGATGCTCAGAGATCAGCACCCAAAGCATCAGTACCACCAGGGGAGGATGGTAGAGATGCTGACTCTCAGGCCCCATACCCACTGAACTTGAATCCTCATTTTAACAATCTGTTTGGGTTTTTTTTTTTAAGATTTTATTTTTTCATTTCTAGAGAAAGGGGAAGGGAGGGAGAGAGAAACATCAGTGTGTAGTTGCCTCCCGCACAGCCCCACTGGGGGACCTGGCCCACAAGCCAGACATGTGCCCTAACCAGGAATTGAACCAGCAAACCCCTTGGTTCACAGGCCAGCACTCAGTCTACTGAGCCACACCAGCCGAGACTAACAATCTGTTTTCACATTACTGCTAGAGAAGCTCTATAAAACCTGATAAACCTCCCTCTAAACCAATGTTCTCAGCACTGAAACCCTCAGGTTTTTGGACTCATCTCTCTCCCCCTCCTCAAAGGTTCTGAGTGAAGTAAGGTATATCCCCAGCATCAACACTTTATCAAAAAAGTTACTGGGTAGTGCTCTTTTTGGCACACATATACTAAAACTGGAACAATACAGAGAAGATTAGCATGGCCAAGGATGCTATGCAAATTCATGAAGCGTTCCATACTTTTCAGCAGAAAGAAAGGAGCTCCTACCCTTTGTGACAGCACGGATGGATCTGGAGAGCATTATGCTAAGTGAAATAAGCCAGGCGGTGAAAGACAAATACCATATGATCTCACCTTTAAGTGGAACCTAATCAACAAAACAAACAAGCAAGCAAAATATAACCAAAGACATTGAAATTAAGGACAATCTGACACTAACCAGAGGGGAGCAGGGAAAGGACAGTGGGGGGAAAAGAGGAAAGGTTTTCAGGAACAACTACAAAGGACACATGGACAAAACCAAGGGGGGTGAAATCAGGAGAAGGAGGTGGGGAAGGTGGGGAGTGGTGGAAAGTAAACGCAGACAACTATACTCGAACACCAATAAAATAATTTTTTAAGTCAAAAAAATTATTGGGTAATTTTAATATTCAGCCAAAGCTGCAAACGACTGCTCAGCCAAATAATCCTGACCCTGAGGATTCTGCTCCCAGCCTCTCCCTGTTCATGTGAGCACTGAGGGCTCCCGAACTGGATGGATAAACCAGGTCTTGGAATGTGACTAACAGCAGTAGTCAAGGCTTCTCCTCTGGGGAATACAGCCCTTTCTACAGGTTCCTGTTGCTGCCTACTAATGATGATGATGATGGTGGTGGTGGTAGTGATGGTGGTGATGATGGTGGTGGTGAAGGTGGTGATGGTGGTGGTGGTGATAGTGATGATGATGATGGTGTTGGGGATGGTGGTGGTGGTGATGATGGTGGCAGCAGTGAGGGTGACAATGATGGCAATGGTGATGATACTGGGTAAATCAGACTGGGTCTGACTACCTGTGGCATTTCTTTTTTTTTTTTTTTTAGATTATTTTTAGAGAGACAGGAAGGGAAGGAGAAAGAGAGGGAGAGCAACATCAATGTGTGGTTGCCTCTCACATGCCACCCCCACACTGGGGACCTAGCCTGAAACCCAGGCATGTGCCCTGACTGGGAATGGAACCAGTGACCCTTTGGTTCATAGGCCTGCACTCAGTCCACTGAGCAACAACAGCCAGGACTGTGGTATTTCTAATATTCTTAAAACACCCTCTGATCCTGAGGAGGGTGAGAGAGCTGCATGCTCCCAAAGGAGATAAGGATCCCAGACTGTGAGGGTTTACCATGACCTTCACAGTGTTGTATATTTCCACTCCTAGGTAGAAATAGAAGTTAAGTATGTGCACATGTGTATACATATTTACATCTGTCCTCTTCCCTAGTTCTTACGACTTAGTGCCAAGATGCCTTTGACCTTCTGCTAAGCCATTTGGGGTGAAAAAGACCAAGTATGATGGCTTCATGCCCTATGATCTTCCTTTTTGAGCTAAAAATAATTTCTTTGACACAAAGTCAGTGAAAAAAATCTATGCCATTGGGCCCCAGAGGTAAGTCCCCAGGAAGCAGCTGGGCCACTGGGCCCAATCTCTCCTCTGAAAGGCATAGTCAGAGGCTTTGAGAGCTTCTGATTAAACTCAGTTCAATTCTGTGAAGTCAAACACAGTGTCTTCCCTCCCTCCCTGACCTCCCTTGCATCTCACTGAGGCTCCACGTTGGTCCCTGGAGAAGGATATGGGGGAGAGTGCAGAAGACCCAGGACACCCTGGACAGATTAAGAGTCTGGTAAGATGAGTTGTGGTCTATCCCAGGACATGTAGTACTGTACTGTATGTGCTGCTGCCAAAGCCACCGCCCCAGCCCCACACAAGCCTAGATGCTTACATCAGCGTACATGAATAGCAAGCCCCTAGTCAGCACTGGAGACCAGGGGAAGGCCCATACACCTAAGAAGCTGGTACTCCAGACACAGCACAGCATGCATCGGTTCTGCTTTCTCTCCCAACACCCCCTCTACCATCAACCTTTCTTTGGGGGTCAGCCTCAGCTGCTCTCCTCATCCATAGCCTCAGCAGTGGTCCCAGGCTGTTCTCTCCTCTACCAACAAAACACCTAATTACTTTCCCAGCTTCTTACTCCTTCCAAAGCACTTCTCAAGTGGGCTCAGATAATTTTAGAGTTGCCAAGGGCCTTGGCAGATCCAACTGTAGAGGAGGAAGCTCTGGCCAGGGAGCTTTAAAGGCTTGCCCAAGGTCAGGGGTTGGGTTGAGACACAGCCCAAGTTCATGGCTCTCAGCCTGAGTTCTTTCTGCTCCCAAGTAGTTTGTAAACCATGTCCCATGAAGGGAGAGCGGTCCATGGAAGTGACTAGGGGGCAAGAGATGATGAAAGAGCTGGGATTCAGTCACCATTTTGTATTTCCTGCCCAGCAGCTCTCCTTGGGTCTGTCTGTCTCACCACTGAAGGAGAGGGTAGGTGGTTGACGACCACTAAGCCTGCCTCCCCCACCTTTCCCCTAAAAATCCCCGTAACCTCCTCTGGATCATTTTCTCCAACATCCCAAGGAGCTCCCCTTACATTATCTTTTCACTTTAATCAACACGTGCCAGGCACTGAGCTAGATCATGTCTTGCCTTCACACAGAACTTTATGCTTTCCAAAGTTGTTTCATGTTTTTCTCCTTTCATTTTCCTAGCAGTCTTCTGAGGCAGAGATAGCAAGGACTATTAACCTCTCTTGAAATGAGGAACCAGACATAGAAGGGTCAAGTTGTTTGTTCAACAAGCCATTCCAGGAATGGGATGGAACACAGGCCAAAAAACAAAACAAAGTGCCCTGGCCCACACGGAGGTGGCATCCAAGACCAGAGAGCTTTCCTAGTACAGATGCCCCATCTGCAGGGGTGTGTCAATGTGAATCTGGTGGTTCACAAGGTGATTCTAATGAACACCAACATTTGAGAATCACAGCTCTGAGCTGCCCTCAGTACCAACTGTCAGAGAGTTTGTCTTGAAATTGGGAGAAGAGAGGTCTACTCAGAATAGAGTTTTATTGACCTGTTTTGAGTTCACCTCTAAGTGCTGAATTGATTCCAACTTGGTGGAACAGAGTATAAACTCAATTCTAAACCGTCCAAGTCTCTTTAGCATATACTTTTAAGGATCTTCCAAGGTTATTCCTCCACATGACTTCTCATCCATTTGAACTGAAACTATCAAGTCCGAAGTCAAATGCAGGTAAAATACCTTTGACCGTTACTTATACACAATTATGCAAATGAGTCACCAGTAATAAAGTCCCAGGGGAACAATCACACTCTAATTCTATGTGGGAGGACATATCTGTTCCAGGGAGTCAGTCTTGGCATCCAGGGAGTCCCACATCTGTCACTGGGCTATCCTCCTCCCACACTTGGACATCTTATCAGCTGTGCCTCAAGTACAGCTGACAGTACTTCAGAAACAGTGTTCACAGAGCAGGAGCAAGCCCACCAATCCTTGCATGCTCTAGATCTTATTGCTGAACACTCCTGGACTGGAAAAATGGTCACTGGCCTCTTCAGGAATCTTACTGTTTCTTGACCTTAATTACAGAGTAAATGCTCACCACTCAGGGTCCCTTTTTCTTTCACTACTTAGATGAGCCTTCAGGTAGCTTTGCAGATGCCAATGCCAAAAAGGACCTTAGAAGGGAAATACTTTCGAGAGATAAGGGTTACCCACATTTTCCCAGGACCCTGAGACTCTCTCTCATCATTCTGTCAGCCTTTCTCTCTTCTCCTTCAGACAACAGGATGAAGTTGCTGTGAACAACGCAGCCACTCTCAGAAGGTTTTTTGTCCTCCTGGCCAACCTCCTAAAGTCAAGACTAATATCACCTGAACAGCTTGTCCCTGGCTGGACTTGAGCCCAAAAATGATTGATCCAGGGATAGAACACAATGATAAAGGCAGCAATCAAAGAGAATCATGTGATTGGGGGTCAAAGGGGACCACCTCACAGACCAACTAGTTTGATTTCACTGATGAGAATCCTAAAGCCCTGATAAGTGATTGTCCCAAAGCCACAGGACTAGTTAAGTTAGTTAGCAGCAGGCTGGTTCTAGAACCCAGCTTAACCACCAACTCCAAGTCCTGTGAGCTTCCCTAGCAATAGGACACTGCCCCCAGAAACAAGAGGGGGTGCGTCAGCCTTAGAAGGACAGCAACTTCTTAGTTTACCCTCTCCTCCCTCCCTTTAAAAAGGATTGCTTAAGACTTCAAGACAATTGTTTTTAACCTACAAAGTCCAGAGAATTGACAGATCCCTGTCCCACCTCTAGTTTCTGGGAATTCTTGATCTGGAAGGTACAGAGAAAGAAGTGCCCACAATCCCACAACCACTGTGTATACTGATGCCCAGGGGATTAATGACTCAGTGAACATCACTTTCAAAAGGCTAATACCTTTGGAAAAAGTGAGACATGAAGCCCTAACCCCTTAGTGAGATTCAGTTATCAAAGGAACAACCTATGGAGCCCCCAGTGTTCCTGGAGATAAGCCTGAAGGAACAAAAGTCCTTACAGGAGCCGGCAGACCATACTTCCTACATTGAGAGAAGCTGAGTTGGACAGGAGAGGAAAGGAAGGAGAGATACAGGCTAGACTTTGAGATAAACTGAGGCAGGTGGCTGTCTGCCTTCCACCTCCCACCCAAAGAAACAGAATTTCCCTGGGATCTGTGAAGATGACCTCCGGGACATTGATGGTCTAACTTTGGGGCACCAGGCAGGGAGAGACCCAACTAGGAGCCAAAGTCTGGTTCCTAATGTCCCTGTCAAAGTTGGGCTCGGGTCAAAGGTGTCATGGGCTTAGCAGGTTGAGGGAACAATGAGCCCAGGCCCACCTCTTCCCAACAGGAAAGCTGGAGGAAGTCTGCTGGATTCTCAAGCTTGGAAATGGACCTGACACCTTCCCAGCTGGGCCAGAACATCTCAGGGCTTCCTTTGCCACCCGTCACAGAGCCAAACTGGTCTCTCTGGATGCAGCTGAAAGTCGGGAGAGCTGGGACCTACTTGTTTACTGTCTTACTAACGAGTAATATGACCTTGAGTTGCTCTTCATTCTGCCTATATTCAACTCCACTCACCCACAGAAAATGCAGATAATAGCACCTACTTTGTCATTCCCTTTGGAGTATTTTAAACAGCAAGTGATGTTTTAAAGCATTCTACAATTGTCAGGTATTATAATAATTATTTCTAGAAGAGCAAAGATGCCGGGCCAAATCCCACAGTCACTGAGTGGGCCAAAACAGAAACAGCTTTGGACAGAAGCTGAGCTGGCTCACCTTCTCTCTACTCCTTTGACCCTCAGCTTCTGGGGGGTCAGTTAGTAGACAAAGAGAAGTCTTTCTACCTGGGGCTGTCTCCCCTTCTCCCAGCCAACAGCAGCTGAGACAAGGAGCTGTAGGCACCATGGGGGTAGCCCTATTCTCTGCATGAGGTTCCAGCTGGCCTGGGACAGGAATGAATCTTAGCTGTCAACACTCCCAGGCCCAGATCTTGTTCTGCTGAGCCCCAAGTTAACTCCCACAGTCACTGACTCCTGATTTCAGCCAGCCCTTACTCATGCAGAAACTTCTAAGGCCTCACATAGTTTCCCCTGTCCCCTCTACCTCCTAGACCTCTTTCATCTGACCACTGAAGCAAGGTGACCCTGCACTTCACCTAAATGCAAATGCACACTCAGGGGGTCATCTAAACACACCCACTCATCGAGGCATGTCTGAAGGAATGAATGAAAAGCCCTGGCTGGAGGCAGAGTGACTGAAGGCCCTTCACAACTCTCAGAAGTGGAAACACAACTAGAGAGAGGCCACTCGCAGTGCCAGCATGGCCTCATGTCCTTATGATAAGTGAGCACAGGGTACAGAACCAACTTGGGCCTCAAGAATAGAGCTTTGACTGCACCACAGAGGTAGAGTGAGAGTGGCTCTAGCTCCCATTCAAATAGAGCTATGCTTGTCCTGCTCGGCTGAAATCAGGCCTAATATCTTCATGGCTTTGAGGGGCCTAACACATAGGCCTGCACAGCCACAGGCACCTCTTCACCTCACTTTGCAGCACCAAGCCTCCCCCATACCCTCTCAGAAGTTTGATGTCCTTAGCAAATCTCATGCCCAACTGCCCAAAAGACCAGAGATGCCACCCATCCTCAAGTCTTCTCAAAGAAGGTCAAGTCAAGGGCAGAAGCTGGGGCAACAGAAGCAAATATTCCACCCTGTGTGCTCCCATCCATAAATCCTTCCAGAAAAACTGCTATCCAAGCACCAAGACACCAAGTCTTCCCACCTTCTCTCCCACAGGTCTTCACCAAATTTGCAACAGATGGGTTCCGCTTCTGGGTCCAGACATTCTGACCCCAAACATTTTGTTATTTAGTCCTACAGTTATTTTTTTGGTAGAGACTTCTAGAACTGGAAGAAAACTTTAAAAACTAACTAGCTCAATTCTTTCATTTCACAAATGAGACCAAGGCCCAAAGAGGGAAAAGAACCTGCTAGAAGCTACCTAGCAAGTTGAGGTCAAACACAGACAAAAACACAAAGTCTCCAGATCCCTCACCCTGGTCTGTTTTGCAGGGTTCCAAACAGCCATGACTCCCTTCTCTCCCTGACATTTCTAATCCTTTATGTCCACATCTTGCCTTATCCCTGAAACCCAGAATTCCTGGGATTACCCATCCATTCCCCCAGTTGTTCCTATGAAGAATGTTCCTATAAAGAATATCCACTGAGGGCCCTGATGTCAGGCTAGGTCCCTGAAGAAAGCTCTGTACAGAGATTTGAGGAAGGACCAGGGTGGGGTTTAACTACCCAGAGGTCACCTTCATCAGGCCACACATTCACTGTTAGTGTGCAATACTCCTGGTATCACCAGAAGAATGAAAGGAGAGGTTCATTGTCTTCATAACCAGGAAACAAAGGACAGTTGGTTCCCAAGCACTTAGCTATCTGAAGTGACGATGGCAGAGACCACAAGAAGCCTGGACCAGAGGAGCCTTCCAGACCCCAGGTCATGACAAAAAGGAGAGAAGACTACCTCCCTGTCTGCTGCTCAGTAATGAGACAAATTCTCAAAGCCTCCCAACAAATCCATCCATTACACTCAGTTATGACCCCAGGACTTGGAAAATGCCACAGGCAAAGATGTCTAGAATACCCAAGCTACTCTATAGTGGAACATTCTGGAAATCCCATATCTCCCTTAGGAGTAGACTTGCTCCCAGTTTGTATTTCCAAGTTGTCTAAACCCTTGAACCACAGGCATGTGATCAACTCTTTCCCGGGGAAGCAGTGGGTCCTATCCCTTCCAAGGGCTCCCTCTCTAGACATCCCCTCCCCAAGGGAGAATTGTTACAGGCAATTAAACTGGGAGTAGCATCCTTCTCAGGTGGATTTAGTGCTACTTCAGGCCTGGGTTCTCTCCCTCATCTCCTCAATGCTGGAACTAGAAGAGGCTCTCAACACCTGGGAGCTTTCTTTTCCTTTGGCAGCCTGGTGGCCAAGCAAAAGGCCAGGGCAGGCATCTACTCCTTGGTTCCCACGGTACTCCCCTGGGAAGAGGAAGGTTAGGGCCAAGGGCAGGCCAGAGGGTGGGGCTGAATGAGGTGTACATTCTGCGCTTGCTGTCCCCAGGGTGACCCTTCCTGGTCAGTGCCAAGGGCTCTATGAGGCAACTGCCAGGTTGCATCTGAGGTACTCCAACAGCCCACGTGCTTAAAGGGTCCCTCACCCCCAAGCTAGACAAGAGCCCCAAATCCCTGTGCAAAAGCCTGAGCCTGGCCATGTATTAGTTTCCTGTGGCTGCTGTAACAAAGCACCATAACCTGGTGACTTAAAGCAATAAAAATATTTTCTCTCATAGTTCTGAGTGCCACAAATCCAAAATCAAGGTGTCAGCTGAGCCAAGTTCCCCCAAAAGGCTCTAGGGAAGACGCCCTCCTGGCTCTCCCAGTTTTTGGTCATTCTTAACAATCCTTGGCTTGTCAATGTGTGTTTCCTCCAATCTCCACCTCCATCATGCATGGCCTTCTCCCTATGCTTCTAATCTATGTCTCTTCTCCTTTTCTTATAAGAACACCAGCAGATTAACTCACTATATCTGTGATGACTCTATTTCCAATAATGTCACATTCAGAGGTTCTGGAGGTTAGGACTTCAACATATCTTTTAGACACAATCCAACCCACAGTAGGTCTTCTGATGGCCCACACCACCACCTGCATTATGCCCTCCTGCTTCTCCAGCCTTACCTGTCCCCTCTCCCTTTTGTGATGCTTTCTGGTTCTTACCCCTCCAGGTCACACAGGTCCCCTCGCTGACCTCAACTGACTCAGTATCTATAACCACCCACACTGAGCCAAATGACACAGCCCTGCCTTGTGCGGCTGTGGCCTTCAGGAGGTGTGCTTATGTCCTAGCTTCCTTTCTAGGCTGTCATCCCTCTGGGACTAGAGATTGAACCAATGCCTCTTTATGTCCCCACAGAACCAGAAAAAGTGTTAAACATCCAGATTCACATGACAACCACCTACAGAATTCTTTAAGAAATCCTTTTAGCCCTGGCCAGGTGGCTTAGTTGGTTAAACATTACCCCATGCACCAAAAGGTTGAAGCTTTGATTCCCAGTCAGGGCACATACTTAGGTTGTGGGTTTGGTTCCCCAGCAGGGCATGTGCAGGAGGCAACCGATCGATGTTTCTCTCACATTGATTTCTCTCTCTCTCTCTTTCTCCCTTCCTTTCTCTCTCTCTAAGATCAATAAGCACATCCTCAAGTGAGGAAAAAGGAAGGGAGGGAGGGAAGGAAAGAGGTCAGTCCTTTTAGTTTGTGTGGATTTCTAATCAACCTCCTTGAGTGCCAACACCACTCTGTTCTTCTTTCCCCCACATCCTTGGCCTGGCTGATTCTGGCTCATACTTCAGATCTCAGCTTTGAGACCCATCACCTATGAGGCCTCCCCTGATCCCTCAGTTCTGAGGTGCTTCTGCTCTGTGTTCCCACAGCACCAGTCACCCTGTATGATAGCCTTTATTGTAACCTGTATCCCCATGAATAATAAGGTCCTTGAGGCTAGCATCTCTGGCTTGTCCCCAGTGAGATAGCTGGTGTCCAGCATGGGCCTGGTAAATATCCCTATACAGGAACTATCTGCTAGATGCCCTGAGAGCACCTGCAGTAATGAGCCTCCTACCCTGGGTCATCCCTTCTCACGGTATGGCTCAAGGCATAGCCCAAGGCCATTTGCAAAAAGATTGCAGAGGAGCTTGGTTTAAAATGTTCTGCCATGGCCCTAGTTGGATGGAGCACTGTCCCATAAACCAAAAGGTCACAAGTTCAATTCCTGGTTCGGGCACATGCCTGGGTTGTGGGTTTGGTCCCCCTGTCAGGACAGATATAGGAGGCAACTGATGGATGTTTCTCTCTTGCATTGATATTTCTCTCCCTCATCCCTTCCCCTCTCTCTAAAATCAGCAAGCATGTTTTTGGGTGAGGATAAAAAATAATAATGATGAAATAAAATACATAAAATGTTCTGCCCTGGCCAGGTAGCTCAATTGGTTAGAGCATCATCCAGATATGCCAAGGCTGTGGGTTTGATCTTCAGGGCACATTCAGGAAGAAACCAATTAATGCATAAGTAAATGGATAAGTTGATATTTCTCTCTCTCTCCCTCTCTCATATTAATAAAAAATGAAATTTAAAATGTTCCATTCCTGGGTCCCTTCCACAAACCCTCATAATCATACTCAGGGTGGGTAGGGCCTCAGGAGTCTGCCCTTTTAACAAGCACTCAAGTGATTTTCAAACGCTATAGTATCTGAGAAACACTGTCCTTGGGCCTTGACTATGGAGTAAAACTGTACCCATCCCCAGAGATCTACTGGTTGCAAAGGGTGGTACCCACCTATAGGAAGCTGTTCTAAGCCTTCCCCAGCCTCCCAGCCCCACCAGCCCATGCTATGGTCCATCTCCAAAACCACAGGTGGCCAACAGGGGCTGATACCCATTAGCTCTAGGGACGTCACAGGTCTGGTGTCTAATTGGCCTTGCTACCCTGCAAGGGGATACTCCAGAAGGAGAGTATAAATAGGCAGGAATGGACATCTCTCTGCAGTGGAGGCCCTCACAGAAACTGCCCATGGGGCAAAACCCTGGTAGTCAGGAAGAGCTGCCCAGTGGAGCAGCATAGGGAGCTGCCCTGGGGACCTATAACTCTGGGAAAGGAAGAGGAGAACAGAGTAAGAAGTCTGAGTTCATTCCCCTAACCAGTAGTGGGACCCTGAGCGAGTATTTTAGCTTTTCTGTGCCTGTTTCATCACTAATAAAACAGAAAAGAGAAATACCCTCCCTGCCCACCTCCAGGACTGTTGTGCCTTCATCCCATTGCTATTGATGGGAGTACCTACTACGTGCTAGATAGTGGGAGGGTGACATGTCATGTGATGGAATTCTGAAAGCTGTATAGTACTAGAAAAGTATAGGATATTTCTAAAGTTAAGATAAAATCTCCCCAAAACATATCTCCTAAGAACATGTACACTGAAATTTACAGCAGCACCACTCACACAGCCAAAGATGGAAACAATGTGAGTGTCCATGAAGAGATGAATGGGTAAACAAAACATAGTATATACATACAATGGAATATTATTCATCCATAAAAAGAAATGGAGCACTGACACGTACTCCATGGATGAACCTTGAAGACATTATGCTAAGTGAAAGAAGCCAGTCACCAAAGTCCACATGCTGATGATTCCATTTGTATGAAATGTCCAGAATAGGCAAATCTATAGAAATCAGTGGTGGCCAGGGGCTAGGAGATGGAAGTGGGGGTGGGGAATGGGAAGTGACTGCTGAGTGGGTACAGGGCTTTTTGAGATGATGAAAATGTTCTAAAATTGCCCTGACTAGTGTGGCTCAGTGGGCTGGGTGTCATCCTGCAAACCAAAAGATCACCAGTTTGATTCCCAGTCTGGACACATGTCTGAATTATGGGCCAGGTCCCCAGTTGGGAGTGTTGTAAGAGACAACCAATTGATGTTTCTCACACACATCACTGTTTCTTTTATTCTTTCTCCCTCCCTTCACTTCTCTCTAAAAATAAATAAAATCTTAAAAAAAAAGAAAACGTCCTAAAATTGACTTTGCTGATGGTTAGATATATTTGTAAATACAACAAAAAATATTGAATTGTACAATATTAAATATTATAAATATTATTAAATTTAAAAGGGTGAATAATATGGCATGTGAATTATATCTCAATGAAGCTGCTTTTTTAAGTGCCTTTAATTCTTGTTTTTCTCTAAAACATTCTCTGCCAGTCCTTCCCTGGCCACCTGTGATGTTGTCTTCTAATTAGACTTACCCATCTCCCTTTCCTAGTCTCTTTTTCTCCATAAATACTTGATAAATTATATAACTTACTTATTTGGTTTCCTATCAGGAATTTTGTATCTAAGCATCTAGAACCACCACTGGAGATGGCTGAATGGATGATGATGGCAAAATATGAGGTCAGCTCTCACCTTAGTGGCAGGGGGTTCCTCCCGGGAGTAAGGAGATTCAGGACCAGAATTCAGAACCAGAGAAGTACCCATGGGCCAAGTCACTTAACCCCTTTGGGTTTATTTCTTTGTGATGTGATCAAAGGGTTAGAAGTTACTGACTCACCAGCTCAGAAAGCTGCTGCGATAACCATGAACTGGACTCCCACATTTAAGATCCTCCTTTTAGCCCTGACAGGTGTGGCTCAGTTGGTTGGAGCCACTTCCCATTACTGAAAGGCTGTGGGTTTGATTCCCAGTCAGGGCACATACCTAGGTTGTGGGTTTGATCCTCAGTCTGGGCACATATCAGAGGCAACAGATTAATGCTTCTCTCTCACATCGATGCTTCTCTCACACATCAATGTTTTTCTTTCTCCCTTCCTCTCTCTCTAAAAGAGCAATGAAAAAAATGTCCTCTGCTGAGGATTAAAAAAGAAATCTTCCTTTTAAAGACATTAGCTTTTAATTGGAGGGGAGTTGGGCAGCATGAAGAGTACTCCTGGCTCTCCCGACAGCAGAGAGCAAAGCCTCAACTCTGCATAGAGATGTGGACCCAGGGTCCCATCACAGAGGCTCCTGGTGGGAAGCGGGGTAAGACATTTGGGGTCAATGGCTGCAAGAGCCAAGCCAAGTATATGCAGAAAACATTAGTCAGGAGGTTGGTACATGCTGGACAGAGGACAGTGGTACATCAGACTAAGGAGTGCAGACTGGATTCACTGATGAGCATTTCCAGAAAGGCTAGAAGCCCCTGGACATCTGTCCCCCACCCCTGTTCTTCAGAACTGAGACAAACCACAGACAGTGCAACAGAGCTGTAGCCACCAGCTTCCACAGATGCCTCAACACCGACTCCAGGTTGGGGACCCCCCAGTTCTGCCATGAGGAGATCCAGATACCTGCCATTCCATTTGGGGGCTCCTGCTGCTGGGTAGAGAGCACAGAAAGGCAACGGTGCCAAGATGCGAACCTCTCATGGACTCAGTAGAGGATTCATTTGAAGTTCTTTTTCCAAGCGGCTTCTGCAGAGCATTAGGAGGTACCTGTGTACTGCTGACCCTCCCGCTGTGCGCTGTGCCTGGGGCAGGAGACTGTGAGGGGCTGGATATGGGGACACACATGGAAGAGTTTCTGGGTTCTCAGCCTACTGCTCTCTCCATCACACAACCAGCCAGGAAGCAAACAGCCCTGACCTCAGGACGTGCCAATTCCAACTCAGTCTGCACCTGAGCACACCCAAAAAGGAGCTGGAAAATTCTCCCCACTGTCCTCCTCAGCATCACCACTAAGCTAGGAGGCTACTCCTGGAATCCCCTGCCCCCAGCCAGCTGTCCATCCATTCATTCAACACACTTGCCCTGGGTGTATCAGCAGAGCTCCAAATTAGGTGCTGGGGCAATTGCATGGGCCATGGGGCAAGAGACGACCAAGGAAACAGGTGCCATCTGTGCCCAGTAGAAGACTACCACCCAGTAGAGAAACAAGAACTAAATATTCAGAGCCAGCAACTGCTCAACAGTCTGGGTCCAAGCCTAAGGACTGCCACCAATGAACCGTTCCCCGCAAAATTCATAGACACCCAGAACCTCAGAATGACCTTATTTGAAAATTGGGCCTCTGCTGATGTAATTAGGTAAGATGACGTCATACTGAATTAGGGTGGGTCCTAAGTCCAATGACTGGTGTCCTTATAAAAAGGGGAGAGGACTCAGAGACACACAGAGAAGAAGCCACATGAGGACAGAGATTATAGAGACACATCTGCAAGCCAAGGACTGCCGGGATCTACTAGAAGCTGGAAACAGAAAGAAGTATCCTCCCCTGGAGCCTTCAGAGGGAGTGTGACCCTTCCAACACCATTTCAGACTTGCAGCCTCCCAACTGTGAGGGAATAAATTTCTGTCATTCTAAGTCCCCTGGCTTGTGGTGATTTGTTATGGCAGACCCAAGAAAATAATGTAGGAACTAACACCTAAGCCCGGTCCTACAAAGTCTTCCCAACCCGCCTCACACTAAGCAGGTGGTGCTTTCACCAGCCTGAGGCCCCATCCTGCCCCACCTGCTCCCCGTTTCTCTGCACTCTTAGGCTACTTATTTTTAGCCCTTGATTACAGCTGCCTTATATGGTTCCCTCCTCATATCACGAGCAGGGCCTGTCTCTCCTCCTGGTCTGTAAGCTCCTTGAGGACAGAGAATCCTGACGATTTAACAGTCCTGAGAAGAAGCAGTTATGTAGATGGATTCCCCTAGTTGTTCATATTTCATGATACTTGAGGAAACCTGTGGCAGATCTTAAGCCACAGCAATACTGACCGTAGTGATAGCCTATACTTGCAGTCACAGGCCTTTTAACCTTAAAAAGTATCTGATGTCAAAAAATATCTTAAGCATCCCATAGCCATTTACTTATCTTAGCCACATAAGAACCCCACACTGTAAATAGGGCAAAGTATTATTATCCTGTTTTACAGGCGAACAAGCAGGTGCAAAGATGGTAAGGGGTTTGGTGGCAAATGTGTGACAAAGCCAGCACTTGTTCTGTTCTTGAGTCCCAGTATGCCCGCCACACCCCACCCCTGGCTGGCTGCTCTGCTCCTGCGTGGGCAGGCTCAGGTGAAAGGGTCTGAGTGGAGAGGCCTCCAGCCTAACCCCCAATGCAGTAAGGAAACTGAGGGAGGAAAAGATATTCACCCCCTGTCATAGCTTGTATCTAAGCTCACTCTGCTGGACATCCAAAGCCAGGATGGGCTCCCTCAGGCCACAGTGAGCACTGTGACCCTTTCCTAATTTTTCCAGAAGCCTTCCCAGGTCCCAGAGAACACTCCTGGTGTCCTGACCTCCTGGGATAAACTAGAGAAATAAGTGACATTGTACTACCCAACACTTGGAATAGAGGGTAGGAGGAAATGCAAGGGAAAAAAAAAAAAAAAAAACAAGTAACCACCAAAGTGGCCAGCAGCCTCTCTGCTAGATACAGATGCCCAGGGAAGGCAGCTGTGGTATCAGATCCTATCAGAGAGTTTTCAAGGCAACAGTTTCATCAAGCTTTTACCTATTGCCATCTAGGGAAAATTTTTTGGGAAACAACAGAGCTGGCTGAGGTCCTAACAGAATGGCCACTTGGAGGAGGACCAGGGGCTGCAGTTTTGGCAGCAACCAAGTGGCAGTGGGGAGGGGGGCTTCCAAACCCCAGGACTCTTCCCTGGCCTGGTTCTGGGCTGAGCTCCCAGCACAATCCACTTCCTGTGGGCACAGAACTCCAGGCCAGACTTTGTCTGCACCTGTTTCAGCTCAGAATATAGTCCCTGCTCTAGAAGTATCCAAAAATATCTGGGAAAGAGAAGGGGGAGGGACTAGCCACAAGGGGAGCAGGATAGGTATGCTGAGGTTCTAGGGAGTCACTCGGCTCAGCATTGAAGCTTTGCAAGGGGCCCCAACCCATTAAGGTAGATTGACAGCCCCCAAATAGGAGCCCCACATTCTAGCCAGAGCTGGTCTCACCCTATCCCTTCCAGTGCAATGCTCTGAGCTTCCCTACACCTGGCTTCGATCACCTTTCAGATGTTCTTACAACTCTGCCTGCACAAATCATCTACTCATTCATCTACATGGTTGAAGGCCTTCAATGAGCCAAGCGTATGCTAAGTGTTGGTGACACAGTGGTGAGTAAATAAAACAAACACACAGCTTCTGTCCTCTTGGAGCTGACAGTCCAGTGACCATCTGCTTCAACCCAGGCCAGTGGGAACCCTGCTCCTCTGAGAGGCCGACCTTCCAGCCCTCCTCTGAACTCTAACCAGAGCTGCCGGGGTGTTAGTTACATTTTTTTCAGTGCGTGTCATCTCCCCATATAGGTCAGCTCCTGGGAGCAGAAATGTCGGTAGTCCCTGCCTGCACAGTGTGGCTGGCCAGGACCTCACGAGGGGCATAGCATGGCCTCAGGCTGAAGAGCTGGGCCTTTCAGAGAGGGACCCTCATCTCCTCACCTTTCCTGTCTCTCTTTCAAGCACCCACTTTGTATGATTAATCAACCCTACTCTTCTCCCTCTAAGGTCCTGCAGCTACCCAATCTGTGTTGGTTCCTGCTGTTCATAGACTGCCCCTTACCCCAAGCATGATTCCATCCTGGTTTCTCAACCCAGGGTGGGTTCCCAAGGGACAGCTACATCTCCCACGTCCCCAGGACTCTGCGCTGAGCCCTCCTTCCAGCCCACACTTGTTCCGTCAGTCTTAGCTGTCAGAGGACTAGAGGACTAGCGCTTTCAAGGTTGTGAAGGACAAAGACCTAGGCAAGGGTGGGGCAGGGGGCTGACATCCACCCGAATCAGAAGAGAAATCCTCTTGTCATCCCTTCACACCCTTGCAATGAGCCCAGGGAGTCTGCCCCAGCTGGGCCAACATCCTACCTGAAATCCTTCTGGGCCCCAGGATTTGGAACTGAATGAAGCCATGGAGACTCTGATTTCCTGTGATCTCAATGACATGATCCCAGGGGAACAGGCTCCTGGAATGGCCAGGCAGGAGCTGATACCAGCACCAGAGCCTCATGGTCTTCTTCAGAATCAGGCCTCTGGGCACACCCACCAACTCAACCCAGCGTGCAGCCTCCCCTTTACACCAGCTAAGGAAGAGCTGGAGGCTGGGGGAGAGGAGGCTGCTGTAGGCCCCATGAAGGCTGACTTCCCCATGAATGGCTAACTTCCAATAGCTTGGGGAATTTAAAAGGCAGGAGCCAATTCTGTCACCCAAGCCCCCCTTCCTGAGGTTGGGCAGCTCAGGAAAGGCTGCTCCTGCTCCAAAGCCCTCTGTGAGAGAACACAAGGAAGTGACAAGGACAGGCATGTCCCTTAGGCAAAAGGGTGCCTGGGACCTTGATCCTGAGCAAAAACCCACCTTTGGGGCTAAAGAGGTATAAAACTGAAACCAATAATGGGACAAGATTTCCTGATCCCAGAGAGAGATGACAACATAGGCGACACACACCAGGAAAATGTCTCCAAAAACTCAGCTAAATGTGACCCATCCCATTTGACAAATTATGTTGCCCCTTTTGCCTCCTGCTGAGGACACCAGGGCTGGGAGTAAGCAGAGCACTGGCCAAATCCAGTTTGGCAGGCTTACAGCTGTGTCCACCATGGCTCCAGTTCATTCATTCACTCACTCTTTTAGGACAGGTAGAGAAAGCCCCACTCCATAGTTCAGCCCCTCTGTGCTCAGGTGGAGTGGACTATATATTGCCTCACAATGCTGTGACTAGGGACTTTGGGTGAGACCTCGCCCACCAAAGCAATGGGAAATTCCTCGTTAGATGTGCATTCCCTGAGCTAAAATCTTCTAACTCCTTTAAAACAAAAAGGAATTTGGGAAAATGACAGTCTAAGTGTTGAGCCATTGGCACTCATTAGAATGAGTTTCAGGGCCTTTGCCAATGGCACATATTAGGAGGGGGTACAGTGTGGGAGGAGGGAAGGGAACCACCAAAAGAAAAGGACCCTACAGAGCTGATGCAGGAGTCCGAAGATAGACTTCTAGCTTTCAAGTCTCAGAAGGCCCTTGAGAAGCATGTGAGCAGTCTTCAAGGGGCCTGAACCCTCAGAGCAGGTGGTGAGAGAACACAAGCCAGCCCATTGACTCGACTCGCTCCTCTCACTCAGTCCCCTTCTTATCCCAAAATGAGCCGTGCTGATGGGCTATGGGGGTGAGAGGAGGTAGAGGCCTTCCTGCCAGGAAAAGACCTAGCAGGGAACCTGTGCCCGGGCAGTTTCCATCCATTCCATAAGGAAGAATGAGAACTGAGGTTGTTACCCAGGAAACTCTAGCCATGTGCCTCTGCAGCAACTTCCACTGAAACCACTAATCCCGACATAGTGCAAACCCAGTACTCTGTTGGTACCCATTGTAGACCCAGTGGACATCTGCTGAATAAATGCCTTAGGCGGTGGAGCCTGGATTTTGTCTTCTCTACAGCACCTGGCTTGAGGGGCCGGCTCACCAACAGCAAGACTAACATTCACTGAGACTAAATTGCTGACTCACTCACTTCACCTCCGGCGCTGGGTCTCTCAGGCTCTGCTCTCCAGTACTGGGAACCAGGCTCCGATCTTGGCCCTGAGTCCAATACCTGACAACTCAAAGCAGCCAGCTCCCTTTCCACCCCACAGGGTTCTTGGGAAGATCAGTCTAGTTCTCTCCCCTCTGTGGCCCTCGAGATCCTCTGTAGCAATCCCCAGTGTAGACCAGGATTCCCACTAGTTCAGCTCCCTGGCTGATAGCAGGGCTACTCGGGAACCTCTGAGGGCTCTACAGTGCTGTGGCATGTGCCCCTTAAGATCTACCTCAGACCTCATTCACCTTCCTCAAGCATCTGGCATTTCAGTCACTTCCTCACCCCCTCCCCACTGGCCCACAAACACACTTAGTCTTCTCTAGTATGAGAAAGAAAATTCTCAACCACCCCCCCCCGCTCACTCTTACTGTCCTCTATCGGTCCCAAACTCAAAATGTTAACAGTCTTACCTTCTGAACATGCTGCCTCCTCCCTGTCCTCACTAAATACACATGGCCCCTCATAATGTTCGTGATCTCTTCCTCAGCATCTCTGGTATCAAACCCTGTTGGCCACCCCTTCTAGGAAACATCCTCTCCCTTGGCTTCCAGGTCACTGTCTCTTCCTGGAGGCCATTTATCTTCTTTCTCTACCCCCTCCCCAAATCTGTAGCTCCCTCAGCAGTCTCACAGCCTCACCCTCATCTTTACCCAAACGAATCTCACTTCCAGATCCCTGGGCCTGATTTCCCTCCTCAGTTCCAATCCCACTTTCCTGACTATATATCTCCAATTGGCACACAAAATTCAAAACTACCCAAACTGAACTTTTAAAAAATCTGTTATTTTCTTTTATGTTCCTGGTTTCCTTTTCTGGCAAGATCATGTAACCTGCACTAAACCCACAAGGGCTCCTTCCCAGCCAGCTCCCAAATTGAGGAGTGATTCTGCCCCAGCTCTGTAAGGTCTGCCCCTCCTCTCCACTCCTGCTCCCTCGCCCAAGTTCACACATGCATTTCTGACATGGCTGTCTAATAGATCTTCCCTTGTTCTACTCCTCCCTACAAACAACTGCCAGATGGATTCTTCTGACGTCCTCAGTGATTACCCACTACCCACAGAGCAAAGCCCTTGTCCTCAGTCCGGTGCTCAAGGCCCTTGACACGTTGGCACCAACCTAGCCCTCCAGAGAGATTCCCCATGACCCTCTCTTCTCTCTGCCTGCCCTTATCTCAGGTGGAACAACGTGTCCCTTCCTGTTCTCCCCAGGGCTCCACTCTTTCCTGACGCCATGAGTTTGCTCACCCCCTTCTCTTACATGGAATTCTCTTCCTTCCATCTTTTCATGTCTGAATTTACTTTCTTCAGGATCCAACTCAAACATTCCCTCATCTATAAAACACTTCCTGATCCACTCAGTTAAAAACAACCTCCCCACTCACCTGCATCCCACCTCAATTCACCTGTTCCTCTCTCTGACACTTCCATATGTCTGATTTTTTTTTTTTTTAAGATTTCATTTATTAGCCCTGGCTGGCACAGCTCAGTGGATTGAGCGTGGGCTGCGAACCAAAGCATCACAGGTTCGATTCCCAGTCAGGGCACCTGCCTGGGTTGCAGGCCATGGCCCCCAGCAACCACACATTGATGTTTCTCTCTCTCTCTCTCTCTCTCTCTCCCTCCTTCCCTCTCTAAAAATAAATAAAATCTAAAAGATTTCAGAAAGGAAAGGAGGGAGGAAAGAGGAAGAGAAACATCAATGTGTGGTTGCCTCTCATGCGCCCCCAACTTGGGACTTGGCCTGCAATCCAGGCATGTGCCCTGACTGGGAATCAAACCAGCAACCCCTTGCTTTGCAAGCCAGCACTCAATCCACTGAGCCACACTAGTCAGGGCCGTATGTCTGATCTTCACATGTACAGCCTTAAAGCAGAAGACATCCTGCTTCTACTACTGAACTGTAAGCTCACCAAGGACAAGATTTCTATTTTAATTCCTCTAGTAGGACACTCAAGAAATAGTAGGCACATAATAAGTCTGGGATAAATGAGTAAATGGTGAAATGTGGGAAAGTGTTTGAATGAAAAGGCTTCACATATTCCAGCCAATACTTAAATGAAGGGGTTTTGCAATAAGTGGGTGTGGGTTTGGATTTGGAGCAGGGGAGGTGCCCAGGAGAAAGGGTTAAACCCCACATCCTACAGTGGCAGACCCCTAGGTACCGCACCCCTTCTCATGCCCCTAGGTACCACCCTTGTTCCAGGTCAGTAGGCACAGCACTTAGGCCCTGTCCTCAGCCCCTCAGATCAGGTCAGAGGAAGAACAGCTGTCCTTCTGTGTCCATAAGGACTAGGCTCGGTCCCAGCCCACCACACCTAAGTAAGCACCAAATTGCCAGCTCAATACAACTAGCCTCATGGGGACCTCCTTCTGAGGGTGTAAGTAGCTTTTAAAAGCACTGGATGAAAAATAAGAGAACCTGAATTCCAGCTCTGGCCATATCATGAACTAGCTGTGTCACTTTTACTGTCACACCCAGACATGGAACAAAATCAGCACTTCCAAAATGCCATTTCACAGGCCACCAAACAAGGCATCCACATCTGGGAGGGAGCATCCATTACCAAATCCCAGACAGGCACTTCACAAACTTAGTGAGGGACATGGTGAACTAGATGCTCCCTACAGACTCATCCAGCTACACTGGGCTAGGAATCAGGAACCTGCTGGAGACACAGCTTACAGGGGCTGGAAAGTCTTTGGGATCTGCTCTTTCCTCAGGACCCCTGAGTTCATGACTTTTTCCCAGCAGCTTCCCCCGTGGTTGATAGCAGCTGCTGCTGCACAGCCCTGGTGAGAAGATGTAAATGGGCCTCTTTCCAGAAACTAGACTGAGGTGGGTAAGGAGGGGATCTCAGGAGGGCACACTTCCTGGTGGTCACCATGCACCCTCGTCTCTCATGGAAGGGTGGGTCAGCCTCCACATGCACTAACCTCTCACCATCTGGGATCTCTAGGTGGGGGCCAGAGCAGACTTGCACATCTGCAACTGGGACTGGGCTGGAGGACAGGGGATGCGCAGACTCACAACACCCCTAGTGTCTCTTTGAGTCCAGCAGACAACAGGGAACAAAGATGTCCCAAATTCAGCCAATGGCTTAAACCCAAAGAAAAGTTTTTTCCTAACCCGCACACCCCACCCCAACCCTCCAAATAGTCAAAGAACCAATGGCATCATTCTTGTCCTGCATCCAGAGGGAAGAAGCTACCCTCGAGCAGCCTCTCTACCACCCTTCACATGCCCCGACGAGCAGAGTAGTTCAGGGAGGCCAAGGGAGGACAGGCACTCCCAGGTAGGGTGAGGCTAGCCATAGGCTGGGTGTGCCTGTCACTAACTAGTAGTCTAATCTTGAACACATCTCATTTCTCTGGCTTTTGTTCCTTTACCTTGACAATGAGGAGACAGAGTAAATCAACTCAAGGTTGCTTTACCCTGTACTTGAGGAGGCTTGTTCCCAGGCCAGGTCCACAAGACAAAGAGGAGGACCACAGTGGTTACAGAGGACTGTGGTCAGAAGGTTGGGAGGTGTCTGGTGGCTCTACCTGTGTCCTGACATAAGGAGGGGGTTCCTCACTTGGGGATAAGAAGAGGAGGCTGTGGAGTCCATCAATCCCGCCTAGAGGTCCATGGGAGCAACATGAGGACAAAAGAAGGAAGTCAACTGTGTATGGCACCTCTGCCCCCAGGAGGCAGGAATGGGAGGGTAGAAAGAACACCTGCCACCCAATGAAAGGCAAGCTACATGGGCATGGAAATGAGGACCCAGTGGTGAGGTGGAAGTCTAGGAGCAAAGCTGCTGCCTATGGACAGAGTGGCATTTATCAGGTGACACAATTCTGAGAGAATATCAACCAGTAGGAAAGACAGTCATTATAGGGGTGGAGGAAAACCACCCTTATGGTTGGAACCTCCCAGTGGGTGCAGGAGGAAGCCATCTTTTGAGGTATACAACCTACAACTGAGGAGTAATCAGATCCACATGGGTAAGAACCCACAGCCCAAGTGTGAGCAGGGTGAGGAGGGAGGGAACCTTGCCCACTGGTGGACAACCCCTCCCTGGAAGTCAGCCCAGGGTGCAGCTCAGGCTCCAGGAAGGAAAGAGCATGCAGAGAGAGAATCTTTGCACAAAGTACCAGACTCCCTCCTTTCCCCATTGTAGAGTCCTCCAGCAAGCCTGAGGAGCTTTCCACGCATCCAGTTCCTCTTGTTGGAAGGAAAGATAAAGGATGTCCCTAAAAGGCTAAAAGTTCCTGGGCCTGTCATGTGGAAACAGAGAGAGGTGGCAGCTGGGGCTGGGCAGAGGAGGGGAGGAGTTGCGAAGGGGAGAGGGTAGCAGTGGATCGGGGCTCAGGATCCAATTACATGGCTGTTTCCATACTTAGCCACCTGACAGCCGCTTGGAATCCTCTACACTCCAGCCACTGCAGCCCCATGGAGCCCAAATTAACTCAAGGGCAGACAAGGGCAGGGCCGGGCAGCACATTCAAAGCTGGAGCCCCCCATCTTGGTCTGTAACTCCTGAGATAATGGCTTCTGCTGCCCCCACCACCTGCTCTCCTGGCTGGGACTAGGACCTCAAAAACAGAACCTCAAAGATCAGAAAGGCTAGGGCTCTGGCCCCCATGGTCCCCTGGACAGATAAAGACTGCAGAGTCACAGGAAGACAAGGCAGAGACCTAGATTCCTGTGGGGGTCCCCAGAGCACCCCCCACCGAAGCATCCCCAAGGGGAACCCGCCCCAGGAATCTTGGGAACAGAGAGGTGGCAAAATGCTCTGGTATTCCCTCCACACCTATAAATAACCCCCATGTTGTAACCAGAGCTGCTTCTGCCACACAGTGCTGAGATGTCAGAGGAAAACCATGGCACACAGGCCCCCAGCCACTTCTAACAAAGACCCGGACAAGCCCAGAACAGTCCTGTTCCTCTTATGAACACTGTCCAATTCCGTTTCCAAGCTATTCCTCAACTCTCTCCCCAATTCCATCCCAAGCTGATCCCCACTCTATCCCACTGCTCCCCAGACGACCCTCCACTCTGTCCCCTGTCCTCAATTATGCAAAGCCAGGCCCCCTGCCAGCTTTCCACCAGGGGAGAGGGTCAACTCAGTGACTTCCAGGGGCCTCTCCAGCTCCAAGACTGGATCTTTTGTCTGGCTAGGAGGCTCCTCTTGTCTTGACTTCTGGGATCTTCTTCTCCATCATCTACTGGTCAGACCTTCTCTCTGGCCCCTAGCTCAGAACTCACCCCTTCCTGCACCTCTCAGTTCACTGTTTCTGCCCCCACTGGCCTCCCCAAGAGCCCCCTGAATGCTCTCAGGTTCTCTCCACACCCAGTTCTTTCTCCTGGGCCCCAGGGGAGAAGAGAATGAGAATGAAATGAGATCGGCCATCAGCCCCAGGAATCCTGGAAGCCTCATTCTCCCGCTACCACTCAAGCCCACCACACCACAGACAGGAGCAAAGTCTGGCCTGGCCCACAGGGGTGGGGTCATACCTGCTTGTCCTGGGAGCAGGAACGACGCCACAAAGCAGCACAGCAGAACCAGCGCCCTCATGGTGACTGCCAAGAGAGCCCAGCTGCTCTTTGCCTCTATTTATAGGGCTGGTGGCAGCATGGGCGGGGGAGAAGGGTCACACAGTCACTAGGGCAACTGGACGAGCGTGATGCGGAAGCAGCACCAGTCCTGCGAGGCCGAGAGGAGGCTTGCTCTGCCACTGCTGTGCCAGCCGCCAGGCTCTGGAAGGCAAAGCCCTGGCTGGTGTTTCTCCTACAGCAGCCCTGAAGTCACATGACATGGGTCACAGGGTGGAGGAAGCAGTGGGGGGGAAAGTGGGACGTCTCTTGAGTTAGGTCTGGGACCTGAGTCTTCCCAGTATTCACACTAACTTAATCCAAAGTCTGCAGCAAGTCCACGACCTTGACTTGTCTGTTTTCTGAAGGAGGGAGTGTGTAGGGCCAAGCAACAAGGACCCTATTTGAGAACCACAGACATATGTTTCAGCCCCTCTCCGAAGGTCAGGAGGGTAAAGTCATAATGGTTAGTTAAGAAAAAGCCTCAATGTCTCATCTTCGAGATCAATGGCTAGGAGTTAAACTTCCCAGACCTCTGGAAGAGACAGAATGTTGATGGGCCGGGCTGGGGGGAGGAGCTAAGAGACACATCTGATGCTGTAAGTCAGAGGGTGTAAGGACAGATATGCATTTCCAGTGGCGCAGGGGTTCCAGAACCTTCTGTTACCTTCTTGATGTGCTATTTGATGCGATTTTCCTAAGAGCATGTGACAACCCCTGAGAGCCAGTTCTAAAAAGCCGAGGTAAAGCAGACACTAGCTTGTCTGGCCTGGGGAAGGTGTCATTGTGAGGGTAACAGTAAGCACCCCTGAAAAGGAACAAGAATCGATTAGGTATCTTGTGTGTGACTTACCTCTAGAACAGCTTTACTGACATCTAATCGGAGACAATAAAAAAATACGATTCCTCACTCCCAAATTTTCCTTTTGTCCCTTCACAGTCCCTCCCTTTACCCCTTCCCAGGCAACCACTGATCTGCAGTTACTACACACTAGTTTGCATTTCCTAGATTTTTATACAAATGGAATCATGTCCGTATGATTCCTTTTTATCTGTCTTCTTTTACTCAGCACGACTGTTTTTAACATTATTCATGCTGTAGCATGTACCAATAGTTCATTCCTTTTTATTCTGAGTAGTATCCCATTGTGTGAATACACAGCAGGTCCTTGAATGAATGTCCTTTCATTCAACATTGTTTCCTGATAACACTGATGAGATGCCACAGTAACCTAACTCTTGTTTATATCAATTAGCCTATGGTACTCTAATTCAATCGATACTTGTGGCAGAAGATGTTCTGAATGGGAACTTTGGCGCTGCCATATCACAAGCAAGGCCTCGGCAGGGGAAAGGCACTATATATGTCAAACCAGAGGGGGTTTCCTTCAATACCCCAGCTTGAATCAGGTCCCAAGTCTGAGAGAAAATGCTGCCCACAATTTCCAGCTGGCTCCCCACCATGGCCAGGGATTCTTATTAATCTCTTAGTATAGTAAAATATCCAGTCAGTGTTGACAAAAAAAAAAAAAGTTAGCCTATGGTAAAACTGGTTTCATTATGTTGTTTCACTTAAAGTCACAGAGCCTACTGACGACATTAAGTGAAGACTTACTGTACCACAATTTGTTATCAATTAACCTGTCGAGAGACATTAGTTTCCGAGTTTGGGCTTTTACCAATCAGCTGCTATAAACATTCATATACAAATAAATATATGGCCATATGCCTTCATTCCTCTTGGGTAAATATCTAGCAGTCAAATGGTTGGGTCACATTATAGGTGTCTAACTTTTTTCTAAGATTGTACCATTTTATGTTTCCCACCACTAGTTCCTCCACATCCTTGTCAACACTTGGTATGGTCAGTCTTTTAAATTTTAGTTATTCTTATAAGTGTATGTGATATCTCACTGTAGTTCTAATTTGCATCTTCCTATTGACTAAAGTTTCCATGTTCATATTTGTTGTCCGCATCTTTGGTGTTGCTTGTTGAAAGCTTTTGCCCATTTTTCTGGGTTTTCTTTTATTGAGTTTTGAGAGTTCTTTATATATGCTGGATACAAGCCTTTTTTCAGCTGTGTCTTTGTAAGTACTTTCTCCCAGTCTGTGTTTTGTCTTTTCATTTACTTAAGTGTCTTTCAAAGAGCAAAAATTCTTAATTTTCATCACATCTTTTATGTTCTTTTTTGAATTATGCTTCCAATGTCATATCTAAGAATTCTTTTCCTAGCCCAAGGTCACAAGATTTCTCCCTGCTTTCTTCTAAAAGTGTAATAGTTGAAGCTCTGGCTGGTGTAGCTCAGTGGATTGATCTCGGGCTGTGAACCAAAGAGTTGCTGGTTTGATTCCCAGTCAGAGCATATGCCTAGGTTGCAGGCCAGGTCCCCAGTGGGGGCCATGTGAGAGGCAACCACACATTGATGTTTCTCTCCCTCTTTCTCCCTCCCTTTCCCTCTATCTAAATAAATAAAAAAAAAATTAAAAGTGTAATAGTTGTAGGTTTACATTTAGATGTATGATCCATTTTGTGCTATTTTTTAAAATATGTTGCAAAATATGGAACAAATTGAGATGTTTGCATATGGATACCCAATTGTTTCAGCAACATTTGTTGAAAAGACTATCCTTTCTCCACTGAATTGCCTTTGAACTTTTTTGAAAATCAATTGACTGATGTGTATGAATCCATTTCTAGATCACATTCTGTTCCATTGATCTGTGTGTCTGTCCTTTCAGTGATACTGTCCTGTCTTCATCACCATGAGTTCTCAGTAAGTCTTGGAATCAGCTAGTGTGAACCCTTCAACTTTGATCTTTTTCAAAGTTGTTTTGACTATTCTAATTACTTTGCCCTACCATATGAACTTTGGAATCAGCCTGCCAATCGTTTTTTTTAAAGCCTCCTTGGATTTTAACTAGAATTACAATGGAACTACAGATCAACTTGAAGAGAACTGACAAGTCACCAATTGCAATGGTTAATTTTCTGGCAGCTTGACTAGGCTGTGGTGTCCCACTGTTTGGCCAAACATAGTCTGGATGTTGCTGTGAAGGCATTTTTGGATGTGATTAGCATTTAAAACAGTTGACTTTAAGTAAAACAGATCACCCTCCACTAGACTGGGTGATCTGTCACCCAGCTGGGTGAAACCCACCCAACTGGGTGGGTTTCATCCAACCAGTTGAAAACACTGAGCTTCCATGAGGAGAAAAGAACTGCCTCAGATTGCCTTCCAACTGTCACATCGACTCTTGCTGAAATTTCCAGTCTGTCAACTTCCCCTGTGGATTTCAGACTTTCCAGGCCCCACAGTCTCTCTCTATAAATACACATCTTATTGGTTCTGCTTCTCAGGAGAATCCTGACTAACACACCAATACTGAATCTTCTAATTCATGTTCATGGCTGGGCAGAGGGGCCAACGTGAGAGGAGAAGGTAGCACCTCGTCGTGGAGAGGATAGGAATTAGATGATGTGTCCACTCTGTACTTCACATGTGACAAGAGGTGGGCACACATTACCATTTCATAAGAAGACGACTGACGTTCAGAGAGCTGAAGTGACCTGTTTAACATCACCGACAAGGAATGGAGTTGCTGCATTGGAACCTGGATTGTCTGACTCACAAACCCATGACTTTTCGCATAAGTCCAAGCAAACACCATCAGGGGAGGAGAAGAACCAGCATGTCAGAGAAAGATGCGGAGAGCTGTGTGGGAGGCACGGGGACAGAGAATGGGCACAGGCTGAAGCGTCAGAGAAAACCACAGAACCCCAACCCAGGCAGGAAGGGAAAGGGTGAGCCTAGTACTGTTTAAAGGGTTAACTGCATTTGCTTTAAAGATACCTTGTTTGATTCCCTGTGAGGTCCAGTGACCCATGGTGGCATGCTGTACTTCCACATCAGGGAGACAGAGAAGAAGTGCTTTAAAGAGGAGATTCCAGACAAGACGATGGTTATAAGAAAGTACCACATGCAGTTGTATGACAAGCAGCAGAAATACCAGCCAGCCACCCCCAGGCTTGGCATGTTCATGGAGGTGAAGGACTGAGAAGACAAGGTCACTCTGGCCTGTCAGTATGGCTCTGAAGGCAGGTTCACTTTCACGACCTACACCCCTGGCCACCATCAGATCTATCTTTAATTCCACCAAGTTCTCCCTTCTTACTGGAGGCGTGTTGAGAGTTCATCTAAACATTCAGGTGGGTGAACGCACCAATGACTGTGCAGAAATTGCTGCCAAAAACAAGCTGAGTGAGTTGCAGCTACAAGTATGTCAAATGGTGGAGCAAGTGCAGCAGATCTAGAACTACCAGCGGTAGCGAGAGGAGTGCTTTCAGCAGACTAGTGAAAGCATCAACCAGCAGGTGCTATGGTGGTCAATTCTGCAAACCCTCATCCTCCTAGCCATCAGTGTCTGGCAGATGTGACATTTCAAGAGCTTCTTTGAAGCCAAGAAGCTAGTGTAGCCTTCCTTCCTCACAGGCTGGGGAAAAAAGAGCCTCTTGGAACTGATTTCTCTGTGACAGAAGGACTGGTTCCCAGTATGGATATTCCAGAGGGAAGAGGACTCACATGCACCCCAGGCACAAGCTGAGGGCAGCAGCTCAGCTAGCTAACAGAGAGCAGGTGGTGGGGCAAATGTCTTCCCCCTCTCTTGGGCTCTGAGCCTTTTGCAGTAATCTTCTCTGGGGTGTTGAAGCCACAGGGAGCCCCACTGGCACCTCAGAATCACAGTGTTACTTATCAAGAATGTGACAATATTGTCTGGGGTGGCTGGGGGAAGGACTGTGGGTGGGCAAGCCAGTTTTCCTCTTGTCTTCCTTTGCTAACTTGGGATTTTGAGCAGGTTGAGTTGTACCTGTGATTCCCTGCCACCCTGAGAAACTTACTGTTCCCACCTTAGGCCTAAACCCAGCCTGCTGATCCAGAGGGTGTGTGTCAATTGAGGGTGGATGAAGGGGGCTGCAATTGTGGAAAGTAGCCTGAACTGACCCCGGGTTCTTCACACGGTTGTCCTTTTTGGGGCAGGAGGAACTGGGGTCAGGGTAAGCACAGCTATTGGTGCTGTCTGGGGGTGGGGCCTGCAGAGTCTTAGTTACTGATTTCATCTTCAATAAGCCTAAGTTTATTACACTGGTTCTCCAATGGGAAAAAAACCAGATTCCTAAAATAACTAAATAAAGATACTTTGTTTGGGCTCAAACAGATCCTTGTATACCCATGGTCAATGCAGCATTACTCACAATACCTAAAAGGTGGAAACAACCCAAGTGTCCATCAGCAAATGAATGGATAAACTGAATGTGGTCTACCCATTCAGCCACTTAAAAAAAAAATTCTAATACATGCTACAACATGGATGAATATTGAAAATGCTACCCTAACTGAAAAAAAGCTAGTTACAAAAAAGACTAAAGTATCAGCCAGCTCAAGATGCCATAACAAAATACCACACATTGGAGGGTTTAAACAACAGAAATTTATTTTGTCACAGTTCTGAGGGCTGGAAGTCCAAGATCAAGGTGTGGGTAGGTTTGTTTTTTTCTGAGGCTGCTCTCCTTGCTTGCAAAAGGCCACCTTCTCACTGTGTCCTGACATGTTCATCCCTCAGTCTGCATTATGTGTCCTAACCTCCTTTTCTTATTGGACACCAGTAATATCAGGTTAGGACCCATCTCTATGACCTCATTTCACCTCAGTCACCTCTGTGAGGACCCTATCTCCAAACAGAGTCACATTCTGAGGTACTGGAGGCTAGAACTTCAACACATGAATTTGAAGGGAGACACAATTCAGGCTATAATATACAAATATTGTAGGAGTCGATTCATATGAGGTACCTAGAACTTGACAAATTCATAGAGCCAGAAAGTAGAATAGTGGTTTTCAGGGGGCTGGGGGGAAAGAGGGACAGGAGTTATTGTTTAATGGGTATGGAATTTCTACTTAGAACGAAGTTCTGAAGTAAGTGTGATGGTTGCACAACACTGTGAATATACCTAATGCTGCTGAATTGTACATTAAAAATGGTTAAGATGGCAACTTTTATGTTATACACACACACACACACACACACACACACAGAAAATTCATGCCATATATATGTTTGGCCCACACCAGCCAGGGCTAGACACTGCACTTTCTCCCTGTAGCCACTGGTGCCATTCAAACTGTTACCCTAGTGCTGATCAGAGGTAGTGAGTCTGAGTAAGTCTGTGTGTGGGTTCTTTAAGAGTAACTGCTTGGGACTCCAAAAGTTTCTTCCACCAACTCAATCCCCACTGGTTTTTGCAGCCAGAAATTACGGGGGCTTATCTTCCTGGCAATGGAACCCTGGGCTGGGGGGCTTCGTGTGGGGCTGGGACTCCTCACTCCCAAGATATGCCTCCCAAATTTTTATCCACCATACGTGGATATGGGACCAGCCTGTTCCACAACTGTACCCCTCCTACCAGTCTGGATGAATGTGATTTCTTTAATTCTGTAGTTGTCAGACTTCCATTTAACTTGATTTCTGATGGTTCTGAGTGACAGTTGTGCTATATTTTAGTTGTAATTTTGATGTGGTTGTGAGAGGAGACGAGCCATGTTTACCTATGCTGCCAAATTGACCGGAAGTCACAAATTCTTAAACAGACCTCACTTAGCCTATTAAATCTCCCCACTGGTTTCATCCCACATCACACCACCACTATGCCACCTTCCCAGGGCAAAGACCTCCTCTTCTCCTAGCCCAGTTATGAACAGAGAAGCTGCCATACTTACCTGGCAGGGGAGATACCATGATCATGAAGGTGGTTTTCCCAGGGTGAGGCTTATCGATTACACTCCAGATATGCCGCCCCCTGGGACTTCCCCAAATGTGGGAAACTCAACCACATAGTTTGTGGTAGTAGGGGACTAAATTCACAAACAAACAAACAAACAAACAGAAGCTGCCAGAGTCCTCAGCCTAAGGGTCCTTACCCTCTGATATTTTCTATATTCTGATCCCTCTTTTGGCAACTGACTTGCTAAATTAACCCATACCTGAAACAGCTCCTTCGGAGCTGGGGAAACCAAGTGGAACTGTGACAATGCAGGCCACTGTCTGGATCTGCTTCACACTCAACACCAATGCAGTATAGCAAGTAACCCTCATAGGGAGTATTTTCTCATTTATCTAAGTAATTATAGGTCACCTACCTGTGAAGGACCCAAATTCCCAACCACAGCAGGAATCTCCTCCACGATAACTCTGACAGATACATACCCAGCCTCTGCTTGAATATCTTCAGTGACAAGGAATTCACTACCAGAGAGCAGCAACTCCACTGTTTTGGATATTATATGAAGTCTAGAATAAGCCACAGTGCTCTAGATCTCCTCCCCACCTGCCACCTCAGCTTTCCACCCACAGCCAGAGACACACTCCTTGAAGATCCCGTAGGGAATGCAGACTATCTCACCCTTGATCTCAGATAAGCAGCCTTCAACCCCCAAGGCCTGGCCAGGCAGACTGACATTTTCACCTACATACAAGGAAACAAGAGATTTTCATCAATTCTCTTTGCAACCAGAATTTTCAGAGTATCCTCTGTATCTCTCACAAGGCAAGAGGCAATGTGAGAGAAACAAGTATCAACAAACTAATCTCTGGTACATGTGTAGTACCCGCAGCCTTCTCAAAGCACTTTCCTGTTTCCTTTCTAATTTAATTCTGAGGATGTCCACCAAGACACGCTGCACAGAAGGATGGTCCCTGTGACTTGGGCCCCCTAAGTGAAGAAACTCTGCAGCTGTAACTCTTAGCTCCTTTCCAACACTAGGGGTGTGGAGGCGACAGAGGGTGTGGGAGCTCATTCCTTTCTGCAGCTGAGATTTAGGGCTGGGCCTGCCCTGCAGCCCCTAGTCCTACCCCCTGCTCTAGGTCAGCACATGCTCTTGTCAATCAACAGAAGAAACCTGCAACTCAGCAGGGCAGGAGAAGAGAGGGGACCAGGAGAGAGGATGGCGCTAACCCCACCCCAGTCCAGGACTTGTAGGGCACAGGAGGGCACACAAAACTGAACAGAGTGAAAAAGACAAATACCACAGGGACAATAGCATACAGGAAAGCACAGGAAAGCAGCTAGATAAAGAAGGGACAGTGGGACAGACTTGGGTGGGACAGGGTGGAGCCAGAGCCAACAAAAATATGAGGCTAAGGAATGCATGGCCAGCCAGCTCCAAGAGGCAACTGGAGAATCTGCATGTGCTTTACATACTGGTCTGAGTCAGTTAATCAACCACTAAAGCAGGCCAAGGTCACAAGAAGGCCCATTTCACCAAATGGCCCTTCAAACATCTCAGAGCTGGGGTGACTAGTCTGCTGCCAAAGATGCCCTACATCATGATACAAGGAACATTTATTTATATTTTTTGAAAACTCTCTCATTTTAATTAATTAATTTAAATTCTCACCCAAGGACACATTTGTTGATTTCTAGAGATGGAGGAGGGTGGCAGGGGTGTAGAGAGAGGGGGGAGAGAGAGAGAGAGACACACACACACACACACACACATCAATTAGCTGCTTCTCATACATGCCCCAACTGGGGATCAAACCCACAACCTAGGCATGTGCCCTGACCAGGAATCAAACCTGTGACCTTTTGGTGTACAGGACAACACTCTGACCAACTGACCTACATCAGCCTAAGTAGGAGTTTATTGTAACCTACTCCCGATGCCACAAAAGCATATAGGTGACTTTTAGGTACTCATAAAATACAGCAAGAAAGCAAGAACTGGAAGCAAAAATAGAAGAAAACTACACAAAAGCCAAGCACACAAAACGGAGTCATTCACAAAAGGCTGATACAAAAGCAAACAGCACTACATACTTAAGTCCCTCACATGTGTGTAACTTGATCACCTGCCAATTCACACTGTCCTTAAAATAAGAACAAGCCAACTGCTTGGGAAAAGTGAAATAATAAGTTCTGGTACTGAGACTCAGGAATTTCTTCTAATGCTCTGGGTTTTTTTGTTTGTTTTGTTTTGTTTTGTTTTGTTTTAGCAAGGGGAAGAGAGGAAGAGAAACATCAATGTGTGGTTGCTTCTCAAGTGCCCCCTACTGGGGACCTGGCCTGCAACCTAGGCATGTGTCCTGACTGGGAATCAAACCAGCAACCCTTTGGTTCGCAGTCTGGTCCTCAGTCCACTGAGCCACACCAGCCAGGGCCTGAGGCTCTTAAAGAGGACACAGTATAATGTAACCACTCTTGAGAACATGGGAGAAGACAGCCCTGGCCAGTGTGGCACAACTGGTTGGGCATCGTCCCGTAAAGCAAAAGGTTGCCGATTCAATTCCTGGTCAAGGCACATGCCTGTGTTTCAGGTTGGGTCCCTAGTCAAGGCACATACAGGAGGCAACCAATCAATGTTTCTCTCTCACATCAATATTTCTCTCTTTCTCCCTCCCTTCCCCTCTCTCTAAAAATTAATAAATTCTTTTAAAAAAAAAACATGGGAGAAGACAGACATTTCCCATGAGTTTTATCCCTAACATAGACCCTTGAAATATGACAGGGAGGCCATCAGGTATCAAGAATGCCCAGCCCCTTCCCAAAGAACGAACAACCAAAGACAGTCAATGGCACATGTTTAGGATGTATCTTATCCTCCACTGCCACGTTACCATCTCATTTTGGTGGCAGGGAGGAAACTACCACAACTGATTTGGTGGATAGTGTCCACTAAAATATATTCACAGTAGCCATAAGTTAGATACAACCTAATATCCATTACTAGGTGAATGGCTAAACAAATTGTGGCATATTCATACAATGGAATACACTCAGCAATAAAAATAAAGAAACTACTGATATACACAAAAAACATAAATGGCCCTGACTCATGTGGCTCAGTGGATTGAGCACCAGCCTGCGAACCAAAGGGTCGCCCGTTCAATTCCCAGCCAGGGCACATTCCTGGGTTGCAGGCCAAGTCCCCTGTTGAGGGTGTGCAAGAGGCAACCTATCAATGTTTCTCTCCCTCTCTTTGTCCCTCCCTTCCCCTCTCTCTAAAAATAAATAAATAAAATCTTACAAAAAAATGAATCTCAGAGACATTATATTAGGCAAAATAAGCCAGACAAAGAGTATATGGAATTGACCCTTAAACAATGTAGGTTTGAACTGCGCAGGTCCAATAACATGAGGACTTTTTTCAATGAATATACTGTCAGCCCTCCATATCCGTGGGATTTGTATCTTTGGATTCAACCAACCGCAGATCAAAAAACAGTATTCAACCCAGTGTTAGAAATCAACAGATACAGCAGGCCATCTGTATGCACCATCCTACACCACTTTATGTAAGTGCCTTGAGTATCCTCAGATTTTGGTATCCACAGAAGGGGGGGATATTCTGAAATCAATTCCCCATGGACACCAAGCAATGACTGTAATTAAGTTTTGGGGGAGTCAGAAGTTGTACACAGATTTTAACTGTGTGGAGGAGGGTCAGGGCCACTAATTTCCCCATGTTGTTCAAGAGTCAACTACATACCATATGATTTGTATAAACATCTAAAATAGAGCCCTGGCTGGTGTGGCTCAGTGGATTGAGCACCAGCCTGCAAACCAAAAGGTCACCAGTTGGATTCCCAGTCAGGGTGCATGCATGGGTTGTCCGCCACGTTCCCTGCAGGGGGCATGTCAGAGGCAACCACACATTGATGCTTCTCACCCTCTCTTTCTGTCTCACTCCCTTCCCCTCTCTCTAAAAATGGTAAGTGAAATCTTTTAAAAAAAGTTTTCAAAGACAAACCTCTTCAGGGGTTAGTGGGGTGCTGGCTACATGGTTGTGTATTATTTGTGAAAATTCACAGAACACAAGCTAACTCCTTCTTCTGAGTGTACTTTATACAATAAGTATTTCTCAAAAATGTTCTCAAAACAGGTCTTGTTAAATGTTGGGTTAATCATCTCTTCCCTAGACCCACTCCCTTTCACAAAAAATAAAGTCCAAGCTTCTTAGTATGACTTGGAAGCCCTCTATGATCCCATTCCTGTTAGGACATGGGTCTCAAGGTTTGGACAGGTCTAAATGTTATTTCTTTTTTCCTTTCTTTTTTTTTTATTTTTAGAGAGGGAAGAAGGGGAAATAGAGAGAGAGAAACATCAATGTGCGGTTTCTGGGGTTATGGCCTGCAACCCAGGCATGTACCCTGGCTGGGAATCGAACCTGCGACACTTTGGTTCACAGCCCGCGCTCAATCCACTGAGCTACGCCAGCCAGGGCTAAATGTTATTTCTGACTAAATGTTAAAAATACAACACAGTATTTTGTGGCTGCAGTTGTAAACTGGATGAGGTGACAAAAAATCATGGAATGAAAGTAGCCAACTATAAAGAAGAAATCAACATGTAACTGACCAAATAGAGTGTACAAGCCATGGCTAAATCTCCCTTGGAAAAGGCAGAGCTTTGACTATGAATCCCCCACCTCCTTTACTTGCCACAAGTAAATAAAACTACTTTACTTTCGTTTTTGTTTTTGTTTTGCCTGGAGCACCCCAAGCAGCCAACCCCTTGAGTGTGGTAACATTCCCACATCTTCCTCAATTCTTCCTCCTCCCAGGCCACCTTCTGCATACTGCAACATACTGTGCACTTTCTAACCACCAGGTCTGGCTCACGTGTGCTCCCAGAGCTAGACTGCACACACGAAGCGTGGCCGTGGACGGGACCAGGCTCCTTGACCCCGCACCCATTTCCAAGACTCGACAAGAAGTATTTCGTGTGTTGTATTTTACATTCCTAATTTGTACTGAAACGACAATATTTCAGATACTGTGGGTTAAAAGTATTCGCGTTATTAAAATTAATGTCACCTTTTATATCGCAGCCTCTACACTGTCGTAGGTCACGTGTGGGACATCCCGGACTTCCGCCCAACAGCGCGAGGTCCACCACGCGGTGCCACACAACGCGTCTTCCACACGCGCCGGCAGCTCCAGAAGGAAGAAGACGAGCGCCTCCGCGCGGAAGACACGCGGAAGCGTCACGTTTGCTGCGTCTGATCGCAGGGCGCGCGTGCGCGCGCGCCGCCTGGAGCAAGATGCGGAGCTGGAGCAAAGCCTGAAGAGGGCGTGCCTAACTGCCTGGGGTGCCAGAGAGCATGCGCGCCCGGGGTGGGGGTGGAGCGAAGTATGTCCGGGAAAAGGCGGGGCCAGGGGCGGTGCCCCCTGACTTCCGCTGCTGTTGGTGAGACCGCCTACAGAATCGGGGTGCGCCACTGCTGGTCTGGGGAGTGGGGAATTTCCTTGGCTCCACTCCAAGCTCCGCCTCTGGCCTATAGGAACTGAGGAGTCCAGCAGCCACCGGAAGAAGGTGGGGCTTCCACCCTGGACTAGCTGTACTGGAACCGCGGCACTCTCCGTTGATCCTCTTGGAAACCGCCTAAGCTCCTGGGGCTCACCTCACGCCTTGCCAAAAGGGGTTGCTGGACTGGACTTTGGAAGGGGTGTCCCCGCCCACATCCCCCCTCCCCTCAGAGTCGTATTCAACACCTAAATTAGCTAGATATACCCAAAAAGAGAAAATTAGTTTCAATGCTAAGAGAAACCAGATTCAAAAAGCCAAATATTAAAAAGAGAAAAAAATAAAATTACTCATAACTACCCTAGCTGGTGTGGCTCAGTGGATTGAGTGCTGGCCTGTGAACCCAACAGTCACCGGTTTGATTCCCAGTTGGGGCACTGGGTTGTGGCAGGCCAGGACTCTGGTTGGAGGCGAGCGAGAGGTAGTCACACATTGATGTTTCTCTCCCTCTTTCTCCCTCCCTTCCCTTCTCTCTAAATATAAAAATCCTTTTAAAAAATTACTCATAATTTCATCACTCAGAAATAAATGTCTTATTTTTTTAAAGCCAAATATTGTGATTCCACCTACATTTTGGAAAGGGCAAACCTGTAGAAATAGATCAATGGTTACCAGGAGCTGGGTGGCCCACAAAGGGACATGGTGGGGACACTGGGGATGAGGGAATTTGGGGATTGTGGTGGTGGTTGTACAACTGTATGTATTTGTCAAAACTCACAACTCACACAACCAAAAACTAAAAGATATGAATTTACCTAATGTAAATTAGTTTTAATTTTTACAAATACTAAAAAAACAGAAAGCAGATTGGTGGTTGCCAGGGCTGAGAGGAAAGAAATGGGGAGAGTGGTTAATGAATTAAGTGGCTTAGTTTGGAGTGATGAAAATGTTTTACAACTGGATAGAGATGATAGTTGCACAACCCTGTGAATGGACAAAATGCCACTGAATCATTCCCTTTAAAATGGTTGACTTTTTGGGAACTTCACTTTTAAAATATACATAAAATTTTTTTAAATGCAGGCTCCTGTCTGTCTTTCTACTCACCAAGTTCATATCTGAAGGCATTCTTTGTAGGCTGAGAAGTGAACTGGTAATTCCACTCCAGCCTCAGTCCCCATGCATCTGCTTAAAAGGACCCCTCCCTCCCCCATAAGATGCGTTGCCCTTGTGCAATTATTGTCTCCAATTTGTTTAATTCCCAACTTTTTTTTAATCCTCACTCAAGGATATCTTTATTGATTTTGGAGTGGAAGTGGAGAAACATCAGTGTGAGAAACATAATCAGATGCCTCCCATATGCACCCTCACCAGGGATGGAACCTGCAACCTAGGTATGTGCCCTGACCTGGAAATGAGCCTGTAACATTTTGGCATATGGGACAATGCTCTAACCAACTGAGCTAACCCAACCAAGGCTGTTCTCAAGTTTCAAAAAAGGAAACTGAGGCTCAAATGTAAGTGGTTTTCCCAACTGACCACTGCAGAACAACTCCATGACCTGTGTTCTTTCTTTATAAATTTTTTTAAAATTTGATTTTGGAGAAACATTAATTTTTTGTTCTACTTGCATATACAGTCATTGGTTGCTTCTTGTATGTGTCCTGACCTAAGATCAAACCCACACCCTTGGCCTATCAGGATGACAGTCTAACCAACAGAGCTACCCAGCCAGGACCAACGTCTGAGTTAAATACCACACCATGAGGGAGTGCTCCCTTCTCTTCTACAGATGAGGAGACTGAGATTCAGGGAGGTCACAAAAGTTAAAAAAGTGGCAAAGCCTAGAGATCACCCAGGAGCCCTGAACATCCTGTGTCCTTTCTTTAAGAGATAGAAACCTATGACCTGGTTGTTCATTCTCGCCTTGCCTCCCAACCAAGGACTTGGGAGCCACTCTTCCTACCCACCTCTCAACACCATCTCCCACCTTTGTAGAATACCCAGAGTAATCCCAGGGTATCTGAAGACCTCGAATTCTCATTGCAATACCACGCAAATTGAGGAAGTCATCATGAGCTGACCCACATCCAGTCCCCTCTGGTGGGCCCAAAGAACACCCCACACTCTCTGTAGTGCAGGAAGCCCTCCCCAGCAACGCAGGACAGCATGCACCCAGGAGACACAACCTAAAAAACAAAGTACAAACTTTATTTTGTTTCTTTATAAAGGCATGGTGGCCTCTTGATTCCCCGCCCCCCCACTTTCTTTAACAAAATATAATAGCTCTCCTTGAACACAAAGACCTCAAAATTGTTAAAAAACAAAAAACAAAAAATTCCAAAAACAAACAAACAAAAACCAAAAACCAAAAAAAAAAAAAAAAAAAAAAAAAAAAAAAAAAAACAAACAAAACAAAAAGAGAAAGACAGACATTTTTGAGGGTCGGAGATAGGAAACCTGGAGGGAGAGGTGGGGGTCAGCTGGTGGTGGAGAGTGGCAAACCCTAGTGCTGAGGTGGAGCAGGGAAGGGAAGGCAGGGCAAAAGGGCAGCAGCAAACCCCAGTGAAGAAGCAACTTCCACCCTGGAACCCCAGAGTCCTGACCCAGCCAGCCCCCCAACCCATGTAAGTGCTTAGAGAAAGAGGAAAACCAAAAAGTGGAGGGAAGGGCGAATTAAAAACTGACAGTCCTAGGGCAAGCTCTAGGGAGGGCAGAAATCCACTGGGGTTTTATTCAACTTTCCCTGTTCTTAAAAACACGTTTAAATGAAAAAAAAATGTTTTGGCAGAGAGAGGCCAGGCACCTCAAGTGTCAGCTCCCCCAGCCTCCCTGTGAGGCCCAGCCCCAGGTGTCCAGGTGCTCCCACACACTCACTTCCACCGCCCCAGCCCCCAGGACCTCAGGTTGGGTGGCCTTTGCTCAAAGGTCGATTTACAGTATTGAAAAAGAGGTCATAAAAGAGACCCAAATGACGTTGTAATTTTGTAAAAATTCCTCACTCGCTGGCCCGCATGTACTCCCTGTTGCTGCCCCGGCCCCCTCAAGCCCCCAGAAGGGAGAGGAGGGCTGGGGGGGTGGTCAGGGAAGCCCCCCAGTCCCAGCCAGCTCCTCTCGGCTCTGGTCCATGGCGTCGCTGTCCGAGGCCTCTGAATCAGAGGCAGTGTCAGAGGCCTGGGCCTCAGGGCAGCTTCGGACTGGCTTCACAATTACGGCTCGCCGCTGCTCCTCTTCCTGCTCCTGCCTTTCTTGGGTGCCCTCGATGTGCTGGATTGCCTGGGAGGACAGACTGTGGTGAGGATGGCTGCAGGCATGCAGACAGCCACCATCCACACACACACACACACACATACACACACTCACACACATACACACTCACACACTCACTCACTCTCTCTCTCTCTCTCTCCAGAAAGTTTCAGAAGTAGGCCCAGCAGCAGGGGGCCTGTAAAGTCGAAGGTAGCAAAATCCTTTCCTTAGCTAAAAACCCCCTTGGAGACAACAGGGCAGGACTGCTTGGAAGTCACCAGCATTTAGTTTATTTATATACTTTAAAGTTGGTCTGTTTACTAATAAAAGATTTTTGTAATTAATTTTATTATTCATTTGCTGGAATGATGTGCAACTAAAGGTCCAGGGGTTGATGGACCTTTTTTGGTTTGTTTCTTATCTTTCTTTGTGATGTCCTCAGCTCCCCAGGGGTCTCTGCCCCAGGATGAGTACAGCAGTGGGTGGTGGGTACAGCAGTGACTTCAGGCCTGACCTACAGAGCTATCATCTACTTTCTTCTTCCTCTGTAGGAGGCTTAACTGTCACCCTCCCAGTCACTGCCACCTCCATCCCCATCCCTGGTCCTAGGAGATGAAGGTGAGAGGAAATTCTGGGACAAACCAAGAGCTGGATATAGGAACTTGGAAGCTGGGAGCTCCGGAAGCAAAGGACCCTCTTAACCAACCCCACATAGAGAGAAGGAACAAGGTTCCTCACAGACCATCCCGTCCCCCGTCTCTACCCCTCATCGTCCCCACAGAGCTGCCCCCAAAACCCCTGCAAACAGAGAGAAAGACTCGGGATGGAAACAGAGACATACACACCCAGCTCCCCCCACACTCAAGCCGTATCTCACTTCCCTTCAATCCCTGCTTTCTAATCTCCCCCAAAGGGTCTGCTCCCAGAGGACAACCCCCACAGATGGCCCATTCCCTGAGCACAGGTACCTGCACAATGGTGTCCAGATTTTGCCGGGATGTGGACACTGAGTTGATGACCGAGGAGGGGCCCATGGTGACGACGTTGATGTGGTGGGGAGTGGGTGGCGGCGCAGGCACGATCACCGTGGGATGGTGGGTGGGGGCCGGAGGGGGCAGGAGCTGTGAGACAGAGGTCCTCAGTCTTTCTCCAAAGGTTCAGAGAGCTTCCCCTTCCCTTCTGGCAGTCACAGGGGGTATAGGATGTCCTCCAAAACCATCTCCCTCTGCCCACTGCCTCGAGACAGCCTCTGCCAAACACTCACAGAAGGCCAGGCAGTTTGGGGCCTCTTATGCCCTTATCTTAAGCAACAAAGGAAAGACAGCCTAGAGAAGGGCTTCCAGACATCCAAGAACCCATAGCCCCCTCACTGTTCAGTGCCAAGCAAGCACCCTGACATCTAGTGCAGTGGTGGTCAGGAGTTTAGCTTCTGGATTTAGACAGCCAGGGTTCAAATCCCTGCCCCAATCACTGAGGATCTTGGGCGTTGTAATTTAGCCTTTCTGGGCTTCACTTTCCTGATCAGTAAAATAGCCTTGAAGGGTTGCTACAAGGATTCATGTAGTAACATGTGTAAGATACCTGGAAACCAGGAATGTCTTCATTATTACTCTTTAGGCCCTGGGTCTGCCCTGCAGGCCCTGAGGCACCAATGCTAAGCCTGAGAGCTCCAGCCTTCGCCCACACAGCCCCTCCCAGGAGCCTCCCACTCACCTGGGTCCGAAGGTGCTGCTGTTCCCGCTCCAGCTTCTCCTGGTGCAGCAGTCGCACCTGCTCCTGCTGCTGCTGCAGCTGCACCTGCTGTGCGATCACCTTGAGCTTTTCCGGGTACATGTGAGCCTCCAGCGAGCGAACCTGGGGACGGAGAGGCAGGCTCACAGGCAGCTCACTGGCTACTCCTTCAGTGTGGGGCCCTCAGGGCTGCTGAGGTCAGCCTCCCCATGTTCTACCCTTTGAAAAGCAGGCCATTCTCTCCTGCTGCAAACCTGAGCAGGAGTCTGCCACCCTCAGGGAAAGACCTGGGGTAGGGACCAAAGTCCTACCATAGCCTGCCAAGCCCTCTCTGACTCATCTCCTCTCCTACCATGGCCTTCCTCATGCCATGCTCCCTCAGTCCTTCCATCCCTCTCTCCAGCCCCAGGGCCTCCGCCCATGCGGTTTCCTCTTTCTTAGAGTACCCTCCTCTCTCTGCCTGGTTAACTCTGAGAATTGACCCCCTGGCCTACTTCCCAACGTCAGCTCAAGTCACTCTGACAGAGAAGCCATGGAGCAGCCCTTCCAGAACCAGCCCAAATCCCCCTCCCAATGCCCATGCTTCCTGCAGGACCCTTATCACAGCTGCATTTCTACAGTGTAAAATCCTCTGACTAAACCTTCTACCCAACACAGATGGTGACCCAAGGGCAGAAGATACCTGTTTGATTTGCTTCCCACCGGACCCCCCCATTCCTAGACCTGGCAGAAAGCAGATGCTTCTGTAAGTAACTGCTCAAGGGAAGCAGGGACAGGAGAAAAGGAAGAGAGAGGGACTGGAATTCCCCCACCACAACCACCTGTTTGCCTGTCTCACCTGCTCCTCCAGCATCATGCGCACTGAGCGCTCCTTGTCCAGCTGCTGCCGTAGCTCAATCATCTCCCGCCGCAGGTCTTCTGCCTTCTCATCCTCCCAGATGTCTGGGGAGCCGATGCCCTCATCTTTGTCCTCTGCCCGTCGCCGCTTGGGGGACGAGCCACTCAGCTCCTGGGGACCCCAAGGGGTTGGTGAGTGTGCCTTGACACCCTCGTACCACCACCACCAATGGGGAGGTTGGAGGGCTCCATCGCAGCCCCCAAAGCTGTCAACCCAGGCGCTCTGGCACTGGGAGCCCCATTCTGCAAAGCCAACAATGACCAAGGGCCAAAAGCGGAGGCAGAATGGACCTGCTTGCCAAAAACCATCTAGTTCTTTCCAGAGTCGCTCAACTGCACTTTATGGATGGGTTAACTGAGGCTTGGGCAGGAAGACAAGTACCTGAAGTAGGTGTGTCAGTGGGGAAGGTGAGACCTGCGGCCTCATGACAGTCCCAGGCAGTGTTTGAACCCAGACATGCCCATGCCAGGAGGAGCAAGCCAGGAGAAGGACAGGTATTGAGGTGACGGGAGGCCTCTGCAGGTGCTACCTGGATGAAGCGCTTGAGCTGTGTGTTCTGCTGCAGGAGCCTGGTCTTCTCCTGCTCCAAGGAGAAGATGTACTCTGCCGTCTGCTGGAGAATGGCTGCCTGAGGGCGAGAGGGACAAGTCAGGGGCCCCAGCTGGCAGCATTTACTGAAGCTCACTTCTTTCTCCCTGCTTGAGCCCACCACCTACTCCAGGAAGCCCTCCCAGACTTCACCCACCTTGCTGAGCTTCTCTCCATCTGTGTGGGGGATGAGGGTCTTGAGGGATTGGAAGCCTGCATTGATGCTCTGCATGCGCCTCCGCTCGTTGCTGTTGGCGATCTCCCTCCGAATCCGCCGCTCCTGGTCCCGCTGAGTCTCAGGGGTCAGTGGAATGTTGGCAAGACTGCCAGGGAGGGCAGGGACACACTCAGGCTAGGTGTCCTCCGTGCCCTGTCCCCAATGGGCCCCTATCTTTACCGTTCATCTCCAGAGGGACCCAGGTTTAACCTTCTCCCCCTGCAAAAGATGCCAGACCTGTCTGATGCCTATACCCCAGCAGATCAGGGGGATGATAGAGCAGGATGCTTTGTGATGCCTGGGTATCAAAGTCACCATGCACACCCCAGGTCCCAGCCCCAGTGTCTGGCCAGCCGGTCTGAGTGGGGCCCAAAACCTGCATGGTCTAGCAAGAATCTCTGTGACTCTGATGCAGGGGGGCCCAGGTGACAATAGGAGATACTTGCTCCTGGGGCTCCTCTGAGCTCCTTGCTATGCACCTGAAGGACTACCTTCTTCAGAGTCACAGTCTAGAGCCCTAAAAAAAAATCCCTACTCCCTTTGCATCCCCACAGCCATGTCTCCAGCCATAGTGCCCCCAGCGCAGCCCCAGCCACCCTGTGCTAAGACTTCAAAGACAAAACAGATACCACTTGCTCCAGGGAGGGGATGTCAAGACAACCACCCCTAGGGACAGTTCTCTCCCATGCCCACCTACTCCAAGAGGCAGACCACCCTGTGCCAGAGAAACAAGGCTTCCAGCATGCAGCAGGCAATGTTATTGCATATTATGACTGCATCTTGCAGGAGCAGCAGCCTCAGGGGTGAGAGAGAAGGCAGCCAGTAGAAGGGGGTAGCTGCGGGCTGAGAAGCACTGGCGGGAGGCAGAGATGGCGACAGGGCCTGTGGGCCCAAAGCCACTGCTCCCAACGGGTGGGCCTCTTTGTGGCCTCAAAAAGGCATATCCCCCTTCCCAGCCCTCTCCTGCAACACCCCCCCGCCCCTGACCTGATGGCTTCCAGATGCCGGGCTCCCATAAGAGGCCACTAGCCCCACCCAAAGCCACAGCCCTGGCTTCTTCCTGAGCCCCCTCACCCATCCTGGGGTGACTGGTTCAGGCCTGGCTCACACCCTTGTGTCTGGGGTAATGGAGAAAGGACTCTGGGCAGTGCTGTTTCCACAGATGGGGGAGCCTGAGCTTAAAAAAGGGCCTTGTCCCACTCCCCTGCTATGCCAAGCCCCCATGCCCACGGTATCTGCATGAGAGAAAGGAATCTGCATGAAAACCAGTAAGGGAACACATCTGCAACAGCAAGGGACAGCCGAGGCCTTTCCTGACCCCCAGCCCATGGTATCTGTCCCACCTCGGCTCCCTACAGGACACTGCACTTGTCCTTGCCCCTTCCTGCACCTCAGCCTCCTCTCCCAGCCAAGGGTAGTCAGTTGGGGACAGGCCAGGAGTGGAATCTACATCAGCTGTTGCTGGGGATCCAGAGACAAGACTGCTCCTCTACCGGTCCCTGCCAGGCCTCCCCAGGCCCCCTCTACAGGTCCCTCGCAGTGCCTCGTAATATCAGAACTATAAAGGAGCTCATGAGCCCCACTTTACAGCTGGGGCTTAGGGCTCATAGAAAGGAAGGGCACAGTTTTAAGGTCAGACAGCCAGGTGTTTGGCTCCACCACTTCTCCCAGTTCCCCTGACCCTACAGTGGAAGTGACTGGGTGGCTGAAGAGGACGCAGATCAGAGATCTGATATGAAGAGGTGTGCCAGCCCTTCAGGAAAGGGGGGATTAGAATGGAGTCCAGCCTCCTGGGCCCAGCAGTCCCTCCAGAAGCTCTATGGTGGGTGGATTAAAGTCAGTAGTCTTTGGGACAAGACAAGATGGGGAGAGATGTCCACAGGAAGCCAAGCTATCAGTGACCGTCTGGCAGCATCACCCTCCTCATCAAGAGAGATATAGGGAGAGAACCCCACTCACCTAGTACCTGGATGCCTCCTGGTGATGCCCAAAGGCCAGAGCAGACCAGAGTAGTAAGGAGTAAAAAGGAGCCCATGCCCACCCTTGGGCCACCCTGAGTGCTAGCCCTTACAAAGGGCCAACCCAGAGGGCCTAGCAACAGAGTAATACGTTTTTTTGGTTTCTGGGGTTTTTTTTTTTTTTGAAGTCTTTTTAAAGTTCTTACTATAATGTGCTAAGGACCTGCTTTGCTGGAATTTTCTCATTGTATTATCACAATCTTCCTCTGAGTTATATGGCCTTATGATTCCTATGTATGATGAGGACACGGAGGCTTAGAAAGAATAGCTCAGCAAGTGGTAGTGCTGGGACTTGAACCTGGATCCCAGGACCCTTCTCTTACCCCTGAGAGGTCCCGCCACAGAGCAGAGTGAGCTCTGCACTGTTCCAAAGCAGCACATCCCAACAGACAGGTGATGGTTACCCCTGTAGAATGGACAAGCATGGCTATGCCCAGCCATCACATTAATTCCTATTACCATCACAGAACTCTTTTACATGCTTCCCTGTTTGACTCATGAAAATCCAGCAAGGTGGCTGCATCATTATACTGCAATAAGGAACCCAAGGTCCTGTAAAGGAAAGTGACAGGCCCAAGGTCAGGAAGCCAGATCAGGGAGCAGCAGGCACCTGCAGGTGCCACAGCTCACACTCTCCTTCCCACCAGCTGATGGCACCCTCTACTGAGGGCCCACACACAGCCCAATGTTTATCAGAGCCCTATATGTGGCTGCAAGAGGCAGCACACCAAATCCCTGACCCTTGCCCCTCAAGCCCGTTCATCTGCCCATGAAATCTCAGCTGCAGGGAGCACATCCTCTGCCTCTCCCTCATTCCCAGGATGCCCACAAAATGAGATCAAAGACTGCAGGCCTGAAAGCCTCCGACGAAGTTTCCAGAGGGTAGGGGTGGGGGCTGGTATGCTGGGACCTATGTTGTCTCCTGCTCATCTGAAGCTGTGAAATGTTCCATTCTGTCTTCTTCAACACCAAATTCACAAGCCCAGCCTCCTGGCTCAGGAACCAGCTGCAGTTAACCTGGTGCATACTTAAATCCCAGAAAAGGCTTCTCTCCAAAGCTACGGTTCCTTATGGGGACCTAAGCTGCCACCAAGACTTTCTACTCCCACCAAGACTTTCTACTCTCACCAAACCCTGGAAGTACCAGCTGACAGTTTCTTTAATAGATGCAACTAAGCAGGAGTTTGGACTGCTGGATTCGTGGCTAACCAGGGGTTCTGACTGGTGGAATGCTGCCTAACCAGGGAGGGGTTCTAACTGGTGAAGTACTCACCAGGAGTACTGGACTCCTATGAAGGATAGCTAATTGGAATTTCCAGCTAATACTGCAAATACCTTAAAGTATTCTTGCATTTTTTTCTGAGTTTTGCAGAAGTAAACATGATTTACAGTCATTGTAAAAGTCCTACGCCCGCCACCCTCTCACCTTCCACATCAACTTCAGATCCCTCAGGTGAGCAACAAAGGTGGCCCAGGTCCACTGACACCAAGTATCTCTTGCTTCTCACCCTCCTGACTGTCCTCCAACAGTCTCGTGGGGCTGGCCAGGGACTGCTACCCGAGCACCTCCAGACAGCCCCCTGGGAACAATACCAGCGTCCCAACCAGAGGCTCAGGGCTGGGAGCATGCTCTTCAGGTCTAGATCCTGACCTGTGGCTGTCCCTTGTGCCCGACCTAAGGGCAGTGGGTATCCCCCAACCTCCTTAGACACCCCTGCCGAGTTCTAGCATCAAATTAGCCACTGACAACTCTCATCTCACACTGTCCCAAAGTCACTCACACACCTGCCACTCAACAGCCACACAGCTAGAGAACCACACAGGATTCCTCCTATATTCCGAAGTACAAGAGGGAGGAAGATGACCCTCACCAAGGATGCCCAAGGTGCTCATCCTTCTCTCTGCAGCAGGTACTAAGGCAGTCCGGGGCCCTGGCCCATACCCGCTGCTTCTATCCATAGACCCCCACTCCAAATAGCCCGCCACCTCTGCCCTCAGTACCTGAACATACCACATCAGAAACACCTTCTCCCCACAGCTTCTCCAGTGCCTCAGAGGGAGCCCTACACTCAGTGGGTATTAAGTGCCAACTCCAGCCCTGCCACTTACTAGCTGTGGAACCCCAGGCTTAGCCATTTCATCTCTCAAAGCCTCAGTCTCCCCATCTGTAAAATGGGAGAATACAGTCTTACTTCACAGGGTCATGGTGAAGTTTAAAGGAGGAGGAGGAGAGCCGCAGATGGCGTAGTTCAGTTGGTTAGAGTGCTGTTCTCATAACCAAAGGGTTGTGGGTTCAATTTCCACTCAGGGCACATACCTAGGTTGCAGATCCGATCCCCGGCTTGGGGTGTGTACAGGAGGCAACCAATCAATGTTTCTCTCACATCAATGTTTCTCTCTCTCTCCCTTCCTCTCTCTCTAAAAACAATGAAAAATGTCCTCAGGTGAGGATAAAATATAAAACAAAACAGAAGGAGGAGAAAAGAGAGAGAGATTGAGGATAACAGGACACTTTATTCTTCCAGAGTTAGTACCCAGGACTGCAAGATAACCCATGGATCTCCCTTAAAAGGCCAACAAGACCCTTTAGCACCACGAGACTACAGACTCTTAGGGCAGGGGCCTGTTCTGATTCACTGTGATATCCTCACACCTGGCACAGAGCAGGTGCCTGGAAATACTGGATCAGGGACCCAACACACACTCAAAAGCCCCTAATTGTTTTCAAACTCCTGAGAGCAGCTGGTCTCTTTCTCCACTGAGGGCAGTCCCTAAACTCCTGGTTCTAAGAGTTTGAGAGCCATTTAACAGCTACCAGGTATTTTCATCCGTGTAGCCACCCTTCACAGGTGCTCCATTTTACAGAGGCTAAGAGCAGTTAGGTGACAGGTCCAAAACCACAGGCTTGTGAGGATCCTGCTGTGCAGTGTGGCGAGGGTCAGGGGGCACCTTCTGAAGAGGTGGGGAACCCTACTAGTCTGAGAGATGGAACAAAGTCCACCAGCCCGAAAAGTGAGTCCATCTGGCCAGAAGGTCCTGTCCAACCCACAACCTCAATCTTCTACAGGTCTCCGACCTCACCCCACAACCTCTTCTAAAAATGAACAAACCCAGAGGCCCCAACTGCACACCCAGTGGACAAACTGACATTTGTCTCCCAGCAGAGCTGGCTGAGTATACCTCCATGCCCAGCCCTGTAGGGGGATCCTGCCACTTTGAGCACTTGGCCCCTGGGGGACAAGCGGACTCCTCTAAAGGGGGGCTAGGAACAGGGACAGTGTGAAACCAGGATTCATCGCACCAGGCCTGCCCAGGGTTAGTGCCTGCAATGTCCTAAGGTGTGGAGCAGCTCAACCCCTCCTCCCCACCCGACCGTCCAGCCCTCCTCTAAGCAACAAGCAGCATTTCTCCTTTCCTTTCTCTGGGGCTAAGAGTAGGGCCCTGGAATCATCATTAAAGTCCCAGCCCCACCACTTGCTGTAACTGTTCCCTTTCCAAGCCTGTGTCCTCATCCCACATAGGAACCATAAAGCCCCTTAACTCAGGAAGACTGACAATTCACTGAGAAAAATCTAGCAAAACAAGTCCCTAGAACATATTAAGATCTCCAGAATTTTTGTTTTCCTTTAACATTTTACAGCAAGGTCTCCCAGGTGTCCCTTCAGAAGGGCCCGCACTCAGGGAGGCCCTGCTAATTTAAAAACCCACCAACTGGCCCATCCTCCCTGTACTTGAGAGTAGTTGAGATAGGAGCTAAGTGTGGTGGGGGTTGGGCAATACATGTGCAGCGATTTTCCCCCAACCTGGCTTTTGCAGCCCCTGGTGTCCACCAGACTGGGCCACACCACCTGGGGGCTCCACCTCCCTCAATATTCGAGCCTTGCCTTCCCCAGTGCGAGAGCACGTGGCCTCAACCCTGGGGAGCCATTTCACTCCTAGAGCAGTGCCTCAGGAAAGGCACCGCAGGTCCCAAACTTGGGCAGCGGTATAACTGCCCCGCAACACGCCCCAACGAAACACTGCCATCTCGCCGCCGGTGTTCAGTATGTACACGGCCAAGCCCTTCAGTGACTGGAGTTACAGGCACCGGCATTTTAACAAGTGTCCAGGGTGATTCTGGTGGGAGTACAAAGCGAAATCATCGCCCTTTGGTAAAGGTGGATATTGAGCAACCCGGGTCAAACTTGTGAAGTGGCTCCTGGGGGGAGCTGCAGACCTCGGACCACCCATCCACCCACTCAGCTGGGAGACCTGACGCTTTCGGTTTATGACTGGGGGTGGGCCGTGGCATGGGAAAGTTTGCGGCAGAGGCTCAAGTACCGCGCCTGGTGAGACTTGGGATGGCTTCTGATGCCCACTGCCCTCAAAGCTCCCCCACTTGGCCTCACTCGCCTATCCAGCCCGCGGGGGCCAAGCTTTGTGCGGGGAAAGCGTGGCCCGGGCTCGCCTACAGCTCCCACAATGCCGCACCGGAGGGACGCGGAAAACTACAGCTCCCGCGAGGCGGCGCGCAGAGGTCCGCCTACTCCAAGAGGGCTGCAGAGTCACGTCCAGGCCTCGCTAGTAAACAGCGCCCGGGCGCGGGCAGTAAGGGAGCAAGCTAGCGGTCGCAACTTGCCCGTCCGCGGCGCTCCCGGCCAGCCGCGCTGGCCCCTAGGGTACCGCCCACTCCCACACCCCCACGCGAGCACGCCCCCAACCCCGCTGCAGCCCCGCGTCGTGCAAACACGCACAACACCCGGCTCCCCGCCCCCCCCCACGCCTGGAGCTGCGGCGTGGCTGCATTGTAGCCGCCCGCCCGCGGCCCCCCGCGCGCCCCGGGGCCCCGTACCCCTTGCGGGGATCGCCCATAGACAGCGAGGAAGGAGGGAGAGGAAGGAAGCCAACGCGGGAGGGGGAAGAAGGACGCGCGGGGAAAGCCACCAGCGCCAAGCATGGCCGGGACTGCTGCAGAACCACGTGGGTCTGTTTGCAATTACAAACGTCGCGACTTGCCCGCCTGCAGCGGACAAAAGTGACCAGGGCCGCTCAGGGCCCCCACGTTCCGAGGGAAGAGAGTCCCCGGACGGCGCAAGACCAGAGTGCAGGGCTGCAGCCGCCCCGGCAGCTAAGAAAGGCGAACGGGGTCGGCGGCGCGGGCCATGCGTGCGCACACGCGCGCCCGCCCGGGCTCCCTAGCCCGGGGCTGCAATTGTAGGAAGGGAATGGGGGGAGAAGGAGTACACACCTACAAAGCCCTCCTATCACTTCTTTCTCTGTTTTCCTGAAATGTTGCAAAGAGGGCACCTTCTGAGTGGGCACCATGAAATACTCCATAGCGATCGGCCCCCCTTCTCTGCACGAGCCGGGTCCCGCGGTCCGCCGGAGAATGCAAGATGGAAATCCGAATAAAAGGGCAGCGCCGGACGGAGGTGCAGAATCGGCCAGTCCCAGATGCTGGCGGCGGCGGCGGCGGCGGCGGCAGCGGCGGCGAGGGGAGGGAGGGGCGGGAGGGAGGTCTCTCCGGCCTGCCTCCCCGGGCGTGTGTGTGTGTGTGTGTGTGTGTGTGTGTGTGTTTGCAGCTGATCAGATGTCTGTTTCAAGGCGGGAAACAGCTGGTGAAAACTCAGCACTCCCCCGGCCTCCTTCCGCGGAGTAAGGAATTGCATGTAAACAAAGGACTATTTGCAGCGCCCCCGGGGCGGCGCGAGGCCGGGGCGAGAGGGGCTCGGGACCCTGGGGGCGGGGGTACAGCTGGGGTCTGCACGCCTCCCCTGGGCGCTGGAAGCCAGGGGCAGCGGGCTGACTTGGAGGGCGCTGTGTGAATGGAGCGAACTGCGGCCGAGCTACATGCGCCACTATGGGTGATGAGGTCCATCAGCTGACAGGTTGGCAAGCACTGAAAAAAAAAAAAACAGGCACCGCGAGGGAGCCCAGCCAGTGCGGCCGGGGTCTGGTGGGGACTACCCAGTGCAGGGTCTGTGCGCTTTGCTGTCCCCGAGGACCAGGGACGCGCAGCTGGGCCGGGCGAAGGCGGCCTGGCGGCGTGGGGTGCTGCTTGGGGTTTTTCCTTTTTCACGACTGTAACTGCACAGAGTGGAGCCGCTCTGGCGCGCTCCCTCCGAGCTCGGGGCCCCCTAGAAACTTGCGTCACAGCCACCGCTTCCCATATGCAACTTGGGGCCGACTTCGGAGGCCGACCAGCCTTCCGCCTCCCACCCTTCTTCCCTGCCCCACCGCCCGGCCCCGGCTCTAAAGCCTGGGAATCCCAGAGCCCGGGAGAGGAATGCAAAGGGGGCGCGCCGATCGCCTCGGATACTTGGGCAGCCCTAGGAAGCTGGGGCCCCGGCTGGGAGGGAAAGGTGGAGCAAGGCCAGGACAGCAGCGGCCCGGGGGCAGACTGCCGGCCGGAGGCAGGCTGCCAGCCCGGCTGGGAGGTCTGGTGGCTGCTGCCGGGTCCCGTCCTAACCTTCGACACACACTTTCCCTCTCCGCGGGAATTCAGGACGGCAGGATTCTTGGCCTGGGCTGACGGAAGGCTGCAGCTTCTCATTCATGGCGAAGCCAACGCAAAACCTGCTCCTCCGCCAGAGTGCGCTTTCTAAGAGGGGTGTTGGCCTGGGACAGGGGAGAGAAGGACACTGGCTAACAACGAACTTCCACCACCCTCACCAGGTCCCTACCTTCCTTTCCTAGGCTTTCCTCTGGGTGCTGGAGGGTTGACCCCCGACTCAGGAAGTCCATGCCTGCCTTGGAATGTCGCACCTGCTGCCTACCACCTTTCCCAGTCCGGTCTGCCTTTTAAGGTTCTGCTCAAATCGTACCTCCTAATTGAAATACTCCTACTGATAACAAGGATTACTGTTATTATTAGGAAATATTATTGTTATTAGATAGTGCGAACACCTTGTAGATGTTGAGCAGTTTTGCATGCATGTTTTCCAATCCCCAAAGCAACCCATCGGACAGTTCCTCTAAGGACAGAGCCCAGGCCACTTAACCCACTGTCCCTGGAAGGCCTCACTGTGGGGACAGGGAATGTGTTCAGGAAACTATGACATCTGGGGACAACAGGATACAGAGCCCCATAACTATGCACTGAACAATATGTATAGTGCCTGGATGAATGAGCGAATGAATAATAGCCAATAGGAGTGTGTCTACCCCCGTGCCCTTTCTTCTATGGAACTGCCTTGACAGAGCCTGGCCCCTATGAACTCTATCACTAAAGCCTGGCCTCTCCATTTCCACCAAAGGCACATTCCCACAGAGAGCCCTCAGCTGTCTCAGATGTACAAACCCAAAGTCCTTTGAGCTGGATCAGCAACTCCCGCCCTAAGGCCTGAAATACCAACACAGCCCCCAGTCCTACTCCAACTCTCTCCCATCACTATGACAGCAGCACAGTAAATCCCCAAAATCCAGGCTGTCCCCCATTGCCAGAAGGTTCTGTACATCCCTCAATCTGACCCTGTCTCCCTCTCCTTCCCAACTCTAAACTAAGTTCATGGTGCCTTCTGGAGCCCTCAGAAGTTGTTCAGCAAAACCCATTAGATCCTTAACATCTGACTTCCAGTCACCTTCTTGCTGTAAATTAGGAGTCAGCAAATTTCTGTAAAGGGCATGTAAAAGTTGTTTTAGTTTCCTACTGCTACTGTAATAAATTACTATAAATTTAGTAGCTTAAGACAACACATATTTGTTCTCTGGAGGTCAGAAGTCCAAATGGATTATACATATTTGGATAAAATCAAGGTGTCAGCAGGGCTGTGTTCCTTCTGAAAGTTCTGTGGGGGGCCTCTATTTCCTTGCTTTTTCCAACTTCTGGAAGTGGCCCCAATTTCTTGACTTGTGGCTTTTTCCTCCATTTTTAAAGTGTGTCTTTCCAACTTGCGCTTGTCATCACATCTTCCTTGACCCTCTTGCCTCCCTTTTATGATGACCTTGGGCTAACCCAGAGAATCCAGAATAATTTCCAATCTCAAAATCCTTCACTTAGTTACATGTTCAAAGTTCATTTTGTAAAGTAACATCCACAGATTCTGGGGATTAGGATACAAATATCTTTTTTTTTTTAGATTTTATTTATTTATTTTTTAGAGAGGGAAGGGAGAGAGAAAGAGAGAGAGAGAAACATCAATGTGCGGTTGCTGGGGGCCATGGCCTGCAACCCAGGCATGTGCCCTGACTGGGAATCAAACCTGTGATACTTTGGTTCGCAGCCCGCGAGGATACAAATATCCTGGAGGGGGCGCTGTCTACTACACCACTCTCAGTTTGTGAGCCATACAAAGCGGGGGCAGCAGTTACATACAATATGCCACAGTAATTCCATTCCTAGATTTATATGTCCAAAGAATGAAACGGAGACTCAAACATTTCATTGTACGGTAGTGTTCACAGCAGTATTATTCACAATAGCTGAAAGGTGCAAACCATCTACTGCTCATCCACTGAGGAATGGATAAACAAAATGTGGCCTATCCATACAGTGGAATATTATTCAGCCTTAAAAAGGAATGAAGATCTGACATATACAACATGAATGAACCCTGAAAACAATGCTAAGTGAAATAAACCAGTTACAAAAAGTCATATATTATATGATTGCACTCATGAGAAATATCTAAAATAGGCAAGTTCATTGATAGAGAAAATACAGTAGAGGTTACCAAGGGTTGGGGGATGGGTGAATGGGAAGTTACTGTTTAATGACTATAGTTTCTGTTTGGGGAGATGGAAATTTTTTTTTTAAGATTTTATTTACTTATTGAGAGGGGAAGGGAAGGAGAAAGAGAGGGGGAGAAATACCAATGTGTAGTTGCCCCTCACATGTCCCCGACTGGGGACCCAGCCCCAAACCCAGGCATGTGCCCCAACCGGGAATCAAACTGGCGACCCCCTGGTTCACAGGCACATGCTCAATCCACTGAGCTACACCAGCCAGGGCAAAAAATTTTGGAAATAGTGATGATGATTGCACAACATTGTGAATGTAATTAATGCCACTGAATCATACACTTCAGAATGGTTAGAATAGCAAATTTAATGTTATATTTTACCACAATAAAAGAAGTTAGACAAGCAAAAAGTCAACAAAGAAAGGTCAGTGGGCTGGCTTTGGCCTATGAACAGCAGTTTGCCCGACCCCACTGATCCTCTCAACTTTTCCCCCTTACCCTCGCACTTCCCTCCTTATCTGGCTTAGAACTCACAGCCCCTCAGTATAATCATCTTGCATACACTCTCCCTTTCAAGTCTAACCCCACCTGCCCTGCCTCTACCCCCCACCCAAACTGGACAGGGCTAGAAAATTAAATCCCACAACCTTGCTGACTGGTCTTATTTCTATATTTTTTTTAAAAATTATTTATTTATTTTTAGAAGGGAAAGGAGGGAGAAAGAGAGGGAGAGAAACATCAATGTGTGGTTGCCTCTCATGCACCCCCAGCTGGGGACCTGGCCTGCAACCTAAGCACGTGCCCTGACTGGGAATCAAACTGGCGACCCTTTGGCCAGCACCCAATCCACTGAGTCACACCAGCCAGCACGTGATCTTATTTTTAAATGCCAGACCAAGTTCTTGGAGCGGATCCTTGGGTGGCTGGCAATCGCTTCATATTGCCCAGTCCAGTCTCTCTCCTGCCTTCCCCTCACCAAAAGATCTCCATTACCTCCTCCAGGTCTTCACGCTCAATTCATGAACTCAAGTCCTGTTTCTCTGAAAATGGGAGCAATTAGAAGAGAAATCCCATACGCTCCATCACCACCTCTGCCTCCCTCCCTATACCTGTAATGTGTCTGGATGAATGTCTGTGCAGAGAGCCTTCCCATGTGTTACTCAGAGATGTCTCTCCAGCTGCTGTGCCTCTGTTGGATGGTTCCACCACCATGAACAAGCTGGCCTTATTCCCATTTTTAAAAGCAAACAAATGCCCTGGCTGGCGTAGCTCAGTGGATTGAGCACGGGCTGTGAATCAGGCATTGCAGGTTTGATTCCCAGTCAGGGCACACGCCTAGGTTGCAGGCCATGGCCCCAGCAACCGCACATTGATGTTTCTCTCTCTCTCTTTCCCTCTCTCCCTCTCTCTCCTTCTCCCTCCCTTCCCTCTCTAAAAATAAAGTCGAAAAAAAAAACTTAAAAAAAAGATGGCTATTTGTTTAAAAAAAATTTTTTAAAAAGCAAACAAACAAGCAAACAAAAAACCCACAACCCTACATCCTCTTTCAACTACCACGCTTTTCCCAGTCTCCCTTACCACAAAACTCCCTGAAGTGGTACTTAACGCTCACTCTTCCCTTCTTTCCTGCTCAGTCTACCCAGCCCACATGACTCCATAGAAACTGCTCTTGCTAAAATCACTGGTGACCTCCAAAGAGCTATTTTCTGTCACCATATCTGGCATTCTTGAAATTCTTTTTTCCTGGCATCTGGGACCCTCACCCCTTGGGGTCACAGTCCTCACACCTCTTCTGTCTACACAAAGTCCCTGCTCTTCAGACAATTCCAGGAAGAATGGAAAGCCATGCAGTGTGGTTCAGAATCCAGACTCAGCCTGAACTCCAGGGTGACCCCACTTGAGTTCCTCAACCTTACTCAGTTTCCTCATCCGTAAAACAGGCTGTGCCACACCTAGCTTGCAGGCTGTCACAGGTAGTGGCATACCTGGCATCAATAAGCAGTGTTTGATACATCACTGGCACCAGGATGCCATGGTGGCAGTGGCCAGAGGTGTCCGAGCTGGCCTAGGGAGAATGACAGGGTTTGGTGATGTGCCAGGAGGGACAGAGAGTCCAAGCTCTCCCCAGCTCCCCCGCTAAAACTCGCTACAGATGAAAGGGAAGAGAGGTGTGTAAAGCTGACATTGAATATGGGGTTCATCTGCTTTACAGTAGAGAGAACTGCAGAGTATCAAGTGGTGTGAAAATCAGACCGCAGACTGTTTGCCCTTTAAAAATGAGGTTTCAGGTCCTGACCAGGTAGCTAAGTTGATTAAGAGTATCATCCAGATATGCCAAGTTTGTAGGTTCAATCCCGGTAAGGACACATACAAGAACAAACCAATGAATGTGTAGTAGAACAAAAATCAATGGTTTTTTTTTCCCTCTCTCTAAAAATCTATTTTAAAAATGAGCCATCTTTTAAAAAAAGGGACATCTCATAAAGTGTGTAATTAATAACTGTCTATGGATGATCCCTGTTAGAAATGCAGATCATAAAAAAGACGGGGAGAGGATGAGAAGGGTATAGGAAACAGAGAACTCAAAGAACATATATGTACAACACATGGGCATGAACTAAGGGAGGGGGAATCCTGGAGGGCTGGAGGGTGCAGGGCAGAGGGAGGATAAAGGGGGGAAAATTGGGAAAACCATAATAGCATATTCAATAAAATATACTTAAAAAAAGAAGTGCAGATCATTTACTGAGCTGGCAACTGGCACCCTTCCCTCCCCTTTGCTCCTCTTCTCAACCCCAAATTCCAGTTAGGAAGAAGGAATGAGAGTCATCAACAGGCTTTCATGTTGAGTGGGTATACAAAATGTGGTCCATCTACATGATGGGATATTACTCAGTCATAAAAAGGAATGAAGGGGAGGGGTAGGTGGAGGTGGAAGAGGGTATAATGGAAATAAATAGTAATGGAAAAAATACAATAAAAATAAATTTTTTAAATAATAAAAATTTAAAATAAAAAGGAACAAGGTACTGACACATGCCGCAATATGGATGAGCCTTGAAAATATGATACTCAGTCAAAGAAGCCAGATACAGGTCACACGTCAAGTGATTCCATTTATATGAAATGTCAATAATAAGCAAATCTATAGAGACAGAAAGATTAGTGGTTGCCAGGGAATGAGAGGGAGTTAGGAGGAAATGAGGGGTGACTCCTAATGAGTGTGGGGGATTCTTTTGAGGTGATGAAAATGTTATAAAATTTATTGTGATGGTTACACAACTCTGAATATACTAAAACTACTCAATTATACACTTCATTTTTTTTTAAAGACTTTATTTATTTATTTTTAGAGAGGGGAAGGGAGGAAGAAAAAGGAGAGAAACATCAATGTGCGGTTGCCTCTCGAGTGCCCCCTACTGGGGACCTGGCCCACAACCCAGGCACGTGCCCTGACTGGGAATTGAACTGTGACCGTTTGGTTCACAGCCCAGCACTCAGTCCACTGAGCCACACCAGCCAGGGCTCAATTCTACACTTTAGATGAGTAATTATGTCTAATAAAGCTATTATTTTTAAATGACTTTATTGACCCTAAAGATGGCCAAAAGTCCAAGGATCCCCCACAGTAAAGGGTTCCAGAGCTCCTTTCTCCAGCCAAAATGGGATCTTGCTGCTCTGATGATGCCATTAGCACAGCCCTTCTCAGAACCTCATCCCATGATTTTGGAAGCTCAGGTGACAGGTATAAACCCCAAGAATAAAGGTTTAACTGCAACCAGGAGGGGGGACTGTAAACAGGGCAGCTACTGCTGCAGGTTTTGACTCTATGTTGCACCCATGAGGGATGGAGTGGGATGTAGATTTTTCTCATTTTTATCCTACATGTGTCTAGAATACTATTCTGTTGCCATGTAATAAACTCCCACAAATTTATTGGCTTAAAACAGCACCTGTTTATCATCCCACAGTTCAGGAGGTCAGAAGGCCAGGCATGACATGGCTGGGCTCTCTGCTCAGGGTCTCACCAGCAGAAACGAGGTGTCAGCTGCGGCTTCAATTTCATCTGGGGCTCTGATCCTCTTCCAAGTTCACTAGATGTCTGCAGAATTAAGTTCCTTTCGGCTGCAGGACTGAGGTCTCATTGGCTTGCTAGCTACTGACTGGGGTGCACTCTCAAGTCCCTGTGCTGTGGCCCCCTCCATCTGATCAAGGGAACATCTCACACATAGATCCCATGGATCCCTCTCTCCATTCAAATCTATTTTCCTCTTACGGAAGCAGCCAGAGAAGATTCTGTACTTTTAAACAGGTCATGTGACTAGGTCAGGCTAGTAGATATTGTTAGCCTGACATTGTCTCAACGTCAATTGTGCATATATGGCATAACCTAATCACGAGAGTAATACCCTATCATTCATAGGGTATCCACACTCAATGGGAGGGGAGTATATGAGGGTAAAGGTCACTGGAGGACTTAGCAGAATTCTGCTACCACAAATGTGGGGAACATGAAAGAGATGCAGAGAGAGTTGACACATACTAAGGACATACAGAGAATTGTAGGTGGAACCTAAATGAGAATCTTGGGCCCCAAACCTAATTTGAGGCTTTTCCTCTAAGCGAATATGCCATGAATTGGGGGGTGGGGTGTTGAGTGATGGCCCTTTGGGCCCCAGAATGCTCTGATACATGTAGGGAGCCCCAACCTGTTTAGGAGATGGGGGTGGTCGTGTATACAAACTCTTGGATCAGGAATGGAGGCCCCACAGAAGCAAATAGTCCCTGCCTGGGAGGGCATCCTGAATACTCCCAGGAAGGCAGAATGGGGGTTAGACATGCAGGGGTTTGGAGCAAGCCCCAATATCCCCCAATGCCTTGGTTCCCTTTCCCGGTCCCAGGACTCACCTGGGACTAGCGGCCCAGCCCTGACCAAATAAAGCCAGGTGCAAGAAGAGGTTCTGAGGAGCCCAGCTGGGTTTACTGAGGAATGTGGAGGAATAAAACACAATCTACATGATAGGACAAGGTCAAGTACGCAATGACAGAGAATCCACATTCTGTGGTCAACTGTCAGTGTCCAGGCAGCCAAAAGAAGGGGGTGCTAGACACAGAGATCTCTCAGCCAATAAGGCCAGGGTTCCCCAGCCACTAGGGGGTGCCTGGCACACATGATGCTTGCTTTCAGGGCAAGCAGAGGGAACACATTTGGAGAACTCAAGGCAGGGACTGGGGTGGAGCCGCTGACCTCTGGCCTCCTGCACCTCAGAGGCCTTGCAGACCTTGGGGGCAGTGGGCTTGTCTAGGAGCCCCCAAAGGCCCTGACCTCCAATGCTGGCTTCCTTTGTCTAGCCCAACCTGACTCACTTTGCTCATGGGCAAGCCCTCGAAAAGAGGGCTGGAGTCCACCTGTGCTATGACCCCTGTCCCCCTTCTCTGGTTCTGCTCCCTGTTTCCAGGCTCGCCGCTACAGCTCACTAGGATGGGCTACTACCTTCATCCCTCTTCTCTCCCCTCCATGTTCAGCACTCAGCTCCTCTCCTTACACTCCATGGTCAAGTTTCACCTCCCTCTGTGAGGGACTTTCCCCCAGGGAAACATCTGCTTTTCACCATATGAACAAGGAGGAACCAGGTATTCCCTACTTCAGTTAGGTGCATTCCCTTTACAAAAACTCAACATATGACCACCCTGGCTGGTGTTCCAGTTTTAAATCAAAATGGCTGGCCACTTCCTCAGCTGATCTCTGTAAGCACACAGCTCGGCTGTGATTTTCCCACCCAGCAGACCAAGGAGGAGCCTGAGGCTGGGCAAAGCTGGAAAGCTGGGATCTGATACCCAGTCTGGTTCCTGCCCATGGGAGAGTAGAGGGGGAAGGGGAGGAAAGAGCTTGGGGCCTCTGGTCAAAATAAAAGGAGAGTGAATCAGCCTAGGGATCAGGGAACATGGCCAGAAGGATGAAGAATCAGCAAAGGTGCCACAAGAGACCATGAGGGAGCATTTGGAGTTCAGGGGAAAGGATGGAGGGACAGAGGAAGAGGACAGCTGGGGATACTGTTGAGCTCAGAAAGGGTGTCCATTGTCCAATGTCTCCCTGGACAGCTGGAGCTTCTCAGAGGAATGGAGAGGGGTGAGGGATGGAAGGTAGGGTGTCCTGTCCCACCTGAGGATGGAAAAGGAAGGAGCTAGGGCTGGGACTGGTACTGGCCAGGCCAGGGGAGGGACAGAGGTTTGCTCTGATGAGAAAGCAGACCTAGATGGCTGTGAGGGGTGAGGCAACAAGGAAACAAGAGCAGCTCTCCCTAGGGAGAGGTACTCAAAGCTCCAGTATGTGCAGAGGGGAGGCACATGTGTATGTGGGCACAAGTGCTCAAGTGCTGCTAAGTGCCAGCTGCTGCTCTAGCAGCTTTACTTGAATTCCCTGTTTTGTCCTCACTACGGCACTGATATAATACCCCAAGGGGCTAGCCCAAGATCATCCCGGTTAGTTGGTGCCAGCACCAAGATCATACTCCCTACAGGCTCCTCACAACCTCCTGTAGCCTCAGGACTCACCTGGGACTAGCGGCCCAGCCCTGACTAAATAAAGCCAGGTGCAAGAGGAGGTTCTGAGGAGCCCAGTTGGGTTTACTGAAGAACATGAGGGAGAAAACACCATCTACATGAAAGGACAAGGTCAAGTACACAGCAACATAGAATCCACGTTCTGTGGTCAATTGTCAGTGTCCAGGCAGCCAAAAGAAGGAATGACTCCTAAGGGTCATTGGGAGGCTTTGGCTTCAACTTTGGGCAGACAGGGAGAAAGGAGACAAGATAAAGCCCAGGAGGGGAGCCAGGCTAGAGCAAAGCAACTGGTTTCAGGATAGCTTTCTCCTCCCTCAGCCCCTGTGGACCTTGAGCCCCTGCTGCTATTTCCAATAGTGAGCCACTGCCAGCATATGGCAGCGGGGGCTGGGGAGGTAACATCTGTCTGGTGCAGTGGCCTCAGCTGCAGCAGCACAGGGTGGTACCAGTAACTCAGAAGTTGAAATGTGAGAAGCAGGAGAGGCACAGGGCTGGGAAAGGCTGAGCAGCAGCAGCAGAGACGGTTTCCCTGGCAGGAGCTGGAGGCTCTGCTCTGGTGGCCAGAAGAGGTCCTCCCGTCGTCGACCCACATCCCTTCTGAGTGATTGCCCCTCTAGCTTCAGGCTGTGGGCTGTGGCACCCACTCAAAGTGGTCCACGAGGGAGGCAGCAGGTCTGTGTTGCAGATCTGGGGAAGGGATAGATAGAGGACCGGGCCAAGGCAACCAGAACAAAATGCATCAAGCCCTGCCCAGCTTTGCCAGGAGCACTGGATGGGGGGATGGGCAGAGTGGGGAGGAAGACAGGGAGGTCCCTGGGGTTTCCTACCTCAGAGGCTTGGCCTTGACTTTCCCCTCCTTGGGCAGAACTGAATCATGGAAGCCCCTCACTACTCCAGGGACAGGGAAACACACCAAGTTCCTGCCCCCTCCCAGGCCGCTGCCAGCCTGACTTTCCAGTGAGGACTGACCAGAGACGGGTGGCTTCCCAAGTGTATGTGAGGTGCTGTGTATTGAGTGAGCACTTCATTTCCTTTCTCTTAGCTCCACAACCACCTAATCAGTATATCAATAGGTAGTATTATTATGACTGCCCCCCCCCACTACAGATGAGCAAATACAGGCTCAGTGGGGTTCAGAAACTTGCCCGAAACCACACAGCCACAGTGGCAGAGCTGACCTGAATGAGGGCTTGCCTGACAGCAGGACTTATATACCTACCCACCATGACACGAGGGAAGGGAGGTGGAAGAAGCAAAGGTCACCAACAGGTACACACAGGTCTGTGTGCCAAATCCAAAGTAAGAGATGAAAGGCAGCCTTGGGACCTCCAGGAAAGCAAGGTGATACCGGATGAAAATGTATTAAGAGGCAGCAGTTAAATGCCTAGTCCCAGATCTGTGGATGAATCTGCAGCAGTAGGGACCCCCTGTAACCCCCGAGGTTCTTCCCTGGGGCCACAGGATCACCACTGAGCAAGTGATTGGCACTTACCTTGACAGAACATGGAGTACATCTGGGCCCTGAGGTCTGCATGGCCCTTGTTGGAAGAGTCAGCAACACTTACTGTGGGACAGCGCTCAGCAAGGCTCTGCTAAAAATGAACAGAAACACCTCAGTAGGCATCACAGGGCCTGGCGGCCAGGAGCCAGAGAATCCCAGTGCTTCCAACTGGACTCACCTCTATGAGCCTCAGTTTCCTCGTCTGCACAAGGGGAGGCATGCCAGCACTGACACACAGGGCTGCTGCGAGGATTAAGCAAAGCATTTGTCAAAAAGCACTTATACTAAAGGACTAATGGACATGAGCAATGGGGTAGTGATTGCGGGAGGGGGGAGGGAGTAAAAGGGGGATAAATGGTAATGGAAAAATACAATATAAATAAATAAATAAATAAATAAAATTTAAAAAGTAGTTATATTGAGCCCTGGTCAGGTGGTTCAGTTGGTTGAAATGTCCCATATACCAAAAGTTTGCAGGTTCAATCCCTGGTTGGGGCACACACCTAGGCTGCGTGTTCCATTCCAAGTTGGGCTGTGTACGGGAAGCAACAGATCCAGACTGATGTTTCTCTCTCACATGAATATTTCTCTCTCTCTCCCTTCCCCTCTCTCTAAAATCAATAAACCTATCCTTGGGTAAGGATTAAAAAAATCATTTAAAAATTTTTTTAAATACTTATATTAAAAATCTTCGTCTATGCAAAAAATAAAAACTGCACACACACAGCAGCATTATTCACATTATTCAAAAAAAGTAGAAACAACACAAACACTCATCAACAGATTGAAAGGATACACAAATTCTGATCTATCCACACAATGGAATATTACTTAACCATTAAAAGGAATGAAGGACTGACAAATGTTACAACATCAATGGATCTTAAAAACATGATGCCCAGTGAAAGAAGCCAGACACAGAAGGTCCCATCTCCAGAACAGGCAGATCCACAGAGACAGGACGCAGACTGGTGATAGCCAGGGGCTAGGAGAAGTGGAGGAATGGGGAATGAGTGCTAATAAGTTCAGGGTTTCTTTTATGTTTTGTTTTGTTATTGTTCTTAATTTATTTTTAAGAGCTATTTTAAGTTCACAGCAATATTGAGCAGAAGGTACAGAGATTTCCCATATGCCCCTTGATCCCACACATAAACAGCCTCCTCCATTACCAACAACACCCCCTTCCCATGGAAGTGGTACATTTTGTTACAAGAACCTACTAGGGTTTCTTTTTGGGATGATGAAAATGTTCTGACATTAGATGGTAGTGATGGATGCACAACTCTAATATACTAAAATCCACTGAGTGTATATTTTAGAAGGGTGAATTTTGTGGTATGTTATCTCAAGTTTTATTTTTATTTTTTAATCCTCACCTGAGGATATGTTTATTGCTAGAAAGAGAAGGGAGAGAGGGAGAGGGAGATGGAGACACACATCAATGTGAACAAGAAACATTGAAACATCGATCCGTTGCCTCCTGTATGTGCCCTGACCAGGGATCAAGCCTGCAACCTAGGTATGTACCTTGACCAGGAATTAAAATCCACAAACTTTAGGTATACAGGACGATACTCCAACTAACTGACCCACCAACCCACAGCTATATCTCAATTTTTATTTTTTTAAACACTAATTTTTTTGAAGATTTTATTTATTTTTAGAGAGAAGTAAAGGGAGGAAGCGAGGGAAACATTAATGTGTGGCTGTCTCTCGTGTGCCCCCTACTGGGGACCTGGCCTGCAATCTAGTCATATGCCCTGACTGGGAATCAAACCGGCAACCCTTTGGTTTGCAGGTTGTGCTCAGTCCGCCAAGGCACACCATCAGGGCGAGAGCTTAATTTTTGAAAAGCACTTAGGCCTCAGAAAATGTAGCTCTCATTACTATATCCTTCAACTTTAAAGAGTCTGTCATAAAATGGAAGACAACATATGAACACATTTTAAAATGTTCAACACCCAGACAAGAGCCAAGCAGCACAGTCCTGGCATCCTGGGATGACTGTCACAAAGTCATGCTCAGTATACACAGACGGGAATGAGTGACCGACATGCAGGAACCGCTCCTGGCCACGGTGACTGAGTGTCCCAATTAATCTGCACAGAAGTACTAAACCCATAGCCATGGAAGTGAGAATAACCACAGCTGCACATGGTGGCATCTGGGCTGAGAGTTGGAGGACTTGGGTGGTTGGGTAGGGATGAGCTGGCACTCACAGACCTGTGGCAGCTCAGAGGTATGGCACCAAGCAGGGCTGGCAGGAGGGGAGGACACTGAGCAGGGGTAGAACACTCATCCTAGCACTCCATGGCTCAAAGCAGAGTCTGGTACATGCTTTACTTCAGTTGACAAATAGCTGCAAAAAGCTTGTAGCAGGGCTGACCTCTGCCATCCCAGAAGCCCCCAGTTTTTCTGAGGTGTCCAAGAGGTTCAGGCTACTCTGGGTACCAGTTTCAGCTTCTGAGAAGACCCAGGCCTGAGTTCCTCTCTGAGCCACCCCCAGATACCAGGCTTCTAGAGAGAATATATGATGAGATCAGCAAGCCTGCTTCGGGGCTATCCCCCAATGTCAAATGGCCAGACATGCTTATAGTGTGGCATAGAATGGACAGAGACAGCCACACCTCAGAGCCTGGGCTCTTCCTCCAGCCCTAAGGGAACAGAGAGGTGACTCCCAGCTGTAGGCCTGAGCCTACAGACCTGCAAGTGAGGCCCGTACACTTCTCTCTCAATCCTTTCCCTATCCCTCCTGCCTCCACCCTCTGTCCTGTGTAATTCCTAACCCTCTGGGAGGAAGCCAAACAAAAGAGAACTCCTTGGAAAAGAGAAAGGCACCTGCTGTGTACATATGTGCACACACATGCACACATGTGCATACACATGCCCACACTGCCACAGAGCACATAACATAATAACTAGATACAGGGAAGAGAAAGGGAACTAGACATGTTAGCATCTTTCCTACTCTGGGCCAGGGAGTTACCAAGGGATTTACATGCATTGTCTAACTTAATCCTTAAGAGAACCCTATGAGCCTTGAATGGTGTAGCTCAGTGGGCTGGCCATCGGGCATCATCCGCAGGCCTCAGACTGAAATGTCCCCAGTCAGATTCTCAGTTGGGGCACATGCCTGGGTTACGGGCCACGTCCCTGGTTGGGGGCATGGGAGAGACAACGGATTGATGTTTCTCTCCCTCTCCAAAAATACATTTTACAAATCTTAAAAAAAAAGAAAGAAAGAAAAATCCTATGAGATTTCATAGATGAAGAAAATGAGCTTCCGAGAACTTAAGGAACTTAGCCAATGGGACATGCAGTAGGTAAGAGCCATGAAGCTGAGCACAGTGCCTGGCAAGAGCCCCAGAAGCCGTCCTGTGGAGGCAGCTAAGAAGAGCAGGGTTGTGTGTTGTTTCTGCCCACCCCCTGGCATTGGCTCCTTTGGGGATCCTCTTACTCCCACATTTTTCCATGTGACTCTAGGGGTGTCTGCCCTGGGCTGGGGCAAACTCCTGACCTAGACCTGTCCAATCAGCTACGGGGATGAATTGGGACCCAACAGTGGGCAAGCCTGGGATCTTGCTGGAGCTCTGGGAGAGCCAAGCTGAGCGACACAGATACTGGACCCAGAGGTGCAAGCCAGTGTCCCAGCACCGTTGCTGAGCACTTGACCAGCCAGGCTCTCAGCCTTTGCAATTATGAGTTGTTAAGTAACTAGTCTTTGAACACAGGTCTGACTGCAGAGCTCGCGCTGTTTCCCTGGAGGCTCTGGTAGCTTAAGGATTGGGACAGAGCTGGGGATGGGGCCTCACCTCTCTCACAGAATCCTGTAGGGCGGGGGGGGGGGGGGGGGGGGGGGGGGGGGGGCGGGTGCTCTTGGCCTTCTCCTAAAGCAGCTCCATCACTCAGTTTAACCTTCAAAGTTGGCATCTGCTTGCAAGAATTTGTGTCCTCTGGGAATTCAGCCTCCAGATGTCAGATCCAAGGCAGCAGCAGTGGCTGCACATGGCTCTCCCCAGAGTGAATCAGCCACATTCCAAAGGTGCAAACACAGACACCACGCCCTCCGCAGCCTGGGGCTACAGACTTCCTCCCCAGGCCTGCCCAGCCCCCACTCCTGCTACCCTCCCCTCTCCCCTCTTCCCATCCAGACCAGGCTTTGGGCTTCCTTTCCTGAGACATTCTCCTGGAACTGAAACAAGAGAAAATGAAAGCCATTGGAGCCAGGAGACACCCTGATCCACTCTGCTCACTCCCTCCCCTGCAGCAAGCCCAGATCGCGGCCCAGACCTCCCCCAGTTATCAGCATATACAGGATCAGCCAAAAATGGATTTACAGTTGCTCATGTAGAAAATAATACATTGATTAATAAATAACAACACAAGAGTAAACTCTGTGTTTCTTGTACTCACAACCATAAACCTACTTTTCCCCTACCCTACATGGGTTCATTCACTTGTTAAGTTTTGAGCACCTACTGTGGGCAAACCAGACACAGACAAACCCCTGACCTCATGGAGCTCAGCCCAGCAAGAGTCAGACAAAATCATATCCACAGACAGAAAATGATTCCAAGCTTGTGAAGTGCTGAAGAGGAAAGAAAGAAGGAAGGAAGGGCTGAAGCTGATGGGAAGTGGTAAGGAGAGGGTTATGAGGTGGGGGGCCACTCTCAGAGGTAACACATGCTGAGGCCTAAAGCATGGATCAAAGCCTCCTCTACCCAGAGCCACTTCCCTGCAATCATTTCGTGAGTACTATGGCAATGTTACTGCAAAGAATCTCCCCCAGTCACTCAGCAAGTCCATTTCCTGATGCCTTCTGTCAGCATTAATGCAGGGAAGTCTGGCTAATATTTTTTCAATAAGAACTTTATTGAGATATAATTTACATACTACACAACTTACCATTCTAAACTATACAATGCAATGTTTTTAGTATATTTACCATGTTGTGCAACCATCACCACAATCAATTTTAGAACATTTTTATTGCTTCCAAAAGAAAACCTGCAGCCATTAACAGTTATTCTCCAATCCCTGTGCCCCCAGCCCCTGGCAGCCAGTTTTCCACTTTCCATCTCTATTGACCTGCTTATTCTGGACATCTCATATAAATGGAACCATACAGTATGTGGCCTTTTCTGTCTGGCATCTTCACTCAGCATAATGTTTTCAAGGTTTATCCATGTTGTAGCCTGTGTCAGACCTTCATTCCTGCCTGGCCAGGGAGCTCAAGTGGTTAGAGAGTCATCCCGATACTCCATGGTTGCATGTTCAATCCCTGGTCGGGGCACATATAAGAATCAACCAATGAATGCATAAATAAGTGGAACAACAAATAGATGTTTCTCTCTCTCCCTAAAATCAATTTTAAAAAAGAAAAGAACTTCAAGCCCTGGCTGGCGTAGCTCAGTGGATTGAGCGCAGGCTAGGAACCAAAGTGTCCCAGGTTTGATTCCCAGCCAGGGTACATGCCTGGGTTGCAGGCCATAACCCCCAGCAACCACACATTGATGTCTCTCTCTCTCTCTCCCTCCCTTCCCTCTCTAAAAATAAGTAAATAAAATATTTTAAAAAAAGAAAGAAAAGAACTTCATTCCTTTTCAAGGCTGAATAAATATTCCATTGTATATCTAGACCACATTTTATATACCCATTCATCAGTTCATGAACATTTGGGTTGTTTCCTCCTTTTGGCTATTGTGAATAATGCTGCCATGAACATCTATGTACATGTACAAGTTTTTGCCTGGACGCATATTTTCAAATCTCGTGGGTATATGCCTAGGAATGGCAGTGCCGGGTGACTCTATGTTGAGGAAATGCCAGACTATTTCAAAACAGCTGCATGACTTGACATTGCCACCAGGAGTGTGAGGGTTCCCACTCCTCTGTATCTTCCCACTACCTATTACTATTTCTCTTTTTTCGTTATAGTCATCCTGGTGGGTGGAAAGCAGTACCTTGATGTGGTTTTGATTTGTATTCCCTAATAAAACCTGTCCTCAGCTTGGTCTTGAATGGTGGTACCCATTCCTTCCAAGCCAGCACAGCCATTGCTCCCATCCACTGAAGATTCCAATGCCTTCAAACCCTGTATCAGATTCTGCTGTGATTCACTTCCTCCTTCACAAAGGTCAAAACCACCTTCAGTCCAATTTAGTCAACGCCCACCGCCTGAAGCCACCTGGAACGAGAAACTGTAGGGAAGCAAGATAGGGAGTCCTCCTCTGTGCCCCAAGGGCAGATAGTGAGGAAGAAGTGTGTGGGCAAGTACCTACAGGAGTTCCTATACATCTCTTCCTATCTGGTCCTCACCAAATTGTGCTCCCTGAAGGCACAGCTTCCTCCGTTCATTTACTGCTATATCCTTAGGTAGTAGGCAAGCCATAAATATTTGTTGAATGAACAAAAGATAAAGAGAACTCAGAGCTGAGAATGTGGGGGTGAGATGTTTGTGATTAGAAGCTTAGACTCTGGAATGAAATGATTTTACTAGAATAATCCTACCTCTGCTACTTTATAGCTGTGTGGTCATGGGTGAATCACTTGGGTTCTCTGAGCCTCTCTCTCATCATCTACAAAATGGACCTGACAGCAACAATCTACCTGATAAATCAGGCAGTTTTGAGAATTAAATGACATAATACAGATCAGGCAGTATTATGCGCCAAGGACCCTTATTGATGAAGTCACATAATGTCAATCTTCATAAGAGCCTCGTGAGATAGGCTATCATCACCAGCTTCAACATTATAGAGGAGGAAACAGGGACTCTGAGGATTCAAGGAATCTGTTGGGTCATGAGTCTGGCTAGGGCAAAACCAGGATCTGAACCAAGATCCGTAACTTCAGGCAGGGGCCATCTGTGTGGTCCAATGCCATGTGGCCCCTAACACTGACGGAGGAGAGCTAGGCAGTCTCTGAGCAGGCAACAAACTAGTCCAAAGCACTGGGCATGCACGCCTGGGCTGTGTCTAGCCCTGTGCAAAGTGAGCAGGCTGCTGGTAAATTTCAAAAACCTCAAACTAGGGACTGAAAGGACTAAGTATGTGTCTGGGTGGTTCAAAGAGATCCTGGGGCCAGAAACCTCCTGCACCAGAACACCAATTGGGGTGGAGGCTCAGGGGTCAAAAAGATAAGATGGTGGTAACAGTTTTATCAGGGAAAGCAAAAAGAAGCCCGAAGTTTCCAACAGGGAAGCCTGGCTACTAAAAGGGGCTCCCTTAAAGATTGCAGGCACTCTTTTCTCTCCCAGGGTGTATGTATAGCTTCAGGAAGAAGCCACCCTGCTGGACCACCCTAAGTGACAGGTGTGACTGGACCCCCCTCAAATCAAACAGCCTATCTGGAAGAGCTCCAGTAGACTGGCCTAGGGAAGACATCAAGCTAGCCCCTAACAAAGTGGGCCTGGTGCTCCCTAAGGTTGGGTATAAATATTGGGAACTCTCTTGAGTAGAAATGGGGGTTCCCCTCACTTTTGCTCTTCAACTGAGGAAACCTGTCACGCAAAAGAGGTCCAAAGATGGAAACTTAGGGAACACCTGTTTCAGGGGCCATAGGCAGACCCTGGGGGCTTTAGGACTTAAGCAGAACCTCGTGTGAAGTGCTGTGTGAGGGGAGAGCTCAGGGCAGAACAAGGAGCTCAGAAGTGAGTTGGTAGTCTAGGGTGGCCTGATCTTTGGGGAAACTTGGCAGGAGAGAGATGGAGACAGGGCTATTGATTGAGACCCCATCATTTATTTCAAACAGGGGAGAAGCTCAGCTGATAAGTGCTCCAATAGAGAATGTGTTTAAATTGTTGTGGAAAACCATCAGGCATACTAGTCTCTTATCTGCCAGAATGCCTGGAAGGGGTTCCTCACAGCTGCCTGGCTAGGAAATCTGGGGCAGGGGTTTTCCTGACTCATGAGAGGACCACATGCATCACAAGTCTCTTGAGCTAGTCAAGAATACAGATCCCTGGGCTTTGCCCCAGACTTACTGGTCAGCATGTTGAGTTTGAGAATGCACTGAGTTTAAGACTCAAAATATCTCCAGGGAGGCAAGAGGTCCAGAGGGAAGGAGGGACCAGATCAACGCGAAGCAATGTGCAGAATGACTGCTCACCAGCTCTGGCCCACAGGGGTCGTTTATTTTTTTTAAAGACTTTATTTATTATTTTTTTTATAATAGAGATTTTATTTATTTATTTTCAGAGGGGAAGAGAAAGAGAGGGAGAGAAACATCAATGTGTGGTTGCCTCTTGCGCACCTCCAACTGGGAATCTGGCCTGCAACCCAGGCATGTGCCTCGACCAGGAATCGAACGTATGACCCTGAGGTTCGAGGCCTGCATTCAATCCACTGACCCACACCAGCCAGGGCTATTTATTTATTTTTAGAGAGAGGGGAAGGGAGAAACAGAGGGAGAGAAATATCCATCAGTTGCCTCTCAGCCCACAATCTAGGCATGTGCCCCGACCTGGAATCTAACCAGCAGCCCCTCGCTTTGTGGACTGATGCCCAACCAAGCTTCAGTCCGGGCCCACAGGGGTCATTTGAGGGTATCAATTCCCATCTCCTTCTGACATTCTATTCACAAGAGTCTCATGACTCACATGTGCCACCTCAGACCTCTTTCCCTTCATCCTGGCACCCCCACTCATAGCCACCCAGTCAGCAGCCATAGCTTTAGCTGTGCCCTTAGTTCAAGGCCAGGACCTGTGGGTGGTTCTGGGTGCCCAAGCGGAATCATTCACCCCTTGGGCCCAGGGCCCAAGACCAAAGACCAAGACTTCAGGAAGAGGAAGCCCCTGGCTGAAGAAACTGGCAGGCAGTTGTGAAAAGTGCCTCTGGCCCCTCTTACACCAGTCCCATCCTGAAAAGGGACTGATTCGGCACAGATGCCAGTGCCTGGGGATGAGGCCCAGGGACTGCATAGGCATAGCTGAGAACAGAAAGTGTCTCCCCTTTGGTCATCATCCCCTGCCTATCCCTATGTCCCACAGAGTGAGTGTGTAAATGTATGTGTGTGTGGGTGGGGGGGGGTCTCTAAGGCACCCAATTTAGCAACATGTAGCCACATAAAAAGTACATCCCTTCTGCTGGGGTGAACCCACTCCCGAGGGAAAGGGCTTGGGCTCTGGACTCCAAAGGTTTGCATGTGGATCTTATCTCTCCTACTTCATAGCTGTGGGCTCTCAGGTGAACCACTGTAACCTCTCTCTTTGAGCCTCTCTTGTCTACCAAATGGCCTAACAGTAAGTTCTCCTGTGGTCTTCTATCACTAGGATCTCAGACTCACTGGTGGCCTGAGGCTCAAACACAGATGGCCAGGTCCTACTCCTAACCCTCTCAGGACCATATTTCACATCACAGCCCAAAAGTCAAGACTGGAAGCTATGACAGGCTGGAAGAGAGGTCTCCATGAGAAACCTTCAGTGCCTTGGGACCAGATCATAGGCTGATCTTCACAGGAGCATAAAAACATCTCCCTCTTCCACAAGAGAGGCAATGGGCACAGCCAGCAGAGCCCTGATCAGCAACTCTGAGGTCCTTTCCATCACATCTGGTCAGTGATCAGAGAACCTGCTTGTCAGCACAGATTTGGGTGGGTTTTGCAGGTGTGCTTTAATCTCTCCAGGTTCACAGGGGTGTTGGGTGATTCTGCTTGTCCTGAAGTTGCTCCTCGTGGGTACACAGAGCCTGCCTGGCTGACAAGGTCTTTGTTACTGTTCCAGAGCACTCAGCCATACCAGGCTTTCCCTGTAACCCACTACCAGAAGCAGCCTCTTCCCAGCTCCAGGTCTTCTACCTAGACCAAACCCACTTGTCTCCTTTCCCAAAGCCACTTGTACCTGCTCCAAAGCCTGGAGGGGTGACAAGTGTTTCCCAGACAACAAAAGCTTGTCCCAGGAGAACAGAGAGACTTCCATCCAGGAAAACTCCTGCTACACCCTTGTTCTGTACACTAATTTTAGGGTTTCATGGGCCCCAATTGCTAGGTATGCATTATAGCACACTTTTTTAGGCAGACTGTTACAGGCCACCCTTCCCTTCAAGTCACTCACCTCCCCCTCTCTCTAGTACTTTGGGAGGAAACTGAGGAGCAAAGTGGAGAACCTATCTTGGTCAAGGTCACCCCACCCTGGGTCTCTTGGGCGTGTTTCAGGGACTGACGTCAGTCTCCTTAGGCTCCATTGCTGTGTGACCTTGGGCAAGTTATTTAACCTCCCTGAGCCCGATTTCCTCTCAGCTAATAGTAGCTCCCAGGTCCAAGTTGTCCTGATCATTAAAAAAATAATATCATAAAGCACCTAGCACTTGGCCTGGCTCAATACGTGAGCTATTATCATTATTCTATCCTTTTCATCCCCTCCTCTCCACTACAGCCACAAGAGCCTCAGTGCCCGGCTGCTCCTCACATCCCCCACTTGCCAGCTGGTTCCCTGGCTTCCTCCAGGTCTTGACCCAAAAGTCACATTCCAGAAAGCCTTCCCTGCTTTTGTCCTCACCCTGACATACTCATTTGACATACTGGACATTCCACTGATGCACCCCTCTGGCCTCCCTCGCCCTGGCCCGTAAGCCCTTTAAGGGCAGGGCTGCTTCTACCTTCCCTACCCTGTGCCCGCGCTCGTAGGAGTGAAGTATTCCTATCACGTCTCCGGGGCTGCGGGTGCGCCTAGGAGTCTGATTCAGGGTCCGGACGCCCAACCGGGGAAGGAACAAGAGGGATAGCGCGCACAAGAGCCGCGAGACCCGGCTGGCTGTAGGACCCGGGTTTCGGTGGGCGGCGCCGGGGACAAAGGACTGCCCTACCTGTGCTGGGGGCGCAGGCACCTCCCCGCGGGCGGCTCCGGCGCGCACCCCCCGAGGTCACGTCCGGGGCGTGCCAGCCGGAAGGAGGCCCCGCGCGGGGCGGGAGGGGCGGGACGTTCGCTGCCAGCCCACGCCCCCACCGCGAGCCAGCCGGCCCGCTTCACACTTCCGCTCGCCTGGCCGGCTCATTCATATTCATATGAGGGTGAGGGGCAGGACCCGGGTCCCCCGCGGCGCCCCGCCCCCGGGCCGCTGGTCCCGCCCCAGGGGAGGCTCCGGCTCCAGTGGGGCGCCCCCGGTTTCCGCCTCGGGGAGGGAGTTTCCACTTGGTCACGACTCAGAAATGTGTCGCTCCCGATCCTCCGCCCCCTCGTCCCTGCCTTATGTGTGTGTGGGGGGGGTCTCTTCCCTGGGAAGGGAGGAGGGGCGGCTTCTCCTTCCTGGGGCAGGTCCGTGGGGATCCGGGGCTGACCACTCCCTTCTCACCTTCCTCCAAGCTAGCGCCTGTTATAATCCTCATTTTTGAAAATAATAGTTCTAATTTATTAAGCGCTTATTCCGTGCTAGTCACTGTGTCCTTTATGTGAACTTTTAACCATCCCAACAGTCCAACTGAGGCAAAGATAAGTAATATTGTCATCCAGAAGCTCAGGAAAGTTGTTGACATACCCATCTTGGGCTTTTCCGGAGGGGCAGACCCCCACTATCTTTCCCCCAAAATGGGCTTACCTGGGTACTCCGTGCTGGCTGGGTGTGGCTGAGGATTGGATCTGAACGCCCCACTGGAGAGAGAAGTTACATACTGGGGGAAACCAAAGCATGAAGGCAGGATAGGCTGTACCATTGGGTGGGCCCAGTGCAAAAGGACAACAGTGGGTCTCTCTGTTAAAAATATAATAAAGAATTTCAAGATGGTGATGGGAGAAATTGAACCCCAAAGCTTGAGCCCTCCTAAGTGCCAGGCTTGTGGGATTGCACAGGTGAATATCATGAAATTGACCCTGATGAAAGCACTCAGGGACTCTTCTAGGGGCAGAGAAGCCACGACCCCTTATCCCGTATCACTACCCTCACCCCTCAGCCCAGAGGCTTCACCTCCACACTGACATCCAGGACTGGCCTCCAGAACTCCAAAAGTGGAGTACTTCAGGACCTCTAGGACCAGTCTTCCTGAAGGTCTGGTGAGTCCCACTGGGAGAGTGTATCCCAAACCTGAATGACCCAGCTGACCCTTGAGGCTGTGCCTCCTGGGCATTCTCAGCCCTGGGCCCTTCAGGCAGGTGGGCACAATCTTAAGGGCCACTCCAGGCCCAGAAGGTGCCTCAGTTCTGACTTGAAGCCCTCCTTTCTCACTGGTAAAGGGTGTGAGGAGCAGCCAGGGCTGCTTCCCAGAATAAACACCCCACCCATAGTCTGCCCCAGCCCTGCAGGCACGGCAAGCCAGCAGGCAGGGCAAGCCAGCGCCAAGTGGAGAGACGCTCACCAGGCCGCCAGCTCAAGGTTAATAAGTCATCCTGATCTCACTCCCTCCATCACTCCATCCTTGTGACTGGCCCCACTCACAGGGGGTTGCAGGCTTCCTTAATAATAATAGCTACATTTGTTGCACTGTTCTTTCTCCCCACCAGGCCTTGGTGGAAGTCTTTTGTGTACCCTCTCCACTGAGCCTCACACAGCTCCATAATAGGCATGAGGATCACCATTTCACAGATGGAAAATGGGAAACTAAGGTTCAGAGAGATCCGATACCTGGGTTAAGTTCAAGGGCCAGAATTCAGGGTCTGCCGTCATTCATCTTCCCTGGTTCCTGTCATCTCTCCTATGTCTGCAATGTAGATTTGAAGGCTCACTTCCTCATGTTCACTCTCAGCTCCTTGGATAGAGTAAAGGCTCTGTGCTTATACTGCTGAGTTTCCTGCTGGAGCTACCATTGTGCATGAAACTACTACGTGTGTGAATGAGTGAGCCACTTCCCCTTTGGATACTGACAGGTGGGGGTCCCCTCTAGACTGAGACATCTCCTTAAAGACATGGATGGAGCTTCCTAATCCTGGGCACACAGTAGATCCTCAGTAAATGTTGAATGAACACATAACAGCTTAATAAGCATCTGTTGAATGAATGGGAACCTAGAAGATGTTCAATAAATGTTTATTGATGAAAGATTAGGGGACAAGATTCAGTCCCCAAGATATATCTATCAGCAATTGTCTTAGCTCAGGTTGCTGTAACAGAATACCATTGACTATGGGGCTTAACCAACACACATTTACTTCTCACAGTTCTGGAGGCTGGGAAGTCCAAGATCAAAATGCTGGCGAATTCACTTCCTAGTCAGGGCTCTCTTCCTTGCTTGCGGACAGCCACCTTGCTGTGCCCTCACGTGGAAGAGAGACAGAGAAATCGTTTCTTTCTTCCTCTGCTTATAAGGGCACTGATCCTATCAAGAGCCCTTCCCACTCCCATGCCCTCATTTAAATCTAATTACCTCTTAAAGGCTCCACATGTAAATATAGCTACATTGGGGATTAGAGCTTCAATTGATGAATTTGAATTCAACCAATGAATTCAACTATGAATTTGGGGAGGACACAAACATTCAGTTCATAACAGTAATATTTATGAAGCACATATTGTATTCCAGATCCTAGGCAGAACTCTGCAGGGGGAGTGACAAAGTAGATAATGCCCTTGTATCCTACTCCTTGGGGAATTTAGAATCTATTAGGGGAGACAGTCCATAACACATGGGAGGGAGCAGGTAGTAAAGAATGGGTGCTCAGAGTAAGGACTCTGAAGAGAGGACATTCAGCATGATGGTGGGGAAGGAGGACATCTCTCCTCACTCACCTTTCACTAAGAAGGAGAAAGCCAGGCTTGGACTGACTGCGGTAGTAGGTGTTGCCTCCTGGAAAAGCCAACCCCCCTAAAATCCCGAAGGCTGGTCCTCTTGGATGTCCCACAACCCCACTCTGCCGGGTATCTGATGCCCCAGGGACAGAGCAGATTATAACACAAGGGTTGAAATCAGACTAACTGAGATTGCAATCTGGACTATGACTCCTCATACTAGCTTCTGAGAACTTGACCAAATTACTCAACCTCTTGTGCTTCAATATCCTCTTCTGTAAAATAGCAATAATAATAGGACCCCCTCTCAAGGTTGTTGTGAATATAATGAAAGCAAAGCATCTGGTGCAGAGAAAGACCTGGTCTGACTGAGAATTGGGGGTTTCTGGTTGGATCACCTCCACCAAGATTATAGCATTCTTCACTCTTGTTGGATTTACAGGAGCCAATTTAGGGGCTTATTTGCAGCTAAGAGGACACTAGCTGGGTCCTGGAATTGACATGCCTTGGATCAGGTTTGACACCTGGTAGTAATTGCTAATATGTATTGAGAATATACCTTATTTAACCTTTACAATAACCTTAGAAAGATGCTGTTATTCACCATCCCAACATGGGAATGTCAAGTCAGATTCTTTACAGGGAACAACCTGCTTGTCTGTGAAAACAAGTGCGTGTGGAAAACTATTATAAAGGCCCTCAGGAGTGAAGGTCCCTTATGATCAAATCCCCTTTATGGTTCAGGGATCATTGGATTTTCCTGGTCACTGGATTCAGTTCCTGATGGACTGTAAGCCCCAGGAGAGCAAGGGCAACTGAGGTTGTCACTCTGTTGCACCGTCGCACAGTGCCTGGCATCCTGCAAACACATGGCAAGTTCTTTTAACGGATATAAAATTAGCCCCTTGGGTACCTTTTTCATACACCTGGATTTCCTTGGGGCTCGAAGAAATTGGACTTTGCAACACTGCAGGCTACAGGGTCTCGCTTCAGCTGAATCACCGTGATCCCGGACGCCGGGAGGGGGCGCTCTGTGTCTCTCAGCCTCCGCCCCACCCCACACACCCGCTGGTCAGTGGACTGGGAGAGTTGGCCCTTAACAGCCCCCTCCTGAAGGCGCTAGGTCGCAAAGCTGGCCTTCCCGAGAGGCCCATCTGCCGGCTAATGTTTAACCCGACCTCACTCCACATAATCCACACAAGGGAAACCCGGGTGGGGGTGGGGTCACTTCCAAACCACCACCTTCTGGGCCTATGGCCTTTCACCTATCACCCAATAGTTCACGAACCCCTACTCTTTGCCTATTCACTCAGTGTGTCCTTTCATGCAACAGGTCACGACCACCTGCTATGTGTCCATTTTCTTGAAAATGGAATGAACATATATTCTGTATCCGTCCATTCACGCAAGTCATGAGCACCTACTGTGTCTCCATTTGCCCCAAATATAATGAGCATCTACTGTGTGTCCATGTAACAGTTCACGAGCACCTACTATGTGCCAAACACTATGCCAGGTGCTGGGGATGCTGGGAGCTCGAGCAAGGACACACCATCAAATAACAGGAGTGAAGGTGGAATTACGCCCAGAGGCAGATGCCTCACCTATAGAAGATGCTTTATGTCTGTTGGACTTTTCAAGGCCAACTGCATGGAGGCAGGGTCGGCTAACAGAAGCAGGGCTCTTTTTATGTCAAGGTTTTCAACCGCGCTGCAGAGCAGCAAGAAGATAGCTGGGTGGGGGCTCCAGATTGGCCCAAACAAAACACTGAAGAACGCCAGCCGAGTTTCAGCATCAGGAGGTAAAAACAACTTAGCGGGTGCAGGTTTGGGCTTTCTCACTCAGGTCTCTCCACTCATTCCACTTTGTAAACCGCACTGCGCTGGGCGCTGAGGGGCCAGGCACACAATCAAGGACCCCGCGGCACTCCAACTGAGGACGTAGGCTGCCCCAACGGCGGGGACCCAGACGCCAGCTGAGCGGAAGCCGGGACTTGGAAGGAAACTGAGGCCCAGGAAACGGAGGGCGGGGGAGGGGAACAAGCCGGCGTCGGACGGGAGGGAGGCACTAAGCTTGGCCTCGAACCCCGGCGTGCGCCGCCCAGAACCCGGAGCTGGGGCCTCTGCCCGCGGGTGCTGCCCGCGCGTTCCTGGAACTGGGCTGGGCGGAGAAATCAGGGCCCGTTGAAAGGCATTCTTGCCGCCCCCTCCCGCCCCCAGTCCCCCGCCCGGGGTTGCGGGGGGCCTAGCCAAGGTGACCCTGCGGGAGGGAGGCGATGGGCCCCGCCTCCTTCTTCATCTTACCGGTTTTCGGGGCTTTTCCTCCGGGCTGCAAACCCTCCCTCGGTCCACTACGAGCCCACCCCCTCCCCGGGCTTCCCCCGAGGGTGGGACGTTCCCCCACCTACCCGCCCCCGCCACCCCAGGCCACCTCCAGGCTGTGTCCTAGCGCTGCCCTCGGGCTGGGGGCGGGGCCGTAGGGGGGACCTAAGGATGGGGCCGAGGAGGACGCCCGTGGCCCGGCAGCTGCCCCGCGCTCGCTCCCTCCCTGCCTCCCTCCCTCCGGGTGCCGGCTCCCCGCAGCCTCGCTGCCCTCCGTCCTCCCCTCCGCTGGCCCTGCGCCCGCGAGTGTGCGGCCGCCCCCTCCCCCCCCCTCCCCCGACGCTCACGCCCCGCCTGGCAGCTGGCGCCCCGGGCCTGGGGCCGCTGCGGCGAGAGGGGTTTGCTGGGAGGGCTGGAGGGAAGCAGCGGGGGAGGGAGAAGGGAGGGCGGATGCCCCCCGCGCCCCTCCTCCTCCCCCTCCTCCTCAGCCCGCCGGTCCCTCCTCTCACCGCCTCCCTCCGCCCTCCTCCCTCCCTCTGTAAGACATCCCGGCCCGGCCCGGCCGCCGCGGCCACCTTCCCCGCCGGAGCTGCAGATGTGGCGGAGCGGCCGGGAGCCGGGCGGCCGTGCCAGGGGAGCCTGCGCCCTGTGAGCCTCACGCCCCGGCCCCCGCCCGCCCCGGCCCCTCCCCCGCTCACTCCCTGCAGCCCCCAGACCGCCGGAGCCCGCAGTTGGGAGCCCGACCGCCCCCCGCCGCCGAGGTAGGAAGCCTCCAGGCGTCGTGTCGTGGGGACCGGGACTGGGCAGGGGGGCTGGTCTGTTGCGCGGGGTCTGCGGGGCTCGAGGGCTGCCTACACCTACCGCGTCCGCGCCTCGCTCCGGGCCATTGTGAGCCCTCGCCGGGCCCCCTGCGCGCTCGCTCCCTCGCTCTCAGGCTTGCGCATTCCCTCCCTCGCCAGCTCCTCGGCCCTTTTCCTCGGTCTCTCTGTCTTTCTCCTCCCCCCTGCCCTTCCTCCGTCCCGAGGCCGGGCCCTGCCGCGGCCGGGCCCGGGGCGGGAGCAAACTTCGGCGGCGAAGTTGGGCTGATGCAGTGGGGGCGCGCTGCCGGGTGAGAGGGGGTCCCCGGAGCCTAGGTAAGAACTTGTCTGGGGCTGCCGGGCAGCTTCCCCCTTCACACGGCTGAGCCGGGGGTCTTTATAAAACGGGGTTTGAAAGGTGTCTCCTCCCTTGTCCCTGAAAGTCTCCCCCACGCCCTCACCCCCGCCCCCGCTGTCCCTGGATAGAAAGGCTGGGGAGGCAGGCGTCCTGAGGTTCAGGACTGGGGTTCTGCCGCATTTGGACTAGGAGCTAGAGTCCTGTCCAGCACTTGTTCCTCCCCTGCTGTTTGCAAGCAGAGAACCTGGCAGAGTGGGGAGAGCGGGGGTACCCAACTCGCCTGAGGAAAGGTCTGGAGGGGGTGAGGCAGGTGCATCTGCAGGGAGGGAAATGCCTATGCCTTGCTTCCCCAGCCTGTCCCCCTGGGATGGGGCTGGAATCTAGGCTGGCACCTGGAGACCTTGGCACACTGCCCTACCCACTCGGGTACTCGGGCCACAGCAGGGCAGCATGCTGCTTGTCTCCTGTCCAGGAGGGCCTGCCTAGCCTGGCCTGGCCACGCCAGACAGCAATGGTTGCGGGGAGCTACCCGGCCCTGCCCTGGGGCCTGGGAAGTGGGAAGGGATCCTGGGAGGAGCCCTGGGCCCCCAGCCATCTCAGCCCAGTATCTTGGCTCTGAAGGGAATGCTTGACACTGAAGGGGCAGCCAGGCCTGCCCGGGACCTGGCCGAGGCTTGGGCTCCCGTGGTTCTTGGTCTGGGCCAGGGACAGGGCCAGAGCTGTGGTTGTGGGAGGCAGCCATTCTGAGGGTCCTACGTACCTGGTCCTGGCATCCTGAAGGAATGGTGGGGCTTAGCAGGCAGCTAAGGAAGACACTCTACTCCCCAGTGTCTCCTCCAGGACCTTCCTCAGCTCCCAGGCGCAAGGAAGGGGAAACTGGCTCCTTCAGTCTGCCCACTCGCCCAGCCCTCCCCCAGCCTCACACCGGTGCCACAGTGCCACAGCTGTTCCAGCCCAACCCATACATCCCTCCCCATGACCTCTGAGCCTACCCCTTCTCTGCTCCTCCTTCTCCCCTCTGGGCCACAGCTGGGCCTCCCAGCTGGCCCTGGCCAGTACTGGGGGAGGGGCTGCGCCCAGGGGGCCCCTCCAGGACACCCCTTTCTGAGCTTCAGCCCAGCCCCATTTCACAGCCCACCACCAACTCCACTTGGCCCTCCCTGTAGTCCACCAAGCAGGAGACAGTGCCAGAGGTTCGGGGGACCACTTATGGGAGTTGGATACCCTTTGGAAACAGCTCTATTTTCCTCAGCCCCTTCCCCTCCCCCTCCTTTCCGGAGCTGCCATAAGTACTGACCCTCTGACCCCCCCCCATGCCTGCCCACCATTCCCTGTCTGTGACCTTTGACCTTTAGTGTTAAATCCCTCCAGCTGGGGATCTTCGGCCCCTGAGTGACCCTGGTGCAGGCCCCCGGTGGGGGGCCTCTCCCTGCTCCTGGCTCTCTACATAGGAACACCTGCCAGTTCCTCCCACACTGATGGGGAGGGGGGTGCCCCAGAAAGCCAGACAGTGAGTCACCCTACTTCTGGGCACCACTGCTTTTGGGGTCACTGGCTTTGGGGGATATGCTGGAGTTGGGCCACCACCTGGAGGGTGAGTAGGAAAAGCCCCCCACCTAGGAGTCTGATGTCCTGGAATTGAGTCCCAGGTGGCCAACAACTCCCAGGGGTCCTTGGACCAGGCTCCTCCCCTTTCTGGGTCTCAGTTTCTTCATCTGTCGAACCAAGGGGTCAGACAAGGTGAGATTCCTGAGCTTCAGAGTCCATGAGAAGACTTGGGGTGGGGGTGTTGGGAGTGGGTAAGGCCAACAAAAGCTAACTCTCAATTGTCCATGGGTGGAGCCAGTATGAATAACTGGATGCCACAGACATCCAAAAACCTCATTTTAAACAATCGTGTGAACCACGTCCCCCACCCCAAAGCTTTTGTTGTTTCTAGAAGCCCAGCTGCAAATGGGTAGCCAAGCCTGTCTTCCCCTGCCTGGGCTCCCCTGGCTGCCGCACTGGGAGTGCCCGTGGAGGGTGAGAGGGCGAACTGATCCCAAGGAGACAAAGCTCTCCAGGGCCCCTCCTGGGACCTGGTGTAGGGAGGCCTAGACCCCTCTCAGCCCCACCATGGGGCCCCTGCTTTTCTCTCCCCCACTTTCCTGGCCTGGCCTTGGCTCTAGGCGGTAGGAGTATCTTCTGCCACCTAATCCTCCCAGGGTCTGAGCTGGGCTGTAGAGTGAAGAATGTATTTCCCTGATACTTTCCCACGTGGGTTTCCATCTGCCCCAACTGGCTTGGAATCCAAATTTCCCACTTGGGTGGGGACTGGGTGTTGGGTGGTTTGGGGCAGTCCCAGGATGACGGAGGGTGCTAAAAGCTGGGGCCAGGTGACCAGATTTGGGGAGTGTGACCTAAGAGCTATTGGGCCTTTTGGGCCTTGTTTGGGACAGACCCCGGAAGCTGGAGGGGGGCAGGGTGGGGAAGATTGCTACTCCCACCTCTCCCCTCCAGTGGGGGATGCCTCCCAGCTTCCTGTGTCCCAGGGCAGGCAAGCTGAAGAGGCCCCTTACCCAAGAGGGAAATTCAGAATGTATTAGAAAGGCCTGAGCTAGGTGGAATGGGAGGGTGGGGGGGGGGG